>NW_020884928.1:4345704-4705341 GCF_003945725.1 Corapipo altera
ATAAATATAAATATAAATATAAATATAAATATAAATATAAATATAAAATATTGATATAAAACTGTCTTTCTGTATGTGATTTTTGCAGGAAATTTGTTGGGCAGGTACTGTGGTAATACTCTCCCTGATGCTGTGGACACCTCTGACAGTTTTGCTTATGTCAAGTTTGTCACTGATGGATCAGTCAATGCCCAAGGATTCAGATTGCGCTTTGATTCCAGTACTGAAGGTTGGATTTGTAACATTGTGAGATACTTTGAGGAAGCAACATATACCACAGATTGTATTGCACTAATAGAGCATATATTGTAGATCACTTTTTCTTGGAGGGGTGTGTTATTTGCTCTTAAATATAAACTCAGGGGGAAATATAAATAGAGTTCTCTGGCAACTACTTAGCTGAGATGAAACTTTGTGAAGCAAGCAGTCTCCTGCTAAAATGGGTGTTGCCATCAGTGGTAGGTCTTGCACAATGAAGCATACTCTTCCACTCCTTTTCTCTTCAGCAATTAGTCTAGAGTTGTCCCAACATTCCCCCCTAACATTCCCCTCATCCCTCTTGATGAGCAAGAAGGTAGAGAAATGCTGTAATTTTCCTTTATGTTATTCTGTCCCTCCAAGGTGAGTGATATTCTCAAATCTCCCTAAAATCAATTGTTTTTAACCCATAGGTTTTAAGCAGAATCACAGAACTGCAGAAACACTGAGGCTGGAAGGGGCCTCTGGAGATGAGGTAGTACAACCCCCTGCTCAAGCAGGGTCAGGTAGAGGAAGTTGCCCAGGACTGTGGCCAGTCAGGTTATTCTATTGTTACCCACTCTAAGACCCTGCTCTAGGAGAATGATCATCTTTCTGTAGCTCTGCCCAGTCATCTAAAGGGCAGAAATGTCTCAGTCTTGCCACAGTGAGAGGCTTGTATCACTTCACATCAAAGCCTATGTGTCACTCATAGGCTTCTGAAGCCTGGGATGAGCCCTTCAGAGAAGACAATATTAATAAATGGACTAAAAAGAGCTGCTTTGGTCAGTTAATATTCAACTGCATTTATGGCTGAGTGATAAAGACTGGCAGGAACGTAGCTGTTTAGGTAAATATGTGGACAGGGTAGGCCAATCAAATTAACCTCTCAGGATCTCTTTTTCTTGCATTATTGGGGTTTTTTTGCTATAATTCTATAAACAGTGCTTTACTCTAAAAAGTGTCCCAATACTTGGGTATTTCAGAATGTGGTGGGGATCTTACTGCCCCTGTTGGAACATTTACTTCACCCAACTATCCCAACCTATACCCACATAACCGAGTGTGTGAATGGAGGATCACAGTGGAAGAAGGACGACGTGTGACTCTAACCTTTAATGATATGAAAACTGAAGACCACTGGAGCTGCTCATCAGATTATGTGGCTGTGAGTATTGGGTGTAAAGGCAGAAATTGCTCTTCCTAATCCCTTTATGGAGTACTAGTGGATGTAATAAAGCTGAAATGCCACTTATAGGTCTATATATGGTTTAAAGACAAATCATAATTTAATCTGGGTAAAACAGATAAATGGGAGAAAGTTACCTCTGTAGACCATATAAACTCATCTACTTGTTTTAGAGTGTGGAATTTTTGAAATTGTGGCCCAGGCGGAGTGGAAGACTTGGAAAAAAATAATTGGAATTATCTCTTTATTGATTATAGAAAAAGGTTCTGGGGTTTTTGAAAGCTTTCAAGGTCTCTTTTCTGTGGACACAAAGTTCATCAGTCAGTTCCAGGTCTCTTTTGACTTTGGAGGTTGTTACTGCTGTTGTTACTTACTGCTGTCAATTAAAAAAGAAAAAAAAAAAGAGAGAGAGAAAAAAACCCAAGGATTGCAATAAATGACTACTACTAGGTGGGACCTTGTATATTCTGAAACAAAGATAGGGAGATCTCAGGAAACTCTACCTCTTTATCACCCTCCATCTCCAAATGGATAAACATTGGTTATTTTATCATGTTTATTTTAGATTTCTGGTTATTTAGTGAAAAAAAAAAATAATCAAACCTGGCATCTAGACCTTAACCTGATCTGATGTACAAAAGCCTGAAAAATGTGATTCCTCTATAAAATTGCAGAAATGAGAGAGAGACTTTAGTTTCCCATTTGTTCAGATTAGCAGTGCAAACATAGGAATTAACTGTAGGATGATCAGAAGGCAGCCCATGCACAAGCATGGGGGGTGGTGGTGAAGTAGCTATCCCTTGGGATTTGTAGATGATGTTTCCCTTGTTTTCCTTCACAGATGCTTTAGGCAAAGCATTGGGAGCTGGCTTTTTATAAATTAATGATCTCTTAAAGGAAGATTTTTCCTGCTAGCTTTTATGCATTCAACACTCTAACAAATTCTAATTCTCAGTGGGAAACATCATTTCAGCCTTGCTTGCACTGCTGAGGCAGTAGTAGAAAGAAGGAAATTAACTCCTAGCCTAAGGACTGTATGAAAGCAACTGAGAAAAATACCTCTGGATCATCAAAAAGTGAAATGTTTGAATTAATCAAAAACACCCACCAGCACTCAATATGTTGAAGATTTTGATAAAGCTGATGTTGGCTTTAACAAGAATACAAAGGCAATGATTTGAAATGAAATAAACATGATCAGTATCTTATTAAGTGATTGAATATATAAATATTGAGCTAAACTGCAGTATTCTTCCCAATAAAACTATTTCAATTTCTCTTTTTAAAAAGGAAAGAGACAGAGAGAATATGTTTGTGTTTCATCAAAATAAGCAAGTTATTTTTAATGTTTTGCTTCAGGGCCTCCTCCACTCAAGGCAATGTAAGTTTGTGCCAAGGTTTGAAGTAGTTTGAGAACTAACCCGCTGTGAGGGACGTCAATGAACCTCATATTAAAGATGTGAAACACTGTTAAATGATACAGGAGATGCCCATCAGACTACTATATATTGATCTCATAAGAGTTTACTCTGACCCCACAGGTTTACAATGGCCTTAGACAGAATTCTCCTCGGCTGGCCAAGCTATGTGGAGAGGTAAATCCAGGCACTGAGGTGAAATCCACTGGAAATACAATGAAAGTCATTTTGGTGACAGACATGTCCCATGCAACCAGAGGTTTCAGTGTCTCATATACATCTAGTGAAGATGCAGGTAGTGTATGTTTTTGAATTAAGTGGTTGATCTTTGGTGAGCCATGCCATAGGTAAAGTACTGGCACATATAAAAAAAAATTACCTAAACAGATAACAAATCTCTGATACCTTTTTTCTCTTACATCCTTGGATGGGAATAGATAGGGATCACAGTCCCTGCTCTCCCTACTGTTCTATTGATTTTTACTTGGTCTTAAGTAAGAGATGGTATGAAGTGGCCTTATTGCATGAAATTTCGAAAAAGCATAGTGCCATAGACAAATTGAATAATTCAAGTGCTTCCTTATTACTCAGGGGTGTAATTAATTTATTGCAGCTTGTGAAACAGTGCAGCTAACCTACTTTGCAAGCTCAGCCTCCAGAGAGGAGGCAGCTGCCAGAGCCTTACTACTACATCCTTGAGTCTTTTGAACTTGATTTTCCAGCTCCCACCCCAAGCATCCTACTGTAGCGTGAGTGTATTGCTCTTGAGGGTGTGTTTCAGAAAAATTTTCTCTTGACTCTCAAATTCGTTAATGAGCAGGGCTGAGCAATACTGAACTGAAGCTGTAGTGAGATTTTATCGAAATGTTAAATAATGCTTGTTGTATTGATATTATTGTTGAAATATTTTATTTGATACTGTACATAATTGTTCTTTGCTTTACAAGTGTTTTTAAAGACTTGACAATAAATTCCAGGACAATAGGTAAGAATTCTCTTGTACATAGCAGTAAATTATGAAAAATAAGAAGATGGAAAAGGTTTTGATCTAATCAGGACATGTGCTTTCTGACATGAGCATATCTGAATAAACAGGGGCAAGATTTCACCCCATACAGGAATTATTACTTTTTTTTAATAAACTGTATTTTGTTTCTGCAGTTTGTGGTGGAATCCTGGTGGGACATGTAGGTGGGAATTTCTCCTCTCCTGGTTATGATGGCATCAAAAATTACACAAATAACCTGAACTGTGAATGGATGATTGAAAACCCCTCCCACTATAATTCATCCATTTATGTGTCTTTCGAGGATTTCCACTTGGAACATCACCAGAACTGCCAGTATGACTACCTAGAGTTACGAATAGGTTTGTATGTTCAGCAGGAGAATGGATAAAGCCTGTCAAGATTCTGGTCGTGCAACTCCGTTTGTGCCAATTCTTGTTCATATATATTTGCAGAGAAAGGCTGTTGTAGAATCTGTACATTTGAGAGTGTTCACATTATGCCTTCCATGTTGCATCCATGACCAGAAGCGAGATTTCACTACCACAGCAATTGATGCATGCATTTGGTCACCTTTTCTTTCAGGGGAGAAAATAGAAAACTGGATAGGTACGTTAGGAGGATAAATTATTTTGGTGTTTGCAATACCAACCTGACTCTCTCTTTACAAATATGAACTTCATCTTCCTTGAAAGATGGAAGTTAGAATGATCAAAACAATTTATTTGGTTCACTGCCCATTCTCTCCCTTGTCCTGTAATGTCTCCAGGGACAGCAGGAATGGAGTAAAGAATGCTTTAATTATTCATATTCTCTGGGCTGCGTACTCCATTTTTGTAGTCTATAAAATGATTCTCCAGAAAGAAATCCATATTTCCTGTGCATTTGCATCACAAAATACAGACTGAAGCATTTAAAAGGAAAATAAAAATCACAGGATTAAGGCACCAATAATATCTCTGCATATTTGCGCATCTTTAGCTATCTGCAAGAACAGCAACTGGAAATGTCATATGAAAGTCACTCAGCTAATGCCAAGCACAGTATGAAAGCTTCAGCTGTCTCCTTCACTGAGGGCTGTATCTGTGAATCCCAGAGAGAGCAGGTTCTAATTTACCAGGAAATCAATTCTGAAAGATGTGAAAAGGTTGAGAGCGGGAATCCTTTACATCCTTATTTGCATTCACTTGAGCAAGAGCTTTTGATTGTGTAGCATTGGTTTGTCCTCTGTAGAGCCAGAGCATGCATAGCTGCATAGCCTAGCAGTTCTCTCCCATGTATGCACTGGAGCTGGGGAATAATAGAAAGAAAACTCAAACAGAAAAATAATAAAATATAGCTGCTTTGTTACACATCCATTCCCACTACTCACTTCATCATGAACCTCAGGCCTCCAGGTAATACAGTCAAAGGAGAGGGGAGAAAGTGTAGTCTTGTTTTGCTCTACACAGTTTTGTCATCTAAATAGTAATGTTCATTTCAGCCATACTAATGGAACTTCAGTTTCACAACTAGTCTTGTGTCAAAAGCAGAGTGCCCTAACTCATATGTGTATGCTGACAAGTAACATTTAATGAGCACTGAGATGCAAATAGTGCAGAATATCACTAAACTCAGTCAGGTATTGTTTAAGACTCTTGACTCAGCAGATGTGTAGTTGGGGAAAGGTCCAATTCAACAATAAGTTACCCGAGAGACCCCAGATGAAGCCAAGATGTGCAAAATTCTTTTGTGATACCTATACAATACATGTCATAGTACTCAAAGAAAAAAAAGGAAAAAAGTGGAATTGACTGTATGTATTCACTGAGAAATATTTAAGCTAAATAGATAAAATAAATATTTTAAATTTCTTAGGATAAGGGTTTATATTGAGTTATTAAATTATCAGGTGTGTGCATATAGTCTGTACACGGTAATACAGCTGAGCATACTGCTACAGTGAAATAAACTCTTAACTTCTGGCTTTTGTGGAAACTCTTGGTTTTGTCTTTCAGACCATTCCCTTCAGTTTGAATGAAATCTTACAGCACAGTATTTCTGTTTTCATTTTCTGTTTATCAACAGTCTAGTTCTCTAGCCGGCTGGCCATTCATGAAAGGAATGATAGGTGTCACTTTTCACACCGTAGAGACTGAGTAACCTGCGTCACATCTGTCACACAGTCAATCACCTCATAAGAAGTGCACAAAACATATACTTCACATACTCAAAGTAGATATTACTATTTTTTCCTGAACCATAGTTTATCATGAGTGCCTTCTGCTTCTACAGCTCAATGTCAATATCAGTGCATGTTAACAAGGCAGTTTGTAGCCATTTGCTTTGTATTTTACATTAATAGAATTTTATTATATGTCACTTTTTATCCTTGTGCTTCAAGGCATTTCAAATGGTGGCTGCCTCACCATATAATACATAAACATGAAGTCACTCATAGAGACTTTTAAGACCAGCAGCCTACTACTGTTAGAGAAGTGAACTTGGGAATGGCATTGCCTGGATGTCATGGGGAATGCTATTACACTTCTTTTCTTTCTCCTGATAATTTATCAGTAATAAACAGAAACTGATACTTTTGCCAATGTGACGGGTAAGAGCTTACACCAACATGAGCAAAACTGCAGTGTCACAGAAGTATAGTGGACTGTGTTGTGCTTCCTTTTAGGTTTCAAGGATTTGAGCAAATGCTGGCATTTTTTGCCGTACAGAGAACAATATGTTGGTCTCCCTAGGAAAGAGATGCCCACTGTTAATACAGCAGTGACAGCTTGTTCATGGATGATGCACATCCCTATATGGTAGAAAACTCAAAATCCCTATTGAATTTAATGAGGATGTCATAAAAACAAAGATTCAATAGGTTTCCATGTGTTACAGTCCTTGGGCCATCTCTTCCCAGTATTCTGCCCCCCAAAAGTCTGTAGTTTTGAGGCAGAACAATGAGGGTTCTGATGAGACATACAAAATGAAAGTGTTCAGGGTGGCAGGAAGGGAAGAGAAGGAGCCCAGGGTATTAAAAGGATCATAAATATAGCTTTGGAGAGAACTTCCTTGTTGCCAAGATTTAGATCCCAGCAATGAACTGCAGCACTCTCCTTATGTCCATAACAAAAAATCAGTTACTAAGTGTGATTATGTACTGTTCTCTGTTTTCTAGTTAAAACACAAGGAAATGTATGTTTGCCCTATTCCTTTATGCTATTGCAGCTCTTCTAGGACTCAAAAATTGTTGTGTTTTTTTTTTTTCTTTACTTAGGGGATGCTGATGGAGAGCTAATAGCTAGACTTTGTGGTCAGTCTGCACCATCTGTACCACTAGTCATAGCTGCCCCACAGGTCTGGGTACACTTTTTGAGTGATGAAAACACAGAAGATAAAGGATTCTTGGCCCATTACACATATGAAGGTAAATGACTTGCTAAACTGCTGCCTTTGCCAACTGAGGCACTTCTGGGGAATGTTGCCATTCATTTGGTGATACAGAGAATATACATGATGGGATCATCTCTTAAAGAGGCCCTCAAAGTTACACGGTCCCTGCCACTATTTATATCCTTCTAAAGCAAGCACATGCTAGCAGCTGAATTTTCAGATTTATTTTCTGCCTCACTGTTCCCATTTCCCAAACTGCATTTGAAGTTTTGCAATGCTGTGCAACACTCTTAACAGCTGGTTGCTCTTGGGAATAGGGATGTAACAGGTAGCACCAGCCAAGTTTGACTTACTTCAAATAGGTCTCCAGAGTGCTAGCAGAGCTGAAATGCATTCTGCTGCTTGAACCTTAACACTAATTTTGAAATCTACTTAAAGCCGTATCAGTGCAAATTACACCACTTTGCCATTTATATGCCAACACAACTAGTCTTCCTGTCACAGCTGAATTTAGCCTTGGGCCTTCCCTAGACACATCAACAACTTTTTTACTTATTGTGTTGGTCCAAGAATGGGGCTGATTTTCTTAAGTGTCTGAGATAAGTAAATGGAAGATAAGGTGGAAGAAGCAGCTCTAAGTGTCAGTTGGCTAAGGTTTTGCAGAGCTATATTAAGTGTCAGAAAAAATGCAAAGTTTCAAGGTCATTGCATCTGTTTACTCACTATTCAATGATAAACATTTTAAAACATGGATTTTCCCAAAGAAATTGTTCATCCTTACCTGTATCAGTCTAACTGAAATACATTTTAGTACTATTATAAGCTGAATAATCTTCCATTTGTTTGATTAAAGTTTTCAGTTCCTAAAATGTATTGAAATTTTTTTTTCTTCAGCCTGTGGTGGTATACAGTCAGGTGAAAGGGGAGTTATCTCAAGCCCTAACTACCCAGAGCCTTACAGCAGTCTGACTCACTGCTCCTGGTTGTTGGAAGCCCCTGAAGGTGAAACCATCACTGTGAGTAACGTAATGTCATGACTATGTGCACAGCTGACAGTGTGAGAAGAATCTTCTGAGTCTTGAGGAACAGGTTTGAGACAAATTGGAAAATCAGAAATGTGGAGAAATGAAATATCTCCCCATCAACCTTAACTAAGAGGGGGAATGAAGATAACCAAACTAGACTGTGCTTTTTGAAAATCAGAAGGACCCTAGTATAACTTGACCTCAAAACATAGCACTGACTTCTCCTTTAAACAGTGACTTGGTTAAAAAAACTAGTTAGAAAACCTAAAATAACTCATTTTATTAGATATGCATGGATATTCTCAATATCATGAGAATTAATATGAGGCTGAAGGTATTTCTTCTCCTCAGAGAAGTTGCAAGCCACTAGAAAGTTACTTTTGTGTCTTAATGGTCTGGAAGATAACATGATTTCTGGTACAAATAACATCTATGAGATGCTGCTCTTACTTCCCAATAACTATTAACAGGTGCCTGAGGTACTACTTTCTTGAGTCAAACTCCTGAGAGACCAATTTAAGCACCTTTATAACCAAGCAGTGTGAAACTTAACTCACTGAATTATTTGACTGATTCTTTCAAGAACAGGTCCAATCACTGATATTTATGGTCCAGATCAGAAAAGTATCTGAAAAGCACTTTTGTTAAAACACATTGCAGATTTTCATATGTAATGTCTTTCATTAATTTCCCTATCATGTTTTCCTTGTTTACCACTAAAAAGGTATTTCTTAGAAATGCAAACCCGTAGTCCTAATTATTCTGCTGCATGATATTCTGACCACTGCCTAGGTACTTACTTCAAGGAATACAGGATTATTTTCAGAGAACACAAAATGTCTATTTAATCCACAAATTTGTTTAAAGCAGAACTAATCTCAAGCAGATGGAAGTAGATTTTTGTTTTGAAAGGACTGAGTAGCAGCCCCCTCAATGAAGGCAGACTAAATTTTGCAATATAAGATGCCAGTTTCAGTTGCTGGTCTGAATTTAAACCATTAGAGCTAAATTTGTATTTGGTCTTTGACTGAGGCAGAGTTCTTTTGGAAATGAATACACGCAGAATGTACAGGGGGAAATATTATGTGTTTGCTAAACTTTTCTATAAAGATCCTGCTCCTGAAACTGGTAAAAAAAAAGACTGATTGTAACAGGGCCAGGCAGTAATTAGTGTACGTCAATATTTCAGCATCAACAAATGCAGGAGTCTACTGCATCAGCAATCTAAATCTTTGAACTGGAAATCCCACCTGTGTGCATATCACTGCAAGGACAAATGGAATCAGTGTGAGAGGAAGACAGGGTCAGAAGCTGCCTGCCCCGCCTAGTCTGTTTATGTGATGCTTCCAGGCCCACAGGAATGAACCATGGAACTGTTTCTGTTTTAATGGAAACTAACATTATTTTTAGCAACTGTTAGTACATTGATTCAGAATAATAGGAAGAAAAAAAAATCCAGAGCCTTCTGCTTACATAACTACTTGTATTTCATGACCAGAAGCCTTGAGTTCAACACCCACGCATATTCAAGACTGTTTTGAAGCACATACTTAGCTTCAAAGTATGGTAAAGTCCCAATAATGCCAGGTTTGAACCTATGCATTCCTTTTCCATTTCTATCTTCAAGCTAAGTAGCTGCTGTTACTTACAGCGGTAAGATTCCAAGCAATACTTGCAGGAAAGCATCATGAAGCATGGGTTGGATTTCTAAGCATACCCAGAAATCATTGTACCAGGATGGCTACAGGATCTGGCTGGAATTGCTCTAAACCCTCCCTGGAGTGACTGGTTTTAGCACCTGAATGTCACTTTTGTGTGTTACAGCTTACTTTTACAGCCTTCCACATTGAAAATCATTCACTTTGTAAGTGGGATTCTGTTACTATCCTGAATGGTGGATCTCCAGGGTCTCCTGTCATAGGGAAGTATTGTGGAAATACATCCCCTGGGACAATTCAGTCTGGTTCCAGCAAACTACTTGTCATCTTTAACTCTGATCACTCAATTCAAGGAGGTGGCTTCTATGCAACATGGACATCGGAATCTTTAGGTAAGTTTGCATTACCTAACAAAAGAAACACGTGGCAACATCTTCAGCATCCCTGAAAGAAGGCAACATTAAAAAAATCAAGTATTAAACTGTCTGATCTCACACAAGGAAATAAAACTTAGACTGATTTTGTACTTTTTAAGTCTCATACTGGCAGCTTCTTGATGGCTGTAAATTGATACCATGTCCATTAGCCTCCCGGCAGTGGTATCTATTGTCAGTGACTATGAGACATTTCATTTTATGAATAACAATTGTTCCACAGTTTGATTTGGTTTAAACACTTAAAACTAGGAAGAGGTCAGTTTCAAAACAGAGAGGCAGACAGAACTTCTCAAAGAGCACATGTCTCAACAGCCTAAACCTCTTCCACTGCAGTGGAGATGCTGGTACCCTTTTCAAGGTGATATACATGCAGGATTGAATGGTACATTTTTCAAAGCTGCCATCCTTCTGTTGAGATTATCAGCTCTCTCGATTTTAAAAAAAGGTAGCTCACTATTTTCACAGTGTACCTCAGGAAGTCAATAAAGGACTGAAAGCAAGTGTAGATGTGTCAGATAGTGACAGGACAGAAATCACCGTGCCTTCCTACCTCAGAACAGAGCTGGCCAAGTGCTCCCTACTGTCACCTACAGCTGCAAACCTTCTGGCTGATGCTGATCACCTTTCTGTCCATTAATAATGTCGCAGTGTCTTTTAGTAGTAGTGATGGAGTGTCTTTTTAAACATATCAGTAGTCTGCACTTGCATGAATATACACTGTCACTTAAGCAGGATTTTTACACTGTTCTCACTGAGATTTCATGTGTAAGGAAAACCACTCTTCAGTGATGTAGTAGACATTAACCTACATGTGCAATATGTATAGATAGTATTCACTTTGTGAGAGGGTTTGGGGTTTTTTTATGTACCTGATTTCCTTTCTTTAGCTTTTTTCTCATTTGTTCACAGAGAATCTCTGGGTTTTGGTATGTGTGACCAAAATCTGGCTTTGCATCCTTCTAAACACAAATGCCATTACTAACACAGGAGAATGAAAAATAAAATCTTTCTTTTAAAACTATTTTTTTTTTAATTAAGAGGAAAAAAAGGAATGTTATAAACCTTTTTTGCTCTTTATTCATCCTCTTACTACATCGTCTCTGAAATAATAAGGGTTGCTTGTGCTGTACGCATAGCCCTAGTAAATTATTCTTGGCATGGTATTTCCAAATATGTTTCAAATTATCTAAATGTACTATGTATAAAAACATGAGCTGCCATAGAGCCATGACCAGTTATTCCCCTTTATAAATGAATCTGTTAGCAATTTTTAAAGTCATGTTTTCCAACCCTCTTCCATGATCCCACTGAGATCCACAGGGCTGCCTGGACTGGAGAAGTCACCATTTTGCCCTGGGTAAACAGATGTAGCTTGAGGAGATTCACATGTAGAACTGCAATATTTTCATGTTGCAGAGTGAGAAGAAAAAAGCATTCAACAGTAGATTGGGTTTTTTTTGCCTAGAGTGCTCTTGTGAATGGCTGTCTGTCATGATGTGCATGCTGTGGGGTGTGGGAAGGAACCTGCAAAGTCTCAGGAGAAGCTCCTCATTAATGTGTTCCTGGTCCTTACAGTCTTTCAACGCAATACTCACTTCAATTTGCCAGGAGTGTATAGATGGACCAAAGCAAAAGTGTATGAACTGGCAAGGAGAATGAGCCTGTGCAGAAAATAAAGTGAAGTACAAAGAGAGACCTTTCCTAGAGTGTAACTACCTCCCTACTCCAGGGGTGGGAGAAAGAAAATTATTTAAAAGAGGGGTAAATGAAGTTTCAGTGGGTATCAGGACTTTCTCACTCTTGCAGGCACAGAAGGAAACAGCTGTTCAAAGCTGACACCAACCAAAAATATTTGAACATTTCTCCCACTTGTTGCTGTTTTTTTGCAGGCTGTGGTGGAATCATGCATTCTGATAATGGTGTGATCAAATCCCCTCATTGGCCTCAAAACTTTCCCATGAACACCAGATGTACATGGACCATCATTGCACATGAAAGCAAACACTTGGAGATGACCTTCCATAGTAACTTCCATATTCCAGATAGCGATGGAAGCTGCCAGAGCAGTTATGTAAAGGTAATAATTGTTAGGGTTAGATCAGCAGAGCAGTGCTTTAAGAAGTCCTGATTCCAGAATCCTGTTTTGTGTTTGTCATGGTTATAACTGTCAAGGCACAAAATTAATGAAATATAAACTGAAGTCCTTGTACCAATACAGTCCATTTTCTGTGTGTTTTGTGAGCTGGCTTGTATATAGTTTGAATTTTCATCTGTTCTTGAGGTTCCATCACCTTCCTTGCTGCCCCAAAAATTAAAAATATGAAAAAAAAAGCATATATGATTTCAGAACGAGGAAATAACGAGAAAATCCAGTGTAAATAAAAGATTACTCCAGTGAGTAAAAAAAAAAGAAGGAATGTGACACTGTAATTCTACCAAACTTCTTTATAAGTGTTTAAACTGTCCAAGTTGCACTAATCCTTCTTTTTTTAATCTCCAAAACCAAAGATAGTATTCTTATCTTTCGTATGTTGTCAAGAGCCTCTTGTTTTCAAAGCAATAGAATGAAGTGGACATGCCTTGAATTTTTCAGTGTCGTTTTTTTCTCAGGCATTTGGCATATGTTCAGTGGTTTTGTGCTCATTTTCTTCCAGAAGTACAACTCCCACTTGAAATAAAGGGCAAACATAATTTGACAAAGGAAGACTTGAGCAGCTGGATCAGGATGGTCTGATCCATACCTACTAACTCACAAACCACAGTTGCACTCATTTTTTAAGGCTGTGAAAGAAAGCCCTACAGCTAATAGATTTGTCTTTTCAAAGACAGTGATTAATTGATGTAATATGTTAAAATAAATTTCACTAATATGGAAGTCTTAATGTCAACCAGTAAAGGTGTTTAATTTAAAATTCCTAAACTGCCCTGAATGGCATAAGCAGAACTATGTCAACTGGATATTTCCTCCATAGAGAAAAATCTGAAAGTTTTGATGTCTGTTTCCATTTCTAAATGTCCAGTTTGAGATGCATGAAGGTGTCTGCATATGAAAAACTGTGGAACAGATGTAAGTTTCTTCCATTTAATCCAAATTGAGCAGCCACAAAAGAGTAATCCAAAATCGATAGTGACTTTGCAAAACCTTGGCCAGGCTATAGACTATTAAAATTAATCCTTTGAGCATCCATTGCCTCAAACACCTGGTCACATGAATGAGGTGATTCATATGCCTACACTTACAGACTAACCCTTGGCTAACCCTTTCCTTTCTAGGATGGTTGCTTAGAGCTTCATGTGGTTGTTCTGGTTCCTCTCAATTTCTTTAAAACACATTATTTTAAATATAAAATACAATTTGGTTTTAATATATTTTTGGTATAAACTACCAATGAAGAAACTATGCAAACATATCAACAAAAATAACTTTATTACTAATGTAAATAATTTGTATTTAAGCAGATTTTTTAAATCCTTGTCCATAAACATCTTGATTCAGGAAATTTTTTAAATGGTTAGAAACATCAAACATTTATACCTATGTTTCATTTTATATTTGTCTTGAAATTTGGTGCTTAAACTGTGAGCTTAAACTGTGCATATTTAAGTAAATATCTGAAGAGGCTTTCACTTACCTACCTAAACCTGCATGTGCTTCTTGAATTCAGGGCTTGATTGAACTTAAATTGGCTGTTGGTACAGTTGAAGTAATACTTAAAAAAAAGTAGTGTTTTCTTCATTATATTTTTTGTGAATTTTATTATTTTCGTAACTCTCTATGTGACTTGATACTTGTAAATGCAAAATAACAAAAATGGGAATCTCTTTTTATTACCAAGACTAGATATTAGGAATCCAGATCTCCCAGCTTGATGCCTCTATATTATTCTAACATTACAGTTTTTTGTTTTATTTACTCATGAGTAACATAAGGATTGCATGTAATAATTCCTTGTATACATAGTTATGCATATTTATAGGGTGTATGGAGATAAGTAAACAGAGACAAAATGAAAGTAGGTAATGATTGTACATAACATATTTTTCTCTTGTCCCCTGGACCTGATCTATGTTTGCTCTGCTGTCATCAGGGATTCAAGCAAATGACCTCCAGATGCCCTTCAGAGGTCCCTGGCAACCAAAGTTAATCACCGTGATTCACTCCCCTGAGTGCAGGGATTAGCTCCAATTTAGATCTCTTCGATTCAGTGTGAGATGAATCTTAACCTAAGTCTATGGAAAGAAAAATTGCATATGTAATTTCTGGTGGGTTTCCATAACCTACTTGGGCTTTGGAAGCGCTAAACAATTTCCAATCTGGCCTTGTCAGGTGTGGAGAGGAAAGGATGAAGAAGAAACAGCTTTATTAGCCACAGGATGTGGAAGGTCAGCTCCTGATCCTGTTGTTGCTCCAAACAATGTGATAACTACAGTATTTCAGTCTCAGGATACTCCTGCACCAGGTTTCTCTGCATCTTTCATAAGCAGTAAGTAATATTAAAGCCAGATGGCTGCTCTATTAGTCTTTTTGGGATTAGTTTGATCTCTGTGTAGCAATTCAGATCCCCCTCCAACAAGGTATTGAAGCCTCTGCCCAGATTTGGAAACCAAGAGTTTCCATACTGAATGCAATGGAGCTCCAGTGTTGCTCTTGCCAAAAGTCCTCCATGAAGCTCTAACTTTATAGTTATTCTTAGCCACCTTTGTCTTTTCACTGTGCCCAGAAGAAAAGAATGGGCTTTAAACGTAAAAAAATTATTTCTCTGTAGTTAAACTACATGGAAGCAAAAGCTGTAATCCTAAAAAGGATCTGCTCTTCCTTCAGAATTTTTATGTCTCTTCTTCTTTTCAAGGCACATGCTGAAACTGTGGCAATTTCTCCTGTGTACAGTGTAGTCCATGCCCTTCCTCACTACCTGCTCTGGCCTTTGTTTTGTTGTATTTATGTTTCATGTAGATCAAGTGGCATTTCTTGGGTTGACCTGTCTGTTTCTTTAAGCATGGCATATGCTTTGTGACAGTCAAACCCACCAAAAGTGGAGGAGGTAGTTCTCAGCTGCCATAGGTTGTTTGGGAGTTTTTTTGTAGGATGCTGCCAAAGGAAACCACTTTTCCTTCACAGGATTCAGATTAAAACAGTGAGAAATCAAGTGCTTAGATGAAGACAATATTGAAGTATTCAGAATTCTGAACTGAAACTGCTTTTGTTTTTATAATGTTTGCACTAATGTTGTCAGTAACAACTAACAACCTCTTAGTGGAGACAGTCACAGGCTTCATATGCCTGTTCCTAATCTTCTGCCAGCATTTCACTGTGCACTGCATTCTCTTAAAGCTTTGACTGAAAATAAAGAAAAAAAGGCCACGCGAGTCATTAGGAACAGAAGGAGCTCCATGAAAATGAACAGTTCTGTGTGCCTGAAAAATTCTGGGTGGCAAACCTTTCCTGTCTCTACATATAGCAAAGCAACCCAGAGATGGCCCTACAGCAGACTGCATCCTCCTGGATGTCAGTCACATTTTCAAATGAGACTGAACTGCTGCTGTGTCCCAGTAAGCCTCCTTCCAATTCAGGTACATTTGTATGTACTAAGGGATTTTGAAATGTGCAGGCTCCATGCCCATAAGAACAGCATTGTCCTTCTGGTCAGTGGGCTGAGTACCTATGGTCTGATCTTACCTAAGAGTGTGACACTGTAGTGTGAAACGGGGCCTTGACCCATGTTTGTCAAAAACACTGCTCTGTATATGTGTAAGACCTGCTTTTACCATTGTGATATATATTACTCTCCCTGGGTTTTTACCAGCCTCCTAAGGAGAGATGAGGTCTTTGTGTACATTATTTCTTTTCTTACTGTAAAACCAGGATGATGTTACCACCTGGATTATAACTGCGCCTTATTTATTTGTTTGCAGGATGCGGAGTAAATTTCACCAGCCCTGAAGGCCGTATTGTCTCTCCTAATTACCCCAGTCAGTATGATAACAACCTGAACTGCAACTATATCATAGATCAGGGACCACAGTCTCTGGTGATCCTAGAATTTGAGACTTTTCACTTGGAAGGTAACTTGTTCTTCATAATTTCAGTATGTATTATGAAGTGTATCTTCTTATTTGAAAACACAGAAGTCTTTTATTGTGGAAAATCATAGATGGTTTAATTTGCTAGTCCGTTCTGAAAATATTTTACAGACAAACACTTATAGTTTCCAGGGTTCAGGTCTGAGTCACTGAAGGCTTCTAGAAGAGTGAAGATAGATCTCACCTGTTGAATACTTATCAGCAATGAAGGTGGGAATTTGCCAGGTTCTTGGAGTATAAGAGTGACTATGGCTAATCCAGCTCTCTGTTCTTGCCTTTTTTTACCATTCAGTCTTACAATCTTTTTGGTCTTAGGTCAGCTGTTTTGCTTTTCAATGCTTCTGTTCCTTAACTAGTAAAATAGATATAAATATACTTGGGTGTTAAACAAGAATGTAAGAACATAGAACTGTGAAACTAGCTGAAAGACTACAGCAATGGAAAATGTATAAAAGTTGCTACCAATGGACAAAAGTCCCTTCCTCAATTATCCAACTTGGCAGCATTTAGCCAAGCAATAACAAGTTTAATGTCCTAATCCCATTGGTTACAGTGGTAAAAAATTCTCAGTTTTGATAGGATCAAAATTTTATGAGTGGAGATGCCATGATAACAGAGGAATCAGTATGTCCAAACTACTTGGGTGACATCATATATTTTGAGGCCATCTGGTTCTCTTGAAATTACCTAGACAAAGAGATTTTTGACTAATTTGTTACTAAGATGGGTTGTGTGATTTGAATTTTTCTTCAGACCAAGCAATAAAGTCAGAAAATAGTCTTCTTTTATTTTGGTTTTTAAGTTTCCAAACTATTTTGAATTCAAAAATATTCTGGTCCAAATGTAATTTAGGTCTGAGACAAAGGTTGGATTTGACTATGATTTCATCTGAAGTATTTTTTTCATCCCCTAATACAAACCACTGCTTTAAGAGTTAATTTTTTAATGAAATGTAAATCATAGAAATTAGGAAATTTCTTCACATAGAATACATCATTATCTCTCAGACACACTAAGCATTAGGCTGCATCAGATTGTGCCAACTTTGACAACTCTATGAGTACATTACCGATGTGTATTCTGTCTGTTCATTCGGGTAACTTGTAAATTGATTCAAGCTTTTATTATCAAGAAGATTAAAGCAAAGAGGTAAGTGATACAGATACATTAATAAACATAGACCTAAACAAATAATAAAAATATTGCACTACTTGCAGGGCAATTTGTTCCTTAGGCTACACCAACTAAAAGTCCTGAGTCATGTGAAAGAACTGTGGATATGAGCTTAAGGACATCTGCTTAGCAAAGTATGACACTCTCCAGCAGTTGATTACTAATGTTTTTCACAAAGTCTTAAAATACAACCCTGTAGTAAAGAAAAACTGCCTGTGTTTAAATTGCAAAGAAGATTAAAACCACCTCCTTGCAAGCTATCACTGTAGAAGTGAAAACTTTTTCAGCAGTTTCACTGAATATATTTAGCACATGTGCCTAAGGGTTTCCAGTGTGAATTCTCTTAGTTCTTTTGCAAGGGTAGGACAACATTCAGCAGCATCTGCTAAAAACATTTCTAACTATTCCATGTGCAAGTAAGCAATGCACCTGCTTAGATTGTTGCTGAGTGTGGCCTTTAAAATTTAAACCACGTTAATACAGATGTTCTGGATTAGGTTTTAGAGTTTAGCTACATATCCAATTAACATAATTTACTACCTATTTGACCTCTCAAAATAAATTTATTGGGGTTTTTCCCCATGGTTTTTTAGTAAAGAAATGAAGTGTCTAAAATAAGGCCTGTAAGGTATATATATGTCATTGATTTTAACTGGTTGAGATATCTTTTCCAGAATATTAGAAGGCATAAGGTAATTGCCTATAGTGCAGTGACAAACTGCTACAAAATTAATTGACTTCATGGGTTAGTCACAGATCTCTGCTGTAGAGTAGTTACGTTTTCAGTTATCATAAGATGCCTGTTCTCATTGTAAAGAACTACTCCGAATGAGGCAGTTAACTCACAGCCACGATACAGTGTCAGTATCTGGAACTAAATGAACATGACATACATGTACTAAATATTAAATATGTATTAAGCACTAAATATAGCAAGTAACAGAGCAATAGAGAACTGGAGGAAACTGCATTTGTTTATTTTGTGATCAAAATTTAATCTAAGTTGTCTGCTTCCTGGTAGGTAAAAAAATTTTTATCTCAGAGCCCCTGAAAATAGCCATCTAATTTAGATAATCATCTAGATTTATCTCCTCTTCTAATGAAGTGTAAAAGTACTTTAAACTCAGAACCAAATGTGTTATGCAGATGGAGTGAATTGCCTTCTGGAGGCCTCTCACTCTCTTTACCCATTGACTATTACAGGAAGCCATAGGTAATAGCTTACACAAGATAGCTGAAATTTAGGAAGGAAAACGTAGGCAAGATTAACCCGATGAATGGAGTTTGGCTTAGTCTCTGTGATTTCCTTGCAGCCTTAAGAATGTCTCTTCCTGTGCCAAACTGAATATAGGCACAGAACTCTCTTGATTTTCCAATTTCATGAAATTGTGTAAGTTGCCACTTGCTTCTTGTAGTACCCCCTGCATTGTTGTGCTTGGTTATTTTATGAAGAACCAAACGAATAGGTGTGAGTTTGTTTTCTCAGCCCTACTTCTGTTACAGTGATAAGTGTCATCTCCCATATGTACTCCCTTCTTGGATCAAAGGTCTATACAAATCAAACATTAGAATTAGTAAAAAAACCCCTTATTTATCTACCTTAATAGACTTATTATCTAAGAAATATTTAACCACATACAGTTTTGCGTACATAAGCTTTATTCAGATTAACATCTCTACAAATGCACCTCTAGGACCAGCTATAGGAGTGTATTATTAAAAGGCTGTTATACTCTTCAAGTATGAGTATAATATCCAATAAAGCCTGAGTCCCAAACAGTGGAAAAATAGGGGAAAAGGACGTAGGCTTCCTGCAATATCTGCTTAGAATTCTGTAGTATTTATACATTCTGCATACAAAACTACTGCTTTGTGTTGATACTGAAAAATGTTTGACCTGAAAAATGTTTTAATAACTTGTTTATTTCTCTTTTTCTTTTTAAACATGCATCTGTAATTTTGCAATCTAGGATAGAGTCACAGCTTTATTTTGGAGTCTGCTCTGTCTGCTTTCTCAGTTGTTACTGGGCAATTCAGAAAACAGACAAGTTTTGCAATAGATTATTTTGAAAGAGGATATATATGAGAAAGATTTGTAATTCCTCGCTGTCAAAACAATATCTTGTGCTATTAAGCTGGTTAGCACATTGCACAGGGTATATTTCTGCATAATACTACTTCTACTTTAGTAATTACTAATTGTATTGCCATTTATATCAGCAGCCAGAGT
Organism: Corapipo altera; assembly: GCF_003945725.1. NCBI lineage: Eukaryota > Metazoa > Chordata > Aves > Passeriformes > Pipridae > Corapipo > Corapipo altera. The sequence continues at coordinate 4,365,534 of NW_020884928.1, forward strand.
TGTGAAACAAAATCTTACTGTTTTAAGTTTTATAAGCTTTAAACAGAAAGACAGGTTCTACCTCAAAACTAAATGAAACAGAATCTATGACTATAGACAAGGAGATGGAAAGAGGAAAATGATATTATTGATTAGATAGTTAGGGGCCCAAATTTGGTCAAGGTTTTTGTGCAGGCATCATATCAAATAAATTATTTTATGAAGAATAATGAGACTGGACAGAAGTTTCTGCTAAATGGAAAGGAGACTACCCAAAGGCATATTTCAAAATGTAATGTAAGGACAACTGAAGCTCTTATCATGTGAACTTTGGAGGCAGGAGTCAATGTATCCATGCTGAATGGTACCAAGAGATGATAAATAGAGTGCAGATAGATAAAAAAGGCCTTGAAAGAAAATGCATGCAGCAATTCAAAGAAACAGGGATATGTTCAAAATGTCAGGCCAAATAAATGATCTCTCCAGAAGTGTTTGGAAGACATATTGTCAAGGCTAGAGGACTGAACGGTACAGTACCCATGTTGGAAAAATCACTGTTTCTCAGATGAAAGTCATAGCTATGTGGAAGGACAGGCATTTATCTGAAAGATAGTACCTGGAAACTTATGGGGTCATCAGCACAGAGATAGTAGTTGCATCTGTCCTTGCAAATGAGATTATACAGAGCTAACGTGCAGATAAAGAGAGAAAGACCAGAAAGAAGTTATCTCATTGAATCCTCATGGATGAATCAGAAGAGAAGATACAGTAATACCAGAAGGATGAGCAAAAGCTCTTAGGAGACAAGGTTTTATGAAGAAAAACAGTGCTGGCTATGTGAAAAGTGGTTGTCAGCTCAAAGAGGATATGTGTCTTACATCTGGCTAAGAACACATCTCTGGAGACTCATGAAAGCTGTTCCATTGTAGTGTAAGGGACGGAAATTGGTCTAGAAAAGATCTAAGATTACATGATTAGCAGAAATAAGATACAGATAAGAATTACTGATGATGTGCTGAATATGTTTAGAGGCTGAAAGTATGATATGAGGTGAATCTGAGGCTGAGGATTATTTACAGAATAATGCATTTAATATGGTGAGAAATTAAGGAAAGTGTAAACATGAGAATGAGCTACAGGGTAGAGATCAAACAATTATCAGTCTTGCCAGGATCCATGAGTCATAGCTGATACTGGCCCAAACAATGAGGATTCAAAGCTAGAAATTAAGTATTTTGCTTACAATCCTACATCAACCATCTTATTTTTTCCAGTGCAGCAGTTCAAATCAACTTGTGATGAGTATTATGGACATTTGCTTTGCTGAGAAATCTATTTCACTTCATGTCTTTCTCCAGAGTCTTTACAGAAAATGACCTAAGTTGATTTCTTAAATGTTTTCCATTCTGAAATTGCATTCATCTTGATTTCTTTTTTCATTTGCATTTTAAAAGTATTATATTTTTTTAATTGTATCACATTATCAAGTATTCTAATAACAGGATAGGACATGAAGAATATTTTTTATTAATTATTTTACTAACAGTGTAATCAGCTATCTAATGTGGCTGGTTTTCAGCTTAGTTACTCTCATTAGAGTTAGAAAAGCACCATGTCATATTTCCATATTGACATAATTGTAAAGCCTGTTGTCTTCACTGAGACAGAAGGAATTTTTAAAATTAAATCTCCAGAGAGGATCTAAAATACACCTGACTGCTGAGATCACTCTGTTGTTCTCATGAAACAGAATTATCACTCCATTCCTATTTGTCATCCTGTTCAATTTGAGTCATCCTGTTTCCTACAATAAAAAGAAACTTGTTTTGACTGGACAACATGAAGGAATCACTCCACTGAGACAGTAGGCTCAGTATCAGTCCTATTAAATTTAGATAATTCCCTATTAAGCCTTTGCAGTTTAAATAACTGCTCCATTATTGCTAACAGGTCACTAAACATGGTAACTTACTCTCAATAAACATGTGACATCCCAGCTTCCATTAAGCTTGTAAATGATGAAAAAGGCAAAAACCCCATTAAGTTCTTTTTTAAGCATAACAGCTAATGAAACTCATTTTTCAGTAGGTGTGTGCTGTGTTTTTCACTGACATCATTAATCCAGCTTTCTTGCACAACTCATGTGGCTCTGTTCTTGCTCCCACCGTACATCCCTTGGTGCTATGAGCTTGGGTACCACCAGCTTCTCCCCATGCTTACAGCTCCCAGCTGGGCAGGGAGGTGGTGCCATGGCTCTGAGCTCCCAGGGTGTTGGTGGCTGGTGTTCAGCAGGTCTCTGCCTGAACTCACAGCCCTTACACTGAAAGCACAACTTGTCCTTCTTTGAGGACACTCCTCTGGCACTCTAATTCAGCTACTGACCTTCACAAAATTTATATGAACTTACTATTTTTGAGACCTCTTGCCTCAGTTGAATCTGTTTGCAAATAGGTGGCTAGAAAGTCCAGTAGGTAGGGCAGGGAGACAGAGAGAATGGCTCATTCCTCCAGAAAGCTGAGTGCGAATGAGAAATTTGAAACCAATGGGAAAAAAATAATAGAATGCCAAACTCCCCATTTCTGTGTTTCTTTTTTTCACTCAGCTTAATATCTGCACTGATTTCCCCCCTCAGACAGATTGCTTTTGAAAAGATTAAATTTACTTTTTTTTTTTTTTTGTCTTATGAGTCAAGCTGAAGAACCTGGGATTAGGTACTCAAAAGTTTGAGGGAACGTAGGGAGAAAGAAGTGAGCTCTGAAACAGGCTACTGCATGGCCTACTTTTTCATTTTCCAAAAATCTCACTCTTAATGATTTAATAGTCCCTGCACTGAGTGCTCAGTTCTACATTAGGGGAAAGAAATATCAGGTAGTTAGTTGCCTGTAACAAAAGGTGTGTTGCTTTTATCTGCAGAGGAGATCCATGCTTTCGTTGGGTCCTCTCATCTTCTCACAGAGAGCATTCATTCAGCTATGAACTCCCACAAAATCAAGGGGCCTAGAGCCTTTTCCAGATCATAGGATGTGTTGAATGAGACAAGTCTGATGTCTTATATACAAGGTCTCTTTGCCTTTTTCTACCCCAGTTTTACTGCACGTTAAAAACTGTCATTTGCTTCCTCAGCAAGCAAATGAGATCCTAAGTTCCCTGAAATTGAAAATAATAGAAAATTTAATTCTTATCCTGTGTGAGGTCTATATACTTGCATCTCAGTAGATCACATGTAAAATATGCTGCTAACACTTGTGCATTATATGTCCATGCAGCCCCAGCACTCCTGAGCAGAGCTTGTCTTTATGATGGAGTGAGCATCTTCAGCGGGATGAGCGTGGCCGCCCATCCTCTCATCACGCTCTGTGGTAATGAGCTCCCTGCCCCAGTCAGTGTCTTTGGACCTATGCTGATCAACTTCTACACAGACTCTCACATTGTAGGCTTTGGATTCCAGGCAAGATACAGAACACTTGGTGAGTATACACTGTCCTGTGTTTTCATATGGTAGAAATATTCCAGCTGGATAATGGTTCAGTGTAGGATATGTTCCACCTCATTTTGGGAATACCTCAGACAGATGTAGATAGTTCATTTTCCCTCTCCAGGGGGAACAGCTCTCAGGACGAGGACATGGAACTGTTTGGTGCATGTTAACACACTGACTTATGTGTTACCTCACACACAATTCTCATTTCAAGGCTCTACATAGGACCAAGTCAGGAACTGAAGCACTTTGCTGTAGAGAAGGAATGCAACCATTTTTGGCAGGTTATTTTGTTTGTTTGTTGTTTTACATTGTTTAAGGAGAAATGTGACCAGTTTATTTAACTTATTTAATTTAAAATATTTTGTCACATAGAGGAGAATGGTCTTATTCTCAGTTATACTGAAACTATATTATACCATACAGGAAGCAGAACATGATCTTGAAATAGACACATCTATATGCCTTCATTTGATAACCCTCTTGCAGTGCCAGGTATTAATGTAAATAAAAACTGGGATATAGATATATTTTTAATTTTTGATAATTATTTTTACCAAAGCTTTTTTTGTCAGTCATGTGAGATCTATTTTAAAGAGCAAATGTGAATTCAAAAAAAAAGTTTCCACCTGACTTCAGAATTTACATTTGCAGAAATTTCCCAAAAGATTGATTTTATTTTGAAAACCAATTTTAACATTTTCTAGATTTAACTGGTAGAGACTACTTTTATGTTTGAAAGCATAGTTTTTAACTGCAAAGTGTGAGTTTGTAACTTCGGTATTTCCCTTAATGCATTCCTCATTTTCAAAGCCACAACAAAAAAGCACAAGGCTAAATTCTTTATATGAAATGAATGGCCTGATGCAGATAAGACAGAGGGAATGGCACTGAGAAATGACAATGTGCAGTTAGTCATGGAAAAGACCTTCATAACTCACTCAAGTCAGTTGCTGCTATCTGACTTGTGACTTCTGACATTTGAGAAAGATGACTGCAGCCTTATTAGCTTGTTGTTGTATACAAAGCAGCTTCTGGTAATTAACATTCCTCTTCCCCCTAGTTGTATTGTTTGCTGAAAAAAAAATTAAAAAGGCTCCCTGCTCTCCTAGTGTGGAATAATGCTCATTCTTTATCCTCCCAGGTCCTGTCCTTTATCTGCCAGTGCTGTAGGCTGCCAGCCTGAGGAGCCAGGGGCTCTGTATCCAACAGCACCCTGTATGGGACTGCCTTTGTTAAGGTAGTGGCCTGGGCAACAGTATCTTCTTTAAAACATGAAAAACTGTGTGTGGCTTTGAGCTAATTTATCAACAGGATGCAGGGAAGCTTTTTTTTTTTTTTTGCTAAGGTTAAGATTATAAAATAAAGGCTGAAGCTAACAATGGAGATTAGAGTTGGTTTTATAATAGTTTTTGTTCCCTGAAGCACTGAAGCTGGGAACAAACATTAGCCACATCCTGGCCTCATTTGCATCCATGGTGTGAAACCCTGAGAAGCCAAGCAGTGCCTTGAATTTACAGCTGCAAAGTTTAACTGAAGCAAGTATTCCATACTCTACCTCAGCCACCCCTCACTGCTGGCAAATCTCAGCACAAGGAGAGGTGGGAAACAGGATTAGTGATACCTGGGGACTTTTCTCTGCCTCTCTGTGCAGAACACATGCTACAATAATGCCCCAGCCCTTCCAGATGTTGGCAGATGATAAGGCTCTGCATACAGTTATTCCAGAAAAGTCAGAGACAGGGCCGTGTGTCCAATTGTGGCTGCTTAGAGGCTTCCACGGCACCAGGGCCTGGATGAAGGGATGTCTTTGCCCACATATCAACCAGGTTTCTCTTTGCAAGCTAGAATGGGTGAAGAGCTACTCTAGACACACCTCACTCATGCTTCTGCATGGGGCACTCACCCCATCCCACTGCTCCCTGGTCCTACTGCAGGACACTGGAAATCAGGCTCAGTCTTTTACTGCACAGACACAGAGCCATTGCCATTTGGTATGGACTAATAACAACCTGTTAATTCAATGCTGAGTAGTCTTCCACTGCAGAGCACAACCCGATAGACATCTACACATTCTACAGTTCTAGGCATGACACCGAAGACTGCTCCTAATTTATCAAGGGCTTTTTTTTCCTTACAGGTAAACATCTTCAAGGAGTATGAGAATTAGGATGAAGCTAGTATTCAGACACTAATCACTTTTTTTTTGTTTCCCCTACAGCTTGTGGTGGCATTTTCAGTGGCTCTGTCGGTGTTATCTCCAGTCCAGCCCATTCAGTTCTTGATTATCACAACAACATGAACTGCTCATACTACATCACAGTTGGAAATAGCAAAGTAGTGGTCCTCAAGTATGTAACCAAAGTTCAGCTTGTCATTATGTGACAGGGAAGTCTCTGAATCCCATTAAAGACAGCAATTATTGACAATTTTTTCTCTGTCTTTCCTTTTCCAATGGCAAAGCTTAACTAAAATGAGAAATGGCTACTGAAGTCACTTTGATCAACCTCAGGCTCCATTACATCTTTCTTTTCAACTTGTTATGTGCAAAATATCACCACAGTTTTAAGTTCCCACTTTGGTTACCAAGAGAACTAAGAAATAGTAAAAATGCAGCTCATGCTTTTTAGTTAAATTCTGTCAGTCTTTGAGGATTTCTGAGACTCCTGTGAGTTTATACCAGAAAAATAGTAATTTTTTTTAAGACTGGTACTCACTTTAAAGCCAAAGTAATAATACCTACCCCAAAAGAGTATACTTCTGAGTGTGTGCTGTCTTGCCTAAGAGAGGGATATGGTTGCCACAGAATCTTGCCACTGAGAAATTAAAAAAAAGATACATTCTTCAATCATATATATGCTGACTGTGAATTAAGAGAACATTTCCCAAGTTAGCAGAAGACCCAGCTGGTCTGCACTCTGCACCTGCATTTTATCTTGTACAAAGGAGACCTGCTGCTTCACAGAAAGCTGGGGTGTGCTGACAGCTTGCCTTGCAAGAGACCCGGTGGGCGAGGGTCACAATTTCTTTGAGACTAGTTGGCTGAAATGTTTTGCCATGCAGCTAATAGTTCTGCTTGTTTGTTTCTGAAGAGATATGTTTTGTCTGTGTATGGCTTTGGCTATTGCTAGTACTTGGATTTTTCCTCAAGCATTAAAAACACATGTAACACAGGAATAGAAATGAAAATGTGATACCTAAAGCTCCAGTTGTGTTTTGCAGATTCAACAGCTTCCAGCTTGAAATATCTCCCTCCTGCTACAAAGATTATGTGGCAGTATATGATGGCTCAGATACCCATGCTCCTCTCCTCGGGAAATTCTGTGGCTCAGAACTGCCTCCCAATGTTAAGAGCTCCAGTAATAACTTGTTCCTGGTGTTTAGCACTGACTTCTATGGAGCAGACAGGGGATGGAAAGCATCTTTCAGGGAGACCTTAGGTAAGCATATTATCAGACTCATAACCCCAAGAATTTGCTGGTAAGTAATTCCTTTTAATGAGGAGCAGTTGTGATCTGCCTCACTATGGGTGCTAGAAATGGAAGAATGTTTCTGATTTTGTGAAAATTGAGTGAACTAAGCTAAATACTAGGCTTATGGGATCCCTGCATTCCAGTCTGGTTTTGAACAGATTGCTTTTATGCTTTGCTATTCTTTTCCTGCCTCTCTGAAGGCACAGGCATTTCTTGAGTGACTGAAGGCTTAGCAGCACCCAAAGGTCTCTCATTTGGAGGAAATAATGCAATATCCGAGAATTCTCATTCTTCTGTAGTCAGAGGTTGGTGGTGCGCTAAAGATGCCTCCTTTCAATCTATCCTCAGTTTCCATTTCCTTTCAGTTCACCTCACACCTTTTTAAGAACAAAAGCGTTGAGGTGAGTTAAGATTGTGGTTCCCCCCAAAGCACCACTGTTCTGATTTCTACTGATTTGCAGGATCATTCCTGGCCATAACATAGATGGGATCATAGTAAGAAGGCACTGGATATTAAATGTTTTGACGGCACAAGAGGAAGGGGCAAAGTTTGATTATTACCTTAAAAAAACAGCTTAAACTCAGTAGTCTTTTTAAGATCAAGGTGTAAAATGAGCTTTTTATCTTCTTATAACATCTGAATTGTTTCAGGGAAGGTAAGCAACAAATAATTATTACATGTAAATTGATTTCATGTCATCTCTACTAGTTTCCTGTGTAATTAACTCCATGGGTTTTGTGATCTAGAAAGAAGTAATTGTCCAGCTAGCAAAGCTGGCACTCAGACAGATCAGAATGAAAGGCCTTTGTGGCAGAACAAACATAGTCTTCTGCTGAGTCATTGAATCCCCTCCCTGCCCCTAGCCAGTGACTTTCTCATTTGATACAGTCTGAGAAAGTATTTACAGATAAGGAAAATAACTGGTTCTACTTGGCCTTGCCAAGAAAAATATTCCCACAGAACCTCATGGTTATTACTATTATTAACTCTTCCTTTGCCTCACACTAAATAATTGCTACAGGTATCTTTAAGACCCCTCTTGTGAACTGTATTCCAGGTAACATAGTGTTGCTTCACATGTTGCTATCTTTAAACCCTGAGGTATCAGTTGTTATAGATCCCCTGCAGCCTGGGTTCATGTTTCCAGAGTGAGATCATCAGGAACTCCCCAAGCTTTTGCTCTTCCTGTTGGCATTTAGTCAACTTTTTTAGCCACTAACTTTAGATTTGTTTGTGCAACTTGCCAATAGGCTGTTTAAGCACACAACAGAACACAAGCCAAGCTCTTCACATCAGTACCATGCCTGATAATTTCCTAGAGTGAGGAGAAGCCTTTTATGAATAAACTTTGACATCTATTAGGCTATGATTTGGAGGGACATTTCTGGAGGCTCCCAAGGAAAGAAAGATCATGATGTTGCAGGATTACTCAGGAGCAATGGAGTTGCAAGTTATAAAAGATGACCAAGCGGAGATGTGGGTTGTGTGACAAAGAGCCCGTGGTGGTGAGATGCTTAATGGTAGGTCTTCTTTCTTCACTGTGGGAAGTAAGCCACAGGGACTAAACCACACAGCCATTAGCAAGGATCCTGGCAGTCCCATGCTAGTACAAAATGGCCAAAAAGTAGAAAAGTATATTATAAGAGGAAAAAATGAGTCACATCCTATAAATGTTTCCAGTTTGGCTTGCCTAAAAAGTGGAGCCAGGAAAATCTGTGACACATCTTCGTACTATGAAGTCTGAGATTGTGCTTCAAATGAAAGAGAATAAAACCATGAAGATCTAAAAGCCTGTTATTCTACATGGTGCTTTAGAGAAGCTCCCTTATGTCTTTCAAAAGATAAAACCCATGTGGTTTTGTAAGAGTACAAATGCAATCAGATGACAATTAATAATGATAAATCTCTTGAATGAGGAAGATGGTATCTGTAGAGAAACAAGAAGCCTCATTCTCTGTTGGATGACAATGAGCACATTTTTCTCTAGTTACCCTAGGGAAGCACAACTGGCTAACATAATTATTGGTCTCTGTTTCATGTTGTGAGTGACCCTGATTATGAATTGGAAAGAAGGGAGCAGAAACAGTACATTGTTTCTGTTTGTAGTAAACTAAACTATTTCCTTTCCTCACAAGCTCTTCAAATTTCTTTCCTGATCGGACTTCTCTTAAGGGTACTGCCAAAATGCAGCGGCTTCCAGGCACTCAAAATGTTAAACCCTGACATTTCTGTAGAGAAATGTGCTCTGTTTTTATTAAAACAATTTGTTTGCATCACTGATCCTGCATCCACTAGAATATTCAAGGTCCCCCCACTAGTCAGAAAAAGGAGACTAACAGAAAGTATGAAATAGTGTTAATTTGACAGTACAGCAACATCTCACCTTTCCTGTGAAATGTCTTTTCTTTCCCCATACTACCCTGTACACTGTGCAATATAATGTTAAGTGCACATTTCACAAGCAGCACTCTTTGTCATAACCCACTCTGTGACATGGTGCATTTGAGGCAGGGGGATATGTGGTCCTTGTGGTGTGGTTCAGAGGGTTTATCATTTCACTATTTCTGCTACTAAGTTTGGACACTTATCAGCCCCATTTTTGGAATCACTTGGAAATGCTCTCAGGCTGAGCTGGTGAGCTGAGTTGACTGGAAGATCCTAGCCTGCTCCAAGTGTTAGATTTATGGAAAGACAGACTTCTCTTAGTTACCACTGACCTTTTTTTTCTGCCTCTGTTTTCAGTCTGTAAAATGAGAATTATGCCTCCTTTCCACAGTGAACATGTGCTCCTCTAGGCAATCAATAAAAGGATGAGAAGAGAAAAATCAATATCAGCTTAAGGCATTTGGTTACATGAGATGTCTCTGAGAAGGAAGGAAAGCTAAGATCTCTCCCCAAAGAATGAGGTCTGCGTGTAACAAGCTTGTGACTTGGCCAAAGATCTACTGATTATCTCTTGAGCTCTAAGGAGAGATCTGAGCTTTTCAGCTGACCCTGGCTGGCAGGGACAGAGCCTGCACATACCTCTGCCATCCCTGCTGTAATAGCACAGATAAGACTTTGGTGATAAATGGAGTTTCTGCCTATTCCCATTCAGTAGTGGGGTGACTCTCTCACCTCAATTTGTGATCACTCTGAGGCTTGTGACACAAAGGCTAAGAAAACATATGGGTTTTTTTCTTGTTTTTTAAGAGTCAGCAATGCCTGTCAGGAGATGTAGCTGTGACCTTATTAACAGCAAATAATTTCTCCTTGAAAGCTCTCTGCTCGTGTACATAGCTCCATTGTCTCAGTAATGAAAAAATACATCGCATTCTAAACAATAGGAGAAGGATCGAGGGGTTTTCTGAAATACAACTCAGCTCATTGAGGCTGTCTAAGGAAGCCACATGAATCTGCAAGAAGCAAAAAGTGTTGCACGTGATTAGATAAGTAGGCTGAGTCAGAAAGCTCTTCCTGAGGTTAATTCACACAATACAGGTAAAACTGCAACAGAGTTGGGACAGCGGGAAAGGTGGGATGGAGGAGAGGAGGAAGCTTTCCTGCTTTTTCTCCACTGCCCTAAATTCTGCTTGACTTCAAGCTGTAGCCAGCTCTTTCCTCTCCCTTTTTTTAATACTATCTTTTGTGAGCATGCAGGAGAAATTCAAGTTTATGCTTTTGTGACAGACAAGTATCATGCACTGGATTAATACCAATGTCATCCCTTGTTTGCACTACCTTGGGGCTTACGAGCTCAGGGGCCACAATTCCTCTGCACTAGGCAGAGGAATCTGCTGTCACAAAAAGATTATGATTTAAACATGAGACAAGAAAAACCAGATGGTTATAGACAGGCACGAAGAATAGGGTGGCAACACTGAGAAGACTAGTGTTGGCTCTAGGGCAGGAGAAATGTCTCCAAAACCTTTGGCAACCATTAGGCTGTTGGAATGTTAAGTCCTGAAACACTCCATCCTTTGCATTGTCCTAAATTTGCTCAGTTTTTCCCTCAAGGATCTCTCCATTCTTTTTATTGAAATGAGCATTTCTATGGAATGAATATTAATCATTTTGCATAAGGAAAATAATCATAAGCAAGTAGACTTTAGAAAAAAAATAGTTGGAAATATAAATCTTTCCTGATATACCAGAAAAATGCATTAATAGGTAATTTACATAAATAATCTAGTATACGTATAATAGAATTAGATTATAATTGATATGGTTTTTTTCCTGATCAGATGACTGTAGCTTACTTGCTAAATCACCCAGAGGGATCTGCCTTCCTTTATTTTATTTTCTGTGTATTGAATTACTTACTTCCTGTTTGGAATACAATACACCAAGTGCTGTCACAAACACGTTTATTGTTATCCTCTCCCCTAATGAAATTAAAGTTTACTTTTTAAAAAGTTGGTCCAGTAGAATTTTCACAGCATTTTAATACTATTTTATATTGTCAGCAAAAAAAAAAAATTCTTAATTTAGTTCTACATGCTCTTCTGCCCTGCAGACTGAAACCATGGCTCACTCTACCTTCGGTTTCGAGGTGCAGATTTTTGGCAGTGTTCAGGATGCACAGTTGCTGCAGATTCTTTCTGAGTTGTTCAGAATTGCTGAAAAAAAAAATCTGAATGTGCAATATAAAGTGTAAAATATTGGTTTGGTTATTCTGCTGCATAAATAGGGTTAGGTGCCCTTTTGTGAGTAATTTCTAAATTCTCACACCATCAGCAGTAGTTCATTGCACTGATTGATGTAAATAAGGTTGGCACCTGCACTGACAACAGCAGTTATGGCCTGTGGGAAAGCTGCATCCTTCAAACTTTTCTTCCTCCAACAAAAAAAAAATCTTAGAAGAATGTGTCCTTGACTGTGGCATGTGAATGCTGTTGCATTTTCTCATGCAGCAGTGACTGGCAGAGATTTCACAGCCCACTAGGACTGATTTCCAGGGGCGTATGTTAAGGTATCCAACCTGAACTTGGAACCTGATGCTGCAGAGGGTTTAGCTGAGAAGCAAATTGTCTGAATCTCACAGGTCTTCTGGTAGAAATTTCTTTGGGCTTTTGGTTCACACAATTTTTGCCAAATATATTACACATTTCATTACATTGTCATGGATGAACTATGATTAGTTTAATCTATTAAAATAATGAATAAATTGTGGCTAATAATATCTTTTCTTGATCTTATTATAGTCCATGAAAATAAAAACATCTGTGACAAGCTCAGAATATATGTTCCTAAGTCACAGTTCCTGGACTGTTTCTAAATGTATTTGGGGGCTCAAATATAAAAATATGCATCAGCTTGAAATCTGACTAAATTTAGAAAGCATTTGCAGTGTTGAAACAGATCTCTTTGGTATCTTGGAAAAGAATACAAGTGTTGAGCTAAGGGATAGTCTACAAATGCCTCTCAGAAATGTCAGTCATTTAATTGGAGAGTCACAGAATGGTTCAGGTTGGAAGGGACCACATTGGGTCACATGGTCCAACCTCACTGCTCAGACAGGGTCATCTTAGAACTCATTGCACAGGATTGCATCCATATGGTTCTTGAATATCTCCAGTGAAGGATTTCTTCTTCCAAAGCAAAATAAATATAAGGGGGTCTTGCATGCTCAATTTGGACAGACAAGAGAGGCAGACATTCAAAAAAGATATTTCTGACTGATCTGAAAAAATTAGGTGAAAACTTATTTTCAGACAGAATTACATATCTTTTTAGTGACTAAATGGTTGGAAGCTGATGGGATATTCAGATTAATGGCACATCACACAACTGTGAGTAAACTCTCTAATGGCATGATTGTCTTAGCTTGACTGAAATCCATGACTTCTTCAGCTGAAAATCTGTCCTCTGGTGCATATGAAAAAGAGGCAAGGAGACAATTCTGATTCACATCACAAGAGAGCTGCAAAGGCCTGGGCACTGTGATGCCAAATATGGACTCTAATGCAGTATTAGTAAGTGCTAAAATGAGGCAAGACTGCATATCTGCCTCTGGTCTCCCAGACAAGCATCAAGGAGATGGATAGGACAGTACATAGACTACAGTTATGCAGGCTTAGCACAGAGCATGTCTGGACCGTTATATTTGGTATCAGCCCAAAAAAACTTAAGAATATGAACTTCATCTGACTGCATTTGCAAAATCCTGCTAAAGCAGGATACTGGGGCTTTGCAGTCCTAAATGTCACTGCTGGTACCATTTCCAGGCCATCAAACCAGTCAGAAAACCTTTCTACATAAAGGCTGGTCTATAGACTAAAAAGGGGCCTGTGCTTTCAGAGATCTCCTGAAAAGTTTCAGGCTTTGTGGTCAGGACTGGCACTTCTGCCAGGGCCCTGCAGCCACACAAAGTTGGTGCAGCAATTACCAAACATGGGAACAGCTCAGCTCAGCTTGCAAAGGTTTAGCAACCTTTAGTATCAGCCTGGAGACAAAGTAGAACAGTACAATTCCTCTATCCAGCCCTGTCCTTCTGAGCCTTACTGTTTGAAGCCATGATCCAACCAATCTACAAGATAATTATTGCTGCCATAATTAATCCAGCCACTCCTCTTCACTGGAAATAAGACCCATCAGGAAAGAAGCATTAGTCTTGACTGAGTTAATCTTTGGGTATTCTGTTCTTTAGTTCAGATCAGAAAGGAGTCTTGAGTTTCCAGGGATGCTTCTAGGTAAAACCAAATGAGATTCAAAATTCTGGGAGAGGATTTTCCTTACTGTTCAAACAGAACTAGAACAGTTCTTTGAACTTTGTTGCCTTCTAGTACCTATTTGGGGTGCTCACTTGTTAAGAAGGGAAGGGCAGCAAAATTACTTTGTTATGTTTTGAAATTTCAGTGGTTTCAAACTATTCAGTAAGCTCCCTTACACTGCACCCATACCTGTATAAATGAACCTTACCCCTGGCTGTGCTTCAAAGGCAGGCAGCTTCAAAGATTTATCTTCTTTTTCATTTCATATCTAGAGGGTATAACTCTTAACAGAGAAACATGTGCTTGGTCTCTGCTGTAATTATTTTTATTTGCCATAAGGAACATTCAATACCTTCTTTTCTGAATGGTCCTTCAGCCTTTTAGTTTCATTAATGCTTCCCTCCAAAAGCAATTAGTGATGACAGTGTGTGCCCCAGTTCTTCTGATAATTTGTGTTCTCTGGCAAGCTGTTTATGAGGAAGACAAGATTGCCATCTGATTTATGATGACCTTATGATTTTTATTTTAAATAAGAAACCAGAAACTGAAACAAACAGTCAGCCATATAGCTGGTCCATCTGCTGGCATACAAACTGTTCTACAAGGTACATTTCTCATAATTTTAATCAAGTTTAGCTTTTAATATCTAAGAGTCTATTCTACAAATTACCAAACTTCTCAGGCCCAGATTTTGCATAAATTTTAGCTACATTTTTTTTCTGGCTGTGTTAGCCAGTGATGAATATCTTTCCATTAAAGATGGCTACTCTTCGGCTTTCTATTCAGAAGTGGTGCTGATTTTTAAAACATTGTGTTGTGTCCTGGCTAAAATGCAGTGCAGTACTGTTTCTCTTAGCACAAGTTCCCTTCTGTTAAGCAGTTGGTTCTTATTTACTTGTGGGTGTTCCCTTGATCTGTACTGCTTCACTATTGTGTAACTTCTAGTGGTTGCAATCAGATGTAACATTGATCAGTACTGAAAAGCACCAAGATGGATAGATTTTTCAACAAGGGCTGCTCTTTATTTGCCCTGATGCCAGGCTACTTGATATCTGGTCTGCTTTCAGTCTAGGTGTATTTATGATGTACTGTCCTGTAAGCATCTGACTCTACCGCAGCTAAGCAGGGCAGGCATTGTGAAAGCTAATGATGAAACCTCATCTTTATTAACTATAAACCACACTTTTAGTAATTTATCTGCCCTTAGAAGCTATTACTGGCTATACTATACTAGCTAGAATTAATTTTCTGATAATGGGAATTTGGCCTGCTTCTCTCTCTGTCAGGTCCATTTCATATGCTGTACACACAAAGCTTACTCACATCTGTATTTTTTGTCATCTGAGCTGACTTTGTAGCTGCACAGCTAGCAGTGAAGTTCACCATTGCAAAGGTCCATTTGATATTCAAAGAAAGTACAATTCAGTAGAACTGAGAGCCTTCCTGTTGTGTGGCTCTGTGGCAATTCCCTGACTCCTGTTGCCATGGTCTGACTGGCATCTCTGCAATGATCTTAATATCTAAGAGTTAGCAATTCTAACTTTAAAAAAGGTGAAGGGGAGCTTTGTAAGTGTCTGACCCATATATCAGTCTGGACTCAGTATTGCAGGGCTGGATAGCTAGATTATGATCTATGACTGACGTCTATATGCTTAATGTTATGTTTAGTTGACGATGTTCAAAATGCTGAGCAGGAAATGGCTCCAACAAGATTGTTTCAGGGAGACTGAGTAAATCATGCAGAAGGGTGAACAAAGAAAAAAATACGGTGAAACTGCACTCTTAGGGCTCAGGCACCCTCCTGTCTGACATTTTCCTCCTTCCTAGACTATTTGTAAGAAAGTGATTTATTGCTCACATTTCCCCTGCTGTTGTTCTCGCCTTCTGCAGTGGCACTGGAATGAACGCTAACACTTTTCCTAGTTTCCAACTTCATTAACTGCCTGAAAAACTGGACTATAATCTACTAATTCGTGGCTTTTTCACTTGGTAATAAGTCTCTTCTGATCATTTTTAGCTCTAGCAAAAGCAGAATTCACATGTTATTAAGATTTTGGGGTTAAGCAAACTTCTTTGCAGGGTGGGGTTTTTCCGGCTTTGGTTAGTAGAGCAGGATGACATTTAGCCTTAGTCACTCTGGTTTAACCATTACAGTCTCCAAGACAGGGCTCTCTCCAGCACTGGGTTACTGATGCAATCCTGATCCTTGGATGCTGATTTTTCCCCAGAGTGATCTTTTGTAATACTGTAGTTCAAGTAAGGCACAGTTTTATATGTCTGGAAATGTAACAGCATGTCAAGGTTAAGTCACTGAATGTGCCAGACAAGCATATTTTACATATGCAGATGAAATTCTGAAACTCTGCTCATGTTGCTCAGCCACAGCTGTAGCTTCATTTATTATGGAATGCTTGTAAATGGATTTGCTGTGGGAGACAACAGGCTGCTTGCAGGTACTGCCTCGCTCTGTGAAGTTTACAAAAACTATCGGACCCAAAACCAAGTGTATAAACCAGGGGACCCCATAGAGACTGGGGAAGGAAGAAAATAGATTGATAACATTTACTAGCCCAGTCCTGTCTGTAGAAATCAAACTTAAAAAAAAAACAAAACTTCAGTAGTCTGTATTTTTTGCTTGTTTGTAATTCGATGCAATAAAGAGGTTCTGATCTCCTAATAACTGCTTTTCTCCAAAGTTAAGTTCTTTCAATGTTACTGACATTATAGGGCTTGAATTTTCACAGCACGTAAGTCCAGAATTTAGCCCAATCTGTGGGATTCAAATGAGAAGCAGCCTGTGTTTCAGAGGGCTTGTAAGTTCCCACCAAGCAAAATGCTTCCAGAAGTCCCTTTTAGCTAGATTCATGAATATGAGTCCGAGTCCCAGCGTCAGGCTGCCAAATTCAATCCCCCTAGGACGCCATTGTATTGCCAAAACAAGAAAATACCACATTTTCAAAGCCAACAACCCAGTGCCCCCTACTGACCAAATATTCTCACTGGCTGGCAAGAATCCCGTCCAAAGGCCTTCGGACCACTGCTCTTTTGTTTCATTTCTGTCCTTTGTCTTCCTACAGTCCCTTTTAAAAACCTCTTGCTACATTTTCAAAATAGATACTGTTTTTATACTTAACAGAAGACATGAGCCTTTCTTAATTCACTCCATGAAATCTAATTGTGATTCATATCTCTCTGTGTTGAAAGTCTTTTCATCACTGAGATAATCCTTGCAAGACAGGACAGTAAAAAGAACTGTAGCATAGAAAAAAAAAAGCTGCTGGCTTGACATTAAAGAGTTGAAGATTAAATAAATGCCAGTAATGGCTTTTAAAAAGCTTCTCTGTCTTCAACAGGACCTCAGAATGGCTGTGGTGGTTACTTGACAGCTTCAGCTTATACCTTTGGCCCCCCGGTCTCCAATGTGACCAGAAGATATGAGAAAAATCTGGACTGTGTGTGGACCATAAGCGCACCTGTAAACAAACTGATCAACCTCACCTTCACTTCATTTGTGCTTGAAGCACGGACTGCTCAGATTTGCCGATATGATTATGTCAAAGTAAGACATCTGTGTATTTTAAAAAGAAAATACCAGTGGGATACACTCCATTATCTTCTCCACGAGGCTAACTTAATTAATAGAAAATGGTCTTAAGGAGAAATTAAATTGCTTAACATAATTAATTTTTTTCATTGGGTTGGATTACTACTCCAGATGTCATTCTGCCTTTTTGGAAACCAATAAGAGTTTTAACATTGTTATGGGGACATGCTTCTTAGGCTGCCCATATAAATTGGTATTTATTTCACAGAAAACAAAATTCAAATACTTTTAAAGTAAACTTGCATATTCATTATCATATGCTTGAAAGATCTTGAATTCATAAAATTTTGGATATGCAAGTCTTGGTGCTCACTGCTTACCTGTGGAAGCTATTTTCTTGGAGATGAGCATACAAAACATCAGATAGCAGAATGCTGCTAAACAATTTCCACCAAGGAGTGTTACAGATCCCTGAACATTAGACATTCTCAATGAAACTAGGAATTCATTATACATTTTGATGAATAAAATCAACCTTCCCACTGAAAAGCACTTTGAGTTCACATATAATAAAGAAATCAGACTGCCAAATTAAAATATAATAGTTTTTTTGATAGATTTGCTGAGACAGAACCAGAATGTTCCATAATGAGATTTACTGTCCAACAGAATTAGTTAATATGGCAGTGAATAATTATGGTCATCAAGAACATCCTGTTAAAGCACAAGAGCACGTACTGCGCTTTCAAGTAAAAGAAAAAGGAGGGGTCATACAATTTTATTTCTCTTTATTTGTTTGTTATGCCTAAACTATTAATGGCTTATATACTCTTCTTCTTTCAGCTGTACGATGGAGATAATGAAAATGACAATTTAGTTGGCACATTCTGTGGATCTACAGTGCCAGCTCCTTTTCTCTCTACCCGTAATTCCTTGACTGTGAAATTTATCACAGACAATTCTGTGGAAAGGGAGGGTTTCAATGCTACCTATGTCACAGTGGATCGTACGTATTCATATATATGTATGCATATATATTGTTGTGATTCTTTTGTGGATATTTATATTTAAATAGTAATTCATCAAAATTTGTCATAGATATAAGGCTCAGGAAAGGGCAAAAATAGTCCATAGCACAGCATCTGTAAGCAGCTCTGCTAGACCTCAGTGCAATTCTCCTTGGTCTTGACTGATTGTAAGGTAACTGTCAGTCTGGAGTGCAAAACAGGAACGCTCACAGATTGTTAACAAATAGGCAACAAACATTTATTTGAGTTTTATGATGTACATTGGCAACATTAGCATGCGTTTTACTTTCTTTCTCCTTCTAGAGACTCAGATGTAAATACAAAAGTATATCGACCAGTGTAGTTTTCCTCACAAAATACTTTTTCCCAGTTTAAAAAGTTTTCACTCTGATGCATTTGTTACTGCTCTATGCAGGCCTGTGCGGAGGAATATATAATGCAACTTCTACATCCCTGACTGCAACATCTCCTAACTTTCCGAATGAATATCCACCATTTACTCTCTGTACTTGGGTCATTGATGCCCCTCCACAACAGCAAGTCAGGGTAGAGGTAGAGGCCTTCCACCTCCATTCCAGCCAGGACTGCTCTCAGAACTACCTAGAGCTCCAGGACTCACCAACAGTAAGAAATTTACAGGTGATATCATTCCACATTCACATTCAGCTCTCATCCCTCTTTGGAAAGAGAGGAAGGAGAAACCCAGCATTTGGTAATAGATTGATTGATGATACTGCATGAGAAGCACATCCAAAGCGTTACACACTGTGCCCCAGTTAAGGTGGGTTAACTGGTACGTAGACCTCATGGAAGCACACTGTGCACAGATTGAATTAGACCTGGGTGAGTGTTACACAGTTTTTCCCAGTTGCACCAAGTAGCAGTTCTGCCAAACTTAACACTCAGAAAATACTGCCCAACAGTGAGTTTCCATAAACTAATTTTACTTCCTTCCATGCAAGAACCATAGTAAAAATGAATAGTCATGCCAAGAAGAGTGTTTGTGAAAAACACCACAAAAAAAGCGCCCAACTGTTTATGTCTCTTATATTACATTATTCTAAAACTCCTTTCATTATTTCTCATTTTACCATGACAATACCTGTTGCATTTGATATGTTTCTCATAATAATTCAACATAAAATGTTGAAACATTATTTAGTGATTTCCACGAGAACTTTGAAATACAATTGCATAATTTGTACAGAAGGTGTTGAGAGATTTATTTACCTCAAGTTCAGGAAGTAGAAAACTGAATTATATAATTAAGTAACTTGTGACATGTATTCAATTCCAGCATGGCCAAGGGTCAGTCCATAGATTCTGTGGCACTGAAACTTTTCCAATCCCCAAATTTTATTCTTACGATCGCACTGCCATCGTGACGTTCAAGTCAGATGAATATATGATTAATAACGGAGTCAGATTTTCCTATCAAGCTACAGGTAAGCTTGAAGAAATGTCTAAAAAAATATATCTGTTATTCCCTCTGTTTATGCCATACAGTGAAAAGCAATACAGAGATCTGAAATCCTTACATGTTTCTGGTTTTCTGTCTCAAGGTTGCAGCAGAGAGTATAATCAGTCATTTGGTTACCTGAAGAGCCCTGGATGGCCTGGTCATCACCCCAATAATATGGATTGTTCTATCATTCTACGAGCTCCCCCAAATCACACAATATCTCTCTTTTTCCATGCTTTCAGTTTGGAAGACAGTATCCACTGTTCACGTGATTTCCTAGAGGTATCAAGCCAAGTATACATATTTTGTGGGCCTGTGTCAAAATGTGCTGAATTCAAAGGATATTAATAAGCTCTGATCAAGTCTGAGCTGAACTGACATAAGGGACTAATTTATTGCTACAGTTTTATGGTGAAAGGTACTGAGGTGTTATATTAAGAGATTAAACAATACCCACTATAGTAAGTCCAAAACCAATGAATAAGTAGTTTAATTACTAGCTAACTCATCTTTACCTAGCGCTTGTTGAGGTTACCCAGTTAACAGTGCAGTCTGGAATAGTTTGCATTTGATATTAACCTTCATGCATGAACAGAAAGCCACAAACATGAGTGCTTTTTTCCAGTAGTAGATTACATCTGCTTGATATTTTTTTTCCTAAAAAAGCATTTTTAATTTTCTTTAAAAAAAAAAAAAAAAGAGCTCTAGTGACAAGTGTAGGATACTTGCAAAGGTACTTTGTGTCAATAAAACGCATATCCTTCTCCTACACAATCCTCACTCCTTCACTGGTCAGATGAGAAAAATCAGATATTTGTGGCAGAATCATTATTTAGTTCTCTTTTCATTTCCTCTTTACTGTCTCAAGAAATGGATCTGAGGATCAGCATTACTGGAGCTCAGAAAAATATCAAATTAAATCTGAGCTGTGTAATACGATCTGTGTCTTAATGTGACCAGGGAAAAGAGGGTAAAGAATTAATCTTTTTATCTGGAATATTAACATTTCTTATGAAAAGTAAAACATAGGTTTGCAAAAGCACATCTTAGCTACTATTTAAGTAATTTTCTTCAGTCAGGAGACGTACCGTATCATAAAATTTAGCTGCTTGTTTCTGATGATACTTATTCTGTGCAATTACTTACAAAACTCAGACAGACCAGTTAATGGTCTTTTTTCCTTCTATACAAGAATATATAATAGTAAAAACAACAGTATTAAACTATGTAGTGACTTGAATGTATACCATAATTGTCATTTTATGTTGTGCTCGTGTCACTGAGTAATTGTACTGGTGTGTACCTGGCATAGGAATTTAACGTTGACAATGTTTTTTGTGTCCCTTGAAGGTCAGAAATGGGAGTGATGTGCAATCACCACTACTTGGCAGGTTCTGTGGAAACACTGTGCCCAGTCCCATCTTCCCCCAAAACTACATTGTCTACCTTCGTTTCAAGAGTGATTTTTCAGGGGCTCATGATGGATATGAAATTACTTGGACTTCATCATCAAGTGGTAAGGCTGTAATTACAAAGTAATTCTACATAGAAGGAAAATGCAGCAATATGGAATTCTGCTATTTTTGGACTCTGCCTCATCAACACTTTAAACCTTCCCCAGAGAACATAGTCCACCCTATTTGGTCACTGGAGAGAGGTAGTTGCTCCTCAAGACCAGCCGGGTGAGATTCATTTTATGAGATGGAGGAAATTACCTCTCTCTAATGCTGACTTTAGCAGCCTCAGAGGATGTAGTCCACTTAAGATGAAGATCAGCTTCTTTCACTGAGAGGTCAGAAAATGTCAGGAACATCTACCTTGGAATCCACAGAGTGGCAGCGGTGGTGGTGACTCAGCCTGCCTCATTATTAGTCCAGTTGTGATATGCCCTAGGATCTAGGCACTGCTAAGCCTGAAGAAGACTGAAATTTGCCCCAAGACAATAAACTAACTATAATGTGTGATGACACACTCAAAAATGTCTTATGAAATGGCAGTGAACAGCTGGGTAATAGTTTGTTCATGACACTGAGTTACTGGAGGTAGGAAAGCTCATGACCAGATGAAAAGCACTGCAGAGTAACCATAAAGTACTGAATGGCCTAATGATGAAAAGGCAGATAAAGCTCAGTGTAGGAAAGTGTCGATGAAGAATGTGGTCAAAAAAAGACAACCCTAACTTTACATACAAAAATATTGGCACTGAGTTGACTTTTAGTACTCAACAGCAAGATCTTAGGGGTAAAATAGTTTCATAAAAAGAAAAGCTGACTGCACACTAAGGGTCAAGTAGGCTGGCAGAATGATAGGAGTTGTTGTGAAAGGGAGAGAGAAGAAATAGAAAGCCACTGTATAAATCCATAGCTCATACACAAACTGAATGATGTACAAAGTTCTGGTCTTCTCCTCTTATAAAAATTAGGATTAACAAAGGGCTCAACATAAAAAATAGCTTCTGTATGAAGGATGCTGAGACTTGTTAGTCTAATTAAGAAACTACTGAGGTCTATAAAATTGAGTGGTATTGGATGATAACTAGTGATCAACTGTTCATTGACTTTTCCCATAGAAGAACTAGAAGCCATCAGATACAGCCAGGAGTCAGCAGGTTCAAAACAAACTAAACAAACCAGTTCTTGACATAGTATGCAGTTAAGCTGTGGGGCTCCTTCCCATAGCATACTACAAATTTACATCGATTCAAAAACTACCCACACAAATTCATGGAAGACATTTGATAAACACTGAATAGAAAGATTCCACCTCTGAGAGCTGTGAGCTGAAAATTCTTGGAGACTGTGAAAGCAATCTGAGGCATGACCTGCACATTCTTACTCTATAAACTTGCATTTTTCCCAGGTCATTTGCTTCTGCCCACTGTTGAAGATGGAATTTTTGTATAAATGGCCTTTAGTTTACTGAATACGACTATTTTCTCTGAGTTGTTCTCTATATTTTTCTATCAGATGAGGGTTCACTACTTTTCATGAAGAACAGTCAAAGAGAATTCATCTCTAGTTGAGTAGCTGGGAACTGAACTGACCAAGGCACTTTGGTTTTTAATATTCAGTGATGCCCATTGCATATTTTTCTCAGGCTGCTGAAGCTAGACCCTCAGTTTTGTCTCTTATTGGAATAGTGCTGTTATTCACATTAATTGTTAGAGCTCACAGTGTCTCTGTTTTTCAGTGCTACTACCAATACTGTACTAATGTACTAAATGATGTATTATTTTGTGAAATTAAGCCTTCTAGGCCAGTTAACAATGTCTGCTTCCAGGATGTGGAGGAACATTATACGGCACCACTGGCTCTTTTGCCAGTCCCAGCTACCCAGCAACTTACCCCAACAACACTGACTGTGAGTGGACCCTTGCTGTGCCCCAGGGACGAATTGTCACAGTGAACTTTGATTTCATCAGCATAGATGACCCAGGGGATTGCAGCAGCAACTATCTGATCCTCTACAACGGGCCAGATGCCAGCTACCCCCCTGCCGGGCCATACTGTGGGATGGTATGTATTGCCTTCTGTCTGTGAGCCTGTAAGGGGTTAAAAAGATTATTTATTGTTCGATATACAAGACTGTTTCCCTAATTCTGGTATGAATTCCACGTGAGTGGAAGTGAAGTCGCAAAGCATGTGAAGCACCTTAGAAGCCTTCCAATTCAGACTGTGCAGTGACATCTAGTGGGAGACATCAAGCTAGTTTGCTCCATATTTAGTTGTATTTGTGATTTAAATAGTTGCAATACCCTGAGGGAGAAATGCAGCAGCAGTATCTACCACAGACCTGAGGCCTCTTTCAATCTATGATCCAATATGTGCCTCAGTTTTAACACTCTCAGTGGCTCTTCCAAAAGATCTTCACTTTCTCTAATGCTTTTTGTTTTTCTTGTCTTGAATTTTAGGATACAAACATCGCTCCATTTACTGCTACATCTCATCAAGTCTATATAAAATTTCATGCCGAATATGTGACTTTACCATCAGGATTCCAGTTAAGCTGGGCAAGCTAGAACACTGTTTATGAGAAATACATATTACCATTCCTTGCTATACTGAAGAGACTTTAGATTATAAAGGAGGTTTGAAATCCAGTGATGACAACTGCAGCTGAAGTAAGGCCTTTTAAAAGTTACTGTAAGTGTTACTGTTATGAATTTAGGATTCTGTCAAAAAAAAAGAAAAAAGTGATCTCCTGTTGTACTGACAATAAACTATTATCTACCCAGGGAAAAGGAGTTTTTGCAATATATTTTTTATATTCTTCTACATAATTTCAAACTTTTACAATTAATGCTATAGAAAGTGAATTAGCTAGGATAAAACTTAAACATGAAATTTATAAGAGGACCGAAGATATGAAATTGTCTTTATGTTGCTCTGAAGTTATGTGGTTTTGTTCCAAGTGCCTCTGAAAATGTCAACTCAAGTTTTATTCAAATTAGATAAGATGAGAAATTCCAAAAAATGCCCCTGTCCTACAGCCTCTTACACAGATAACTGTGCTGAAGAACTTTCAGTAATATGTGCATCGGATACAAGAACCCGGCCGAATCAGCACTTGAGCATTTACTGAAGTTTAACACAGCAAGGACGTGATGTGGTTCTAAATCTTATAACCACATTAGGAAGTAATGTCAGGATCAGAGCCCTATGTTCAATATATACAAATGTCTGTAATTATACTTATTGGGTTACATTTTCAGGCTTCTAAATCTATTTTACAACTGAATATGAAAAACTTCTGAGTCTTTACCAACTATGTCACCTTTTTAGTCAACTTTTAGGCAACTTCCTAGACATTTATAAAACAGATATAACTTCAGAATAGGGCAGACATAGAAATATCAATTAATCTTTGACTACAATTAAATTTTCCGTTCCCTGGGCTAACACACATCAAACATAAAAGACATTGTTGACAGGGCATACAGGGTATACTGTTTCCCACCATGAAACATTTTTTGTCACAACCCAGAACGAATGACCAATTCATTTCCTGAATGTCAGCTGTGATGGACAGGCAAGAGAAAGTCACACCACAGCAAAGGAACATGGGCCTTATCAGAACTCTCACTTCACAACTATTACAAAGAGTCATTCACAGTGAAAGCAATTCCTTAATGTGACAATAGCAAAAATTAATTATGAAATGATGATAAAGTATAAATGGAAGTTTTAAGAAAATCTAGGAACTCTGAAGATTTCACAGTGAAGGCCAAAAAGCCACCATTCCACAAACACATAAAACTTTATAGCAGCTGAGCAGCCACTCTGGTTAAAATAAAATGTAGAAAAAACAAAGCAGGCAAAAAAGACAAGATACAAAATACAACTCAAAATCCTCTGACGGTAAGTTAGAAAGAGAGAAACCTGTTAATTCCCATGGGCCAACAGAATGAGATGTAAGCCAGCATTTTAAAAGTGTACAAGGACTAAGAAAAACTGAGCCTGTGTCCAGGTGGTACTCCTGCTAACATGCCTAAATATAAAATGGAAAAAGGAGAAATACCTGGTGTGGGATCAAACTGGCAGACATCTGTCCTGCTGAGCTGCTAGCAAAACAAAAAATTCCTCTAATAAGGGAAAACATAAAAGACCCTAATGTCAAATAAAACATTTTACGTTTAGTAGTCCAGAAAACTTTTGCTCTGAGTCCACTTCCAAACTGATGGCATATTTGCAATTAAAGGATGATGCAATCTTTGTCCATACTGTTTATTAAAACTCACTACAGGGGATAGCAAGCAGTAAAGAAACATCTGAACTGCCTGGAGATGAAGCCACAAAATAAATTCTAAAGACAGCAATGTGTAAGTCACTCCAAGTGCAATCAAGCATGGATTGAGTTATTTGCCTACAAAGATAAGAAGGACTGTATTTCTTCCTGCATCACAGGGCTATGAATGTCTGTTTTGGCTCTGATCTTCCTATGAATCCCTGTGGATTTGGCACAGTTGGTGCAGGGTAGAGAATCCCCTCAATGTCTGGTTGCTGTCGCTTGCTGGTGGGTGGCTGGAATGGAAACATCAGATTTTAGGCAAGAATTGGCTTGACAAAAATGTTGTCCTTTTCTGCATTTCTGCTGCAGCCTGGAGCACAGCTTGGCTGGAAGCCACAGATGAAAGGGAAGGGTATGTCTCTCCAAACAACTCCCTGCCACTGCAGGCAGTGTTCTGTGGTACATTGATTGCTCCTGTTAAAAGTGGATCAGTCCTGTCAGAAATAAGTTCTCACATTAAACCTTGGCCTTGTCAGGAGTGTGACAGAGCATAAACTGACAAACAGAAACCTGTACATGGTTTTAATGAATGAAGTTCATTAGTGGATTTTTGAGACTGGTATCAGTCACTTGTGATACAGTTTAAAGACAAAGTTTCCCAAGGACACCCCAGTCCCCATGCTTGCTGAACTGGGGCTGGCCTCCTGCTGGCTTAGGGACTGGTATGCAGACATGATCTGGTGGCCTGTGATGTGCATGAGGCCATTCTGGTAACACAACCTTTGGCCTTAAGCTCTAGAGGGCAACTCTAGCTGAACTGGTGACTTTGCTGAGATCTGTACTTCAAAAAGGCTGATCTCACTAAGAAAAAAAACATGTGTCTCTTTAAAGCAGATTAAATGCTATTGGACATCTTTCGATATGTTAAATACTTGCTCTTGGCAAGACCCTTGGTCACAATATCAAATTTTATAGAATCGTTGAACTTCTGCAGAATAAAAGACTGAAGAGCACTAGGAATGGGAGGAAGAGAAATTTTAAAGTTTTTTTTTTTTAGTCTAACAATAAGTTAGATTGGTGCATCTTTAAATTTACAAATTAGTAAAATGAGGTTATTTAGAGAAAAAAAAAAAAAGTCCAGCAGAGAATTTGTGCTCATGAAGACTGTTGAATGAAGCTCCTGGTACAAGGTTCAATTGATCTAGCCCAACTGACTCTCGCCAAAAATAGTCAAAGTCTAAAATTAGAGTAAATTATCAAACCCATTCTTTTAAAAAAACAGGAACAAAGTAACCCACTGCTGTCCTCTAACATTTTATATGAGGAACTACAACAGAAGTACCAACTGCACAAGTATTAAAGTGGAGGTCCTTAGAGGAGAGAGCTAGTGCTAAGCCATGTTTCTATCTTGGAAGGTAAGGAGTAATTTAAAACGCTTTAAAATGAAATGCAAACAGAAGAACTGAACAGATAATCTAAAAAGAATTATTCCATGAAACTTCTATGTGCTTTTTGCAGTGTACAATTCAAAAGAAAAAATCTGTGTTTAATAACATTTATAGCTTCACTCACAATGCTGCCATGAATATCTTTGCTTTTATGTCTGTGCACATTGCTATTTTATAGATAATGTCATTGTCGTGAATGCTGCATGTCCATATTATAATACCTGCACAACTACAACCTCTCCCTGTCAATGACAAAGCACAGATAATGAAGTGCATATTTTCACTTCCTAGAGCCTGCATGTTTTCATTTTATACATAAATCATCTTCTGCATGTTAGTATATATATTTATTCTTATATAAAGGTAATTTTATGAGGCAGTTGCATATGAACGGTAGGCCCTCTGAAGACCAGGATTTGAAGAATAAGAACTAAAAGGTCCATAACAATGTTTTTAATTGCCCTTCCCACATGACAGGACTATTCTTTATAAAGAGTAAATAACAAGTAATACCACTGTGAAATATTGTTAGGACTATAGTTACTTGAAGTAAAGGAGACAGAAGATATTCAGCTGAAATGCTAGAAATCATGGTGCTGGTCAATTTAAAACATTAGCTAATTTTAGTTAAATTTTCAAAGCAATTTTGACTGAAAAACAGTTTTCAATTGGTTCATAAAGCAAAGGAGGAGGTGGCTAAGTTTCCCATAACAACTCAGGATAAGTGTCCTAGGCATCAGAATTAACATATTTAGCATAATTATTTTTTGTCAACTGCTGAACTAAAACTACAGAATTATTCTGCAGTCCTAATTTAAATGAAATGCAACAAAAATTCACAGGATTGACTACTGTTCATAATACAGAACCACTGCAACAATACAGGGTTACTAACAAGTAAATGTTTAAAATGTTTATTAAATGATAATCAAAATAGAGGCCAAATTTTGCTTTTATAAGAAAAAGATCAGCAAAATAAATATTGCATGCCACTTATCACACTTACTTAGTGTAATGGTGATGGATACATTTGTAGTAGCAGTGCCCAAAAGTACACAAGTGGTTTTGCAGGGGCATGTTGCTGTTGTATCGCTTTGAGCACATGCTAACCCTGCATTAATGTTGTCCATTATCATAGCTTTTCTTAGAGGGGAAAAAAGATAAAAATAGAATAATAATGCAAAACCTTGATTCCTTGGTTGGAAGAACTACCAAGGACAGTGAGGGCAAGGGCAGGGGCAGAGCCACTGATCCCCTTGCTGCTTCCCAGCACAGTGAAAGGAAGCAGTGGGAGCCACTCACTGCCTGATCAGAGCAGGCTGGGAGCACTGTTGCAGGGGCAACTTTTCCCTCCTCTGACCACTACAGGGCAGCTGCAGCTCTGTCATACAGTCCTGGCCATATATCTACCTCATAGTTACCTACTTTAGCCTGCTGTCCTAAGGACAGAAGGCATACACCAGCCTCTGCAAAGAATTTAGGCATCTGCTCATCTCACATTTAAGCCAAGTGACAGATTTAGAACAAATCTGACAGATAGCAAAGATATTTTGTAGCTGTTTCATAAGCAAAAAATCAGTAGCTTGATGGTCTAAATTGGAAAAGCCTGTACTGTGAGCTCAAGCACTGTACATGTGGGGAGGGCTCCACTGGCTGGTCCCCAGGCACAGGCTGACCAGCCTCTAGCAGGGGGTATACAGCAGGAGCTAAGGATATTTGGGGCTAAAGGGGTTACAGAAGAACTTGATGGAGTGGGAGGAGGTGGTGGGGGATAAGAGAGGAGCCGCTGGCTTACTGCAGTGGCATAGGCCCCCTGCAGGAAATGACTTCACGAGTTTGACTGCTGGAGGGAAAATGTGCATAATATTTCACGACCAAGAAATGACCCGACCCTTGGACAATGTGGCTTGTGAACCTTCTTTCCCACTCCTTCTCAGACAACTGGTATTTAGTGCTCCACGAGATGCTGACAAACTTTAAAAGCAAAGCTCGACAGCAACTCCTCTGCCAAACCCAGCACGGATCTGACTGGGGTATGGATTTGTGCACTTACTCAGACAAAAGGTTTGCTCAAGCAGGAACCAAAGTAGGTTGCACAGAAGGCATGAGTGATAGATGAACTTGTTACATAACAACAGGATAATGAAATTAGGTGGATGGTAAAAAAAAAAACCACAATCCTGACAAAAGGGAGTAATGAAAATATGTTTATTAAGTGAGGAGTAATTAAATACTTCTATGGTAGGGGAAGAATGTGGATATCTAGGCAACATACAATGTTCTGATCACTGCATAAGCGGGACAGAGAGAAGCGCCAGGTGAGCTTAGCATTAGCCACAAAATGAGTATCTTGTTATAGTCACATGTGCTGTTTGTTGGAATAAGGAAGTTAGGACCATATATATAGACAATAAATCTGCCTGAGCCTTTGCTACTAAATGAAGCCTGCAATCATTCTCCCTGAAATAAGAACTGCAGACATGTTAGCACCTACATCTTTGGGACAACTGACTGGTGACAGTCAGGACATTTTCTTAGACAGAAGAGGGATCCAGATTCATGTTCCTGTAGACAAAAAAGAGCTATATATCATTGTCTTGTGCATGTGAGTGACAGTGTGTTTTGTGCTGAGAAATCCAGATAAAAGGAAGGTCTTCCACTAGTGTCTTGTAAGAAAGACCTGAAAGCAGCCTGTAGCTACAGGAAAGGCTCAAGGTAGTAAACACCATCTAGGGATAAACATGCTACAGTTCTGCAGCCCATAATTAAATCCTTACATTCCTAAAAAAGGTAAAGTTGAAGTTTTGCCTCCAGAAAGTTTGTTATTTGCTGGCTTAGGCACATTCCTGCTCATCATCTTTTGGCTAGCTTATTATTTTAGGCTAACATCATGGAGCACATATGCAAAATTCAAAGCTTTGGTTCTCAACAGGTAATTTTATAGATTTTGTCATTAATTGCTCTGAGCTTCCACGTCTGTGTAACAACAGGAAATAGGAGCTTCTTATCTCCTATCAAAGATGTTACAGCATAAATACATTCTGGGCAGTAAGGCTGTGACTCCAACATCATGGTGTGACAAGATCAACTAAAAGTGCTCAGAACCTGGGTCCAGCCTTGTCACTCGGTTTGCAACTAGAACTGAGTAGACAATCCACGAAGGCACCTCAAGAAATGGAAACCGCTGATTCAATGTTCCCTTTTGTTTGCTTGGTTGGGTTTTTTGATAATGTCTTTTCCCTCAGAAAGCCTTTGCCAACTTCTCAGGGCTCTAACTCCCCTTGTCCCGACCGCTCCCTCCGGGCCGGGGCGCGCCCCCGCTTTCCGGGGCGGGAGCTGCGCTGCGCCTGCGCGCGAGGGCGGGGCGGGAGGCGGTGGGCGGGGCCCGGCGGGGCGGGGCGGGCGCGTGCCGACCGGGGATCCGCCGGGATCCTCCCGCTGTTCCCCCTGCGATCCCGCTGTGTCCTGCCTAGTGTCCCGCCGGATCCCCTCGTGTCCCGCCGGATCCCCTCGCGTCCCGCCGCACCACCGCGCGGTAAGTCCCCTCGGGGGCAGCGGCGGGCCTGTCCCTCCGCGCGGAGGCGGGAGGGCGGCCGGCATCCCGGCCAGTGCTCCGCTGGGCTGGGCTGGGCTGGGCTGGGGCGGGCGCGACGGGACGGGACGGGACCCACCGGCGGCGCGGGACGGGCGGGCTCGCTGCCCTCGGACCCCTCGGGGCCGTCCCGGCGCTGTCCCGGTGGGAGCCCCGGCCGGCTCACGGCTCACGGTGTCCGTTTCTGCCCCTCCCAGACCATGTCCAAGTCGCTGAAGAAGATCGTGGAGGAGAGCAGGGAGAAGAACCAGCCCGAGGTGGACATGTGCGACCGGGGCATCTCCAGCATGCTGGACGTGCCTGGCCTGTGTAGGTACTGGCGGGCGGGCACAGCGCGGAAACTTCCTTATTTGTCCCGGGCGAGCCGGGGCCGCCGCCCGGGGCTGGGGCCGGGGGGGACTGGCTGCCCCGCCCCGCTCCGGCCGCTGCCCCGGCCCCGCTGCCCCGGGGTGGTCGCCCGAGCCTCTTCTGTGCAAGGGAAGACCTGACGCTTTGGGCACCGGGGCCTTCGGAAGAGATCCGTGGGGCAGGGGAACACGCCCCGCTTCAGGCTCCCGTCAGCACCGCGGGGAGCCGTGTATGTCCGGGGAGCCCTGCACCGGAGGGACCGGCGTGGGGAGCCGGGGCTCCCTCCCGGCACCTGCAGCGCTCAGCGTTCCCTGTCGCACTGCTGGCATTCTGGCACTTGAGTGATGGGAAGACTTTGCCACCTCTCCGCCTTGCTACTGAAACAAAAACACCAGCCAAGCAGCATCTCCAGAGTTTTTGGGAAGGGATAGGGTGACATCACCCTGGGACTACGCGTGGCTGGTCTCTGAAGGAGAGGACAGTAGCACTGTATTACAAATGCAGCAGCATGATACTTCAGATATTAAATGATTGCACATGCTTCCTGAACCGTGACAGGATGTTGCTGCTGGTATGTTGCATTTACTGTGGTTAATTTACGTCAAATGCAAGATACCAGTAACAGCATGCTGTCACAGTTCTGGAGAACACATAAATGAAGAGTCAGGTGCCTTTCCCTTGCTTTTGCTTTTTCTAAAAATGCACATGATGTTGCCTGTGTCTGGGTTGTGTGTGTGATTTTGGGAAGATGATGTTGTAAAGACTGTACATGTGAACTCACATTAAATAGAAAGCTTCACTGTATTTCTATTGGACGGGCAGTTATTTGAGGCAAAGTAGTGTTTAGCTCACATTAACTACAGATCAGTTTTCAGAACTATATTTATACCTGTCAGGTAGCAATAGATGATGAGTGTGTGGGGCAGCAACAGAGTATTTGTAACAGTTAGTTTTGTTAAATAGGCTTGGCGCCTGTTATCAACACTAAACACATAATTAATTAGTCAGCTTTGATCTTTAGGTGGGGAAAAAAGATAATGTTGAAGCATGTTGGCAATGCTAAAAAGAAAAAAAGCTTTTCTTGTGCAAAGACTGTTTTGGGTTTGTTTTTCAGGCAGAGCCAGGGACCACAAGGTGGGACACTGTGGTCCACGGATGGTCCTTGATACCAGGCTGCTAATTAAGCATCTGAGGTGTCTTTGACAGGGAACTCCCTACATGAAGTGTAGACTCGTGGTACCCTGGTTAGGCTGCACTGCATCAGAGAAGTCTGTGTGCAGATACTCCTCGTGGACACTGAGTGACTTGATCTAGCATGGGGGATTTGGACCCTTCTCCAATTTGAGATGAAAGTTAGGAAAGGAGGAAATGATGACTGGTTTCTGTTAAGTTAATTTATTATTCAGTTACTTTGCTCCCTGACAGGGTTTTTGTTTTGGTTTGGTTTTTTTAGTGTTTGTTTGGTTTGGTTTTGGTTTTTTGTTTGTTTTTTTTATAGTCAAGATATTCACTTTCTGGATGAGGAATACCTTCTACCAGATATGCCTTTAAAAAGGCAATGAATAGGTATTACCTCGGAATTTTTGGTAACGGTTTGAGAAAATGTTAAATGTGTTGTTTTCAAACCCTGTCATCTGACTCTGAATGGGTGGTCTTTTTTAGTATAGATTGGGTATTTTGGTTGTCTCTGGAATGGAAGCTAAATGAGTCTGACCTGGTACCTTCCTTTCTTGGTGTGTTGGGTATCTTTCCAGGGCAGTGTTAAAGCTTGCCTTTTCAGCAACTTTTTTTAAATTTTTTTTTTTCACAAAATAAAGATCTTTGTTAAAAGCAACCATCACTATTCATGCCCAGCAACTGTTCTTTCACAGCATTTTGTCTTTTAGAAGGGCCACTAGTAGAGGTTCAGAGATAAGCATAAGTTTAGACTATGATTGGAGGGAACATTTTTAGCTATTTGAGGTTTAAAGACTTGGTAATTGGAGGATATGCCTAAGTTATTGTGTTCAATAACCCCTGATAAAGATTTTGTCTCATGTAATTATTTAGTGATGGTAAATGCCTCTACCACAGGGGCCAGTAACTCTTAAAGGTAAGCTGCTCGCTATAGTCCTTACTCTTCAAGGAAAGGAACAAGCCTTGCCCCACTGCATGTCTGAGTACTTGCTGCAGAGTGACTAGTGAACTTGTATTTAAGCTTTCTTAACTTAATTCACTTAGAGTTACTGCAAGCACAAGGATTTGGAAGCAGTGTACCATGCAACATCTGTTCGATGGGCCAGTCCTTCTCCTTAGGTGTAGACCTATTCTTGTCATGTGTGTTTAAAAAAAAACAAAACCCAACAAAATGTGACATAGAAAACTGGTGTTATATGGGGGCAGAGAGGAGCAAAGGGCTTGGATACAATTCTTTTCTGGCTTCTCTTTTCAGTCTAATGAATTACTTGCTACAGTACAAGGCAGTCACCATTTGTATTTTCTTTTGCCTTGACTTCCACCCTCTGTAGCAGCTGTGGGAGATACAAAACAGACATTTGCCTCTGTCAAATACCAATGTCTCTTTCCAAATCAAGATGCAATACTTCTATCTGAAAAGAGATTGACACTTGGTATCTGAAGCTGTCTTAAGCTAGCTTAGACCTTTACATCTTGGCAACCTTTATATCTCTTCCCACTTTTGTGTTTAGCAAGAGTGGAGTTACCAGCTTATTTATAATGTGGCATTCAGATTCCCAAAGAAAAGTTCAGTAGTTCCTTAACCACTCCTTGCTCAGGAGTTCATTAATGTCATTAGAAATAGAGTTCTATTTTTGGAATGTCCCTCAAATCCAGGTACTTCCATGTTGCCTTCTAATAACTTAAAGTACAGACTAGAATTGTGTTACAGGCTTTTAGAGCACGTAAATTTTTGATGCTTTCAGAATTGTAATACAAGAAAGCTCTTTTCAGAGAAGTTCTGTAGGAAAGAGGTTTCATTTGAGACAGAAAATATCCCTTGATCTGAATGTTCTGTGCTTTAGCTTGTCATATTAATTCAAAGACCACGTGAAACAGTTTCAAGCATTAAAGACTGTTCTTATTCCAGCATATAATAAAAGAGATGTTATACCATTTGTGAGCACATATACGCACTATAGTTGTGCATCCTGCATACACAAATAGTATTAAAAAATATCTTGCCCTGTGGAAGTGTTCTGTGGTGTTGGTTTGTTTTTTTTTTTATTTTGTATTATGGCATAAATAGATGACCTTTGTTTATAAGGCACCCACTATGGACAGGTAATGGTAGAGAACGCCAATAGGCACCCTGTAGGGTGAACAAGCAAATTCAGCACATAAAGAATGATGTGCCCTTCCCCTAGCCTAGCAGTTCTTAGAGCACTTATTGGTAGAACTTTGAACAGCCATCAACAGCTATGGAATTGTTCGTGGGAGTATGGACCAGTCTAATGTAAGTGTCTTTTAAGAGGCTGATATGAAGAAGCTACGAATTAAGGAATTATTTTGCCCAAATAACTTGAGGCATCTGCTCTGTTGTCAGGGAGATTTACTCTGTAAGTGTTAATTTGCTCTCGTTATTGTTCCATCTGTAAGATATTCGTATTTTGCATAAAGTACATGCTTGTGTGGTAGGAAGTAACATGCCTAGAATTATTTATCAGAAAGTTAGTGTTGATATAATTGTTCATTTCTAAAATAACCAAAGCACAGAAGATGAAGAGGCAAGCTACTGTAACAATATTGAAATGCTCATCCTGCATTAACTTCCTCCAGTGGGACAGACAATGCCTTATCTTGGCGCAGCAAGATTGCTGGGGTCTTCCTGTTTTGTGGGTGTTTTTTGGTTTCTTTTTTGTAATTTATTTTACCCTGGGTTTAGTTGGGTTTTTGTTGATTTTTTTTTTTTTTTTTTTTTTGGCAGGGGGATGGAGGTTTTTTGTTTGTTTATTCTTTCCTTTTATAAAAAAAAATAGGTTGAGTAGTGTCATCCAGATACTTTATGTAAAGGTAGCTTGCAGTGCGTGGCAGCAGTATATAAAAAGGCATGATGCTAGGACCAAAAGGGAAGAGCCTAAATATTCTTCCTTTGATTTGTTCTGTTTTGAAGCAATAGTGGGACTGGGACCATAATGAGAATTTGTAATTACTGTGCAAGTAAATTGGCAGTAGGTATTATCCTGACTCTCAAACTTCTGCGTGAATATCTGGTGCATTCCTGAAATCACAATAACTTATTGCCTGTGTTCTAATGACTGTAATGTTACCAAGGCAATGGCCAGGAGCATCTCCAGTGGCATCACAGAGAGGCCATAGCAATTCCCTGTGGGAATCTCTGTTCCCTTTTATTCTCAGGAGACTGGTACTCAGGCTGATACGTCTGACCTGTTGAGTGATCTTAGCATGTCCTGCTAGTTAGGCTTATCTGGGCTGTGTGCATCCAAACCAAAATGGCCCCACCAGACCCCCTTCAGCATTCTAGATGTTACTCAGGGATGTTAATTAGTTTCTTAAGATACATGTCTTAATTATCAGAGTTTGTAGTTTAGTTGTCCTGCAGAATTGGCTTTGTATACAGGATGAGGAAAACCACAGTCAGCTGTTCCCACAACATAGTCCTTTTCACAGGAGGAGGTGTGTGGTGGAGTATGGAAAACCATGTTATTTGCAGGGGCTGGTTGTTTAACATAGGAGAGTTTAATGTAAGTGAGTAAATGTCCCTTCATGTGAGGAGTGATCAAGTGCCACTCTCTGTCTAGGCTCTCTTTCTTAAAATACTTGTAAATCTATCTCTGAACTGGTAGTAGCTTTGAACCTTTCAAGACTGAAGAATCTTTCTGTCTGGATATGTCTAAATTGCTGCTGGAGGCAGTCCAGAGCACAGACACCTAAACCTTTACTCTTTTCCAAATAGTGTTGGAATGTAGCCCTTTTTGTTCCTTTGGGGGATGTCGGCCTGTTGTTGCTGGTCAAAGATGCAATGAGATTCTTTGTCCATCAGGATGGACTGAGGTAGTGGAGTTTCAGACAAGATGTCTAGGCTTCAGTCGAATTTAGACAATAAAGTCCAGACTGAAATGTCTAGAGATTTTGGCCCTGAAATTTTTGACATGGACTTTGTTCTATTTTGTATAGGTATGTGAGAAGAAGCCTTTCTGAAAATAGTCTCAGTTGAAGAATAAGTAATGTGACAGAAAAGGAGAGGGAGTAGTGAGAATAATGCTTGTAAGCTGGTGTTGTTAAAGGCCAGCAGTGCACATGGCTTGATGGTGTAGTCAGCAGGCTTACCTTTTAAAACTAAATAGGCACCGAATTTATTCTCGTATTTAAATTCATGAGGAGTTTGATGTTCAGAAGACCAAGGTCTGCATCCCCGAAGCTTTATTGCCCTTGAGTAGGCATCCACACTTCCTATATATAGACATGATGAAATCATGGCAGGAAAGGTTCACCATGGACACCATGGATTAATCAGGGTCAATCTCTGTTTTCTAGTAGTAAATACTTAATTTTCTTTGTTCAGTTTATAGGTGATCCAGAGCAGGTATTTGCATGTGTGGTGCTGTCTAGCATTTGGTGCAGTTCAGTGACTTTATACTTCTGTGGTGCAAATAAGTTGCATGCGAGTGATGTCTCCTTATAAGCTGGCTTCTTGTATGAGTTAAATATTATTTGGCATGCTTTTCTTTTAAATATTGAATTGCATCTTGAGCACAGAAACAGCAAATCCTCAGCACTTTTTTTAGTCCATGTGAGTTGTCATTCTGATTTGTATGCTTAGAATGCGTGTTTCACTTAGTGGAGCGTGGGGAGGGGAAGACATTACCATTTCTTGTCACTACCTTGAAAAGTTTCTTTTATTTTGATACCTTGGACATGTCTAGCCTTAGCATTAACAAATAATCATTCATAGAAGTCATATCCTCATGGAAGAGGTAGTTCATGAGCAGAAAAGAGTTAAGAAAGTCCTATCATATTGGTGGTTATATGAACTAAATTTGAGCTTTCCTCATGTAGTTTCTCAAGTCATTCTAGCTGCTTATTAAAAGGCACTTGGTGGGGATTGATGGTCTTAATGTAATGAAGTTCATTATGGACTCTGAAAAAGTAAAGAACAGATTGTCTGAATTTTGGATTCTTCTGTGAAGCTGGCAGAGCTCTGCAAAACTGGAATGAACTAGTTAAGACCACAGAAGTGTGGTGACACCTTTGGTCCTTGTTCTGCTCTAATAAACCATAGGAACCATCAACTAAAAAGGGAAAAAAGAAATAATGCAGAAGTTCTTTTAGAATCCACTCTGTGCCTGACTGCCCAATTTGACATCCCAGTCCCTGCACCCACAGTTCAGTGTGGGTGTTGGGGGTCCTTTGGGCAGCAGTGATGCAGGGTCCCACCTGCTAAGAGCCCAGTTATCGTAGTACTTGTGGCAAGATACTGACTCTTTAATATGGAGGTGAGTTGGTGTTGGTCTTTTTTGCCACTGTAGTTACATCATGCCTTTTAAAGCCTAAAGCTCTTTGTGGAGGCTGCTGCTTTTGTCTTTCCTTTAGTGCTGGCTTTCCTACAATATTCTTACAGACTTTCTATGGGCTTCTTTCCCTGTCCTCCTGTTCTATATTGTGAGGTGGTGCAGGTAGTACTTAAAGTGCTCATATTTTAGTAGAAATTTAGGATGGGTACAATGTTTCTTCCTTTCTCCTCCCTGCCTTTCCTTCCTCTACAACCTGCAATTGCATAGGGAACTGTGGTGATGCTTTTTTTGCACTGAACTTTCTGATCTGATGGTGCCTGTGAGTGACTGCTTTCATTCTGCTAATAGGTTATAATTGCCTGTGTTATGTCATGAGCTTTTTCAAGGGTTACTGAAAGGGGCTGCTGTATCAGTGAGTAGAAGCTCTCCAAGTCGTGTTTGATGCAGTAACAGAAATGGGGACAGAGGAGTAGCTGGATGTGTCCTTTAGTCTTGAGTTTGTCTTGTTTGTTGTGACAGTGCACATGAATCTGAAATTACTGGAGTGGAGAGAATAACTTTCCTATTTTATTTTCAGCTGGAATAGATACAAACTCTCAGTTGCCATGTCCATAAACTAATTTCTTTCTCTCTTTATTTGCAGTTACGTTGTCTCATATCACACAGCTAGTTCTGAGTCACAACAAGCTTACATGTAAGTATATTCCTGTATTTAGACTTCATTACAGGCAGTTGAGTTGAAAAGGTGACGCTGTTAGTTTGATTTTTTTTTTGTGATAGAACACAATGTCACTGTTAAGAGTACTTCTTGGTTTAGCACTTCATTAAAGAGACTGAGGATGTGACTTAGCAGCCATGTTCAACGTGCCTTTTCATCTTCAGTACAGATCTACAGTGTACTGGAAGATCTGGAATTCTCAGTCTTGTTACCAGTTCAGCCAGAAATCCATTTCCTACCATGGCTCCGAAGTCCTTATGTTTAGATGAGAACTTCTGAAATTTTTAATTGTACCAGAAATGATAGAGTTTGCATTTCAGT
The DNA here is from genome assembly GCF_003945725.1 of Corapipo altera. NCBI lineage: Eukaryota > Metazoa > Chordata > Aves > Passeriformes > Pipridae > Corapipo > Corapipo altera. Next base: position 4,403,815 of record NW_020884928.1, read on the forward strand.
GATAATTAATTTGACTGAAGCAAAACAGATTACAGCTCCACTGCATTATGTCTATAACCAAACATATGTGAGCAAAGCCAACTGAATGTAAGCATCAGGCATGGGAGTCAAACAGCATACCTCTGTCAAAAAAAAAAAATCTTCTGAGTGTAAGTTTTCTCTTGCTTGTACTGCACACACCGCCTTCAGTTATTACCTTGTGAATCCTGCTTCCCACAGTGAAGAAGCCTTTAAGTGAGGTGTTGGTAAATAGCATGTAATGAGAGCAATGTAAACATGAAATGTAACTTGGTGGAGGCAGATATCAGGCTGACTTTTGCAAGGCAGAAGTGTTTGTGGGTTTTGGGGGTTTTTTTGGTTTGTTGTTGGCTTTCTTTTGGTTTTGCTTTTTTGTGTTTTGTTTTGGGGTTTTTTTGTGGGGGCTTTTTGGGGGGGTTGTTGTTTTGTTTTGTTTGGGGCTTTTTGGTAGTAGAATGCTTCAGGTTTATCCATCAGTGTCTTGTTGAAACATTCCTGCTTCTTGGTTGCTGAAATTCAAGCAGTGAATTTTGTCTCATATTGTTGCTGCATCTTCTAAAGAGAAGTGTTGGTGTTGTTGATGTTCTTGTCGTTGTGTACTCTCTGCATATGCCAGTGGATTTCTCTCTCAACCAGTCCTTCTGTTTTTGGAACTCAGTTGAAGAGTGTATGAAATGGGGAGGGGAATGGAACCACCAAAATGGGTTTGTGTTGACGAGAGGACTGGTTAGGTGCTTTAGCATGTACCCAAGGAAATCCTTACAAATTGAGATAGATTTAAAAAAAACCACAAACAACCTCCCCAAAAAACCAATCCATTAAAACCCAACCTATTGAACTCTTGCAATACTTGCTGCATGAGCTGGAAGGTAGTAAGGTAGTATGTTATTTAAAACATATGAATTAATGCAAAAATTTCACTAAAGGCTCTGAGCATTTGCAGAGGATTAAGCATGAGGAAAAATGTAAATATTCTTAGATTCTAGTACTTAAACACTTATCTGGATGCAGTTTATTAGGTACTAACGTGTAGCTTAAAGGGTTTGTAGCAGTAAATAGATGAAACTATGGGGACTTAATGGCTGTAAGAAGTATGACTTAGTTATTCTGGGCCTTGCTTCTAGTTGTGTAGTGTCCTCTAGATTGGCATATTGCTATTTGTTTTTGTCCCTATGGTAGTTTTCAAAGAATATCAACTTAATTATAAATGTGACCAACAGTTTCCTGCCATCTCTCAGGTAAATGATGACTGATGGGTAAATTGATGGGCAAATCAAGGCAGGAAAAATCCTAATCATCACTACTAAACATGCAGGTCTATCACTGTTTTAGAAGGTCATGAAGTTACACATAGCTGGAAGCTGGGAGAATGTTTTGAGAAAGATTGTCATAAATTTTCTTTGAGCGTGTTGCCATCTGGCATCTGTTATAAACCACTGATGGAGTTGGGCTGTGGGGCCACCCAGCTGGTGGCTTCTGTGTTCTCTCAGGTACTGCAAGGAGATACCTGTCTGAACTTGAGTTGCTTGAAAGTCAGGCAGTTAATTTGATCCAGCCACTTCAGCTTTCCCTACAGACTTGGGAGGGTTGTGGGCACCTTGAGATAACAGTTCATTCTGCACACCTCTATCTAATGCTTGTGGTCTGACAGCTCACCCACAGTTGGGTACCTGGTGCTGCCAGGCAAAACTTCTCTCTGATGCTCTGGTATCTCTGTCTGAGTAGCTGCTTATCTGGCATAAGGATGAAATGAGTTGTGTTACTGTTTGTAATCTTGACTATTCTTTCTCTGGGATTGTAAAATTCCTACAGCTGTTGACATCTAACAAACTGAATCATCTCTTCCACATGACACCTTACAAATCTTAAAAGTAGCTAAAGGATAATTTCAGCTGAACACACAATTGGCTGGGCAGGTAGTAGGTATCTGCCTTGCTCTGAGGAAGAGGAGACAGGCTGAAACTCCTGCACAGAGACTCGAATCACGGCAAACTTGGCTTGGTCAGATCTGAGCTTGGGGAGGGGTTACATTCTTCAGCATGAGCACCAGAATGAAAAGCTAAGTAACTGACCTATGACCAGCTATGAGTCTTAGCTGTAGACCTGACTTGGAAAGATATGGTAATAAGGGGTGTCCAAGAAGGATGTGTTTAGGTTTACTTTAACTATTCAAGAAAAATCCAGAGTATACTCTTTCTTTAAAGTAGTTTAAGTTTTCAAAATACCGGTTTAAGGACTACCACTGTTATAAATTTGTGTTATATTAAATCTCAGCCTTTAATTACTGCTTTCTTCTAAAATAGCCATTAGATCAGCAGACTGCAAATATATGGGTTCTCTCAGCCAAGGAATTCTGTCAGCTTTTCTAATTGCTGTGTTTGGGTTTCTTTTATGGGAAGGTAAGACCACTGCTTCTCCTGAGAAGTAACTGATTGAGTCTGAAACTTATTTCACAAATGGATGTTGACACTTAAATAGACAGCACACATTTTTAAAAGGCTAAATTTCAAGTTCATATTCTCATATTTGACACTGTTGACCTAATCTTTTAAGCTATGTAATTAATTGTCTTAGCAGATTGTTCTTAAAATGACTAGGAAGCTGATGGCAGTGACACTTGACATGCTACACTAAGGTCATATTAGCATCTTCTACTAGTTTTCTGCCATTTAAATGAGTGTTCTGCTTGCCTCTTTTTTTTTTTTTTTTTTTTTTTTTTTTTTGCTGTTTAGAGTAAATATGTCTATCTGGAAGAATAGATATGGGTAAAAGCTGGATATGCATATTTTTATGTAAACATACTTCATATTATTGCCAGAGAACTATTAAAGGTAAGTTAAGTTTCGTTAAGTTAAAGTACGAGGAGTTTGCACTGTTAAATCCATCGTACTGCTCAGAATACTTTTGTGGTATGGATTTTGTTAATATTTCTAGTGTGGCCTTCTTACTGCATACATGTGTCTAAATCATTCACTATCAGATGTACTCAAGTCCACATTGATTTTTTCTGGAGGCTGAATTTTTTTTCAGCTATCTGGTGCTGTGCTAATGGAGGAGTCTTGAATTGGCTTTTGCTCTCGGTGCCTTCTGAGTCTGTCCTTTCCTGCTTGGTGAGAACTTTTTGTGCTTCAAAATCAGAAGCAAAACTCTGGGGAAAGATAAATAGCTGCAATTCTGCAGTCTTTTTGAACCAGTTGCTGCATAAGTGACAAACCTGTGATGACTCTGCTGTGGAGTCTCTGCGAAAATCCAGTTGAAAGTGGAGGGAGAAAGTGAATATGTGTGCTTGTTTTTAACATAACGTAGGACTTGTGGCTCAGTGTCTCTGTATGTTGTACTGGGAGGTTTTTGTTACATCATTTAGTGATTTAAAGCCTTCTATCCAGTATACAGCTGAGAAGCAAAATTCAAGACAGTCTTAGCCTGCATAGGTTGTCTGATCCTGACCCAGGGATCTGTTTACCCATTGGCTATCATCAAAATAAATGAAATAAAAGTCTGGGCAAATGTTCCTCAGATTGGTGGAAATGAGCAGCTGAATGATATCTGCCCTTCAGTGTGGTGGATTACTTTGGGTAGATGTGACCAAATCGTCTTTGTTCCCTGTCATTTGATGCTAGCTGAGGGACATACAGGTGACCTTCACCTCCTGCTCAGTGGTATCATTATTAGGACATGCATCGTGGTAGGGAGTTAGGGTAGCTGTGCTGGAGGGGCATGAAAGGAGCTGCAGCTACAGGACATACTTTTGCAGAAAACACACTTGATGTTTGGTCAGTCACAAATATTGTATGTGCAACAGTAGTAACTTTTATGGGTATCCACTCTCCTGTTTTGTGCATTTCTGCTTAGGACTGCTTCACTCAAGTTCAAGTGGAATGTAGCTGGAAGTCGGCAGCAATCGTGGCCACTTGCTCTTTCTGACACCTCTGTGTGGGGTGCAAGTGAACTTCAGGTGTTGTTACAAATCTGCACATTCTGCAGAGCCAGGTGGCACGATTCCTCTCATGTTGCTGCTCCATGGAGTGGCCGTGCCAGTCCTGTGTCAAGGAATTTGTCAGAGAAGTTCTTGAAATCAAACTTGGTCCTACTTTGTTCAGAACCCTTCAGCTAGAAGGGGTTTGTGTGGTTTCATAATGGTTCTGGGGAACAACTTGGGAATTGCAGAATACTGATATTCTGGGAAGGCCAGATCAGGGAGAGGAAGGGATATCACCAGGTTTGTCTGTCTGTTCTACTCTGGGTCTTGCCCCCATATTATTTCAAGCAGTGTATCACATTGTCTTGAGGGCTTAGGATTTGTGATTTTTTTTCTTTATAAATTGGTTGTGCTAGAGCAATAAATGGCTACCTTTGGAAAAAAGTACCTTTGGAGGCTGAAGTTAGCAGGGCAGATTAGGTTTCAGCTTTGGGTCCCCTTGTTGCCACTACATTTGTAAGTGAACAATAATTGGAGTAGAATTAGCAACAGAGAAACTTCCATTTATAAAGGGAACTGTTAGAGCATAAAAAATGTGGCTTATGCCTTGCCTGATGGCTTTTTTCCTAGCAGACCAGCTTTTGTGTCCTATTTTGCCATTAAGTGTGAAGTGGTACTGAACATTCTAGACTTTAGACAGCTGGGCTAGCTCAACATTAGTCTGCAGCTGCTGAAAGCATATACAAAATTTCACATTTTAATATAGGATGTGGAATTCTTACTTGGTGTGCTGATGAAATTTTCACAATTAAAATCCCTGTACTACATCATCATGAATAGGAAGTATGCTTGAAGAGCTTTCAGAAGCTCAGGTTAACCAGCCCCCCTCCCAGGAGGGCACAGAGGGGAAGATGTGACTGGAAAGCAAGTTGGGATGTTAAAGGTTACTTCAGCATTGACAGCAGGTAGTGCTGGTCATCATCAATATGAGTGCAGCTATTACACTGCCAGCTTGTTGTGTTTTGTTTTCACTTATTTCGGATGTGCAGTAAGTTTTTGATGAATTGTAACTACGCTAACAATTATTTGCCTTACCTACCAGCAGTGGTTAATTGACCTTGTAGTCACTTGGAGAAATCTATTCGGAGATTCTAGCTTTTGTGTCATTATCTGCTTGTACCTGGAGTGTTCCTGCTGCCAGTGAAGTATCAGTACTGTATGGTTTGTCCATTAGAGGTCACTGTTTGAATACTTTTAGCGGTTTGTTTCCTGGGAAGAAGCTCATGCTCCTGGTAGCTCTTCATCCTGCCTGGTAGGTGGTGGTGCACAGTAACTTAGTTTTTACTGTTCTGCTCAGTCTCCTTAACCTCAGGTGGTCTGTGCTAACTGATTTCACCATATTCTTGTGCTGCCTTTAAATTTTCTCAGTAGTTTCCTGCTATTCAGAGGTCATGCCTGATAACTTTTCTATCCTTTGGCTCTCGTGCTCTGATTCCTTATCCACTATTATCAAATGTCTAAATGATGAGAGTTCTGGAACAACTATTTTTTCATCAGACTTCTCCTATGTTACCTAATGTCGTGTTCTCTGTCCTCCTTTTTTTTCCTGAGCTGATGTCTTGTGCTGTTCTGTGCACTTTCTATTGCTTTTCACATGATTCTCATGTAATCCTTTATTCATCTTTAGTCCTTTCCTCTTTGTGAGGTGACTCAATAGTTTTTGTTGCTGGTTCCCATTTCTACTCCTGAATTTTGTTGGAGTTCACTTTCTGATCCTGTCAGAATACCTATGTCTCATTGATCATGTTCCTTTGACAGCCATGTAGTCACCCTTTATAATCCTTTTGCATTTTGTCTTCTTCCAGCAGAGCAGTTCAAAACTTTTTTTTTTTTTCTCCTCACACGACTTACCGCTTCTTTTCTCTGCCATCTTCTAAATTGTTTTGTGCTCTGTATGTAACCAGTACAGAAGCTTGTCAGTTCATTGCTGCTAACCCTCTTGACTGTGTCCTGGGTCTTATTTAACATGCTGCTAAAATCTCTTGGTTTCATTTTTATATTAGGGCATCTCCTTTCTGAGTCACCTTTCTGGCTGTAGTGGATACCTGGGTGTATGGGAGGTATTCCACAGACAAAGCAACACTGCATCTGTCTGTCCTGAATTCCTTCCCAGTCTAGCTGCTCTGTCTTCTCCAGTCTGCTGAAATGTGTTAGGGTGTTTCCCACTGGTATTGTCTGACACTTTGCATCTTGCCTGGTATCAAGTTATTTATATAACGAACTTGCTGACCTCTGGAAGAAACTAGATGACTGTGTATTCTTTACTGTTTGTTGCTTCTTGTAGTCTCCTCTACTTTGCTTCTGCCTCTGCTTCCATCTGATAAGTCATTCTGTGCTGTTGTACTGGCATGATACGCCCCAAAATGGTGCAAGTAAGCTGTCCGTGTGGTGAGACTAGGGTTGTGTCCAAAGCACAGGAACTTGTACCTGACAGTGGCCTATCAGCAGTGCCTGGGAGTGATGCTTTAAATTGACAGTAAGCCTTTTATTTTTGTTACATATTTTGATTTAGTTTTACTTTATATTTCTGATGCAGGGGTCTCTAAAGGGAAATATCTTTAGGAATGAAGTGCAAAGGGAGACATGAGAAGGAGGGAAAAGGAGATTCCTTACTAAATTTGTGATATCTGAGTTCTGCAAAAATGTTAGCTTTTTTCCTTCCTGAAAAAAACCCCAGACCTTTGGTTCTGAGAAAGTACAGATGGTAGAGCATTTTATCTTTAAATAAAAAAAATTTTGGTTTTAGGAAGCTTTGGGAGAATGAAACAGAATAATTTATGAAAGAGTTTTGTACTGTAATGGTATAAGGGTGCATGCTGAAACTACCGAATTTATGTATAAATTAAATTGTCGAGTTTGTGCTGTATGGCAACAGAGTCAGTTTTGCATTGTAAGTAAAACGTCAATACTAAAAATGTAGACAGAAATCACTTGCCTTTAACAGAGTGCTTCAGAAGCTGTTGTTCTCTTATTAAAAGACACCTGCGAACATATTAACTCCTTTTTTTTAGTCTCGATGTTTTATGACATTAGTACAAATTTCTTGTGTCTTCACTTATTTCCCAGTGGCTTAAATTAACTGTAATTTTTTTGTCCCATATAAATTCTCCATGTGTATGTACAGATTGTAATGGAAAATGATTGGAAATCCTCTTGCCCAGATCCAGACTATTTTGAAATTAGCATTTTCAAAGCTAGTGAATGGTGCAAAAGGGAACTCACTTTGTTAAAGAGCTTAATTTTCTATTACAGAATTTACTGTTTAACAAACCAAGTGGAATTTTTTTGATACTAATATGGAAGCACAGAGATAAGAAGGTAGATTTGGTCTAGATTGAGAGGAAACTGGATTTAGTTTGGTATACTTGGTTTTGTACTTTATTTTCTGTGTATTCGTTTTGTTCTTTTAGTAGTCAGGTGTGTCGAAGCAGACAATGACACAGCTTTTCCCTTCAGACCACTCACCATCTGGCCTCTTACTTTTTCCATTGATGTCTTGTGACATAACCCTTGGGGTGAAATAATTTCCTGATCTTTATGTGATGATGGGCAATGTGGTAACTGTTGCTCTTGACTCAATATCTCCCTTAGCTGGAAATGAAATGTATAGTCAGCTGAAGCCTGGGGGAAGGTAACACAGAGGCACAGGGAGGACTGTACCGTACAGACTGAAATTTGCGGCTTTAAGTACTGGGTATAGGGAGCCCAAACTAGGAAGGAGCTTAATTCATTTCCAGTTCTGAGGACTGGAACAAGGAACACCTGTGCTGACTTTGGTTTTGAGCAGTGAACTCTTTTACTGCAACCTCTTCTGTGTGTGTGTTTAGAGGACAGGCTGGTGTCCCCGCTAAACATTGTCAGCACACCAGTCGGCAGTGCTGAATTGGGGGAAGAGTCAGTTGATCCAAGTAGCAGTGAAAAATAGTCCTGTGTGAGTTCTTAAAAACATTTCAGTGGTATAAAAAGTGTTAGCTGCTAATACTGTCCCATTAATGCAAATTGAAATTTTGAACCATTCTTTAGATACGCTGAAAGCAGAATTCTGTTACTAAGCACTACTAAGCACCCAACAACATGAGTATTTCTGAGTAAGAGAAGGTGACCTTCACCTTTGAGGTTAACCTATGGTGTTGGTTCAGGGCCTGGTGTTCGGGACATCTGTAAACTGCAGACAGCATGTTTAATAGACTGAAGTGAAGAGAATATTGAGGAAGGGAAAGGTGAACATGCTGGATGAACTTCAGACAGTTTGATTTATGTAAAGCTGGCAACTGTGCAGTAGTGTAAAACTCTGAAAAGATGATGCCTAAACACCTGAAGGAGACTCATGGAGATTTAGTGAGAGAGACCGTTTGCATTTGGTGGATGCCTAATAATTCTAAATTTAACACTATCAACTCAAGTTCTTTAGTCCTGCAGAAGTTATTTATCTTAACCATTTCCTGCTGTTGAAAGATCAAAATATACAGATAATCTGACCTGTAACAAGGGTACATAGCCTGTGTACTTCGAACTTCTTCCATAGTATACCGCATGAGGTTTTTTTTCCTTCTGACTTAAAAATAAGACAGCAAAGCATTTTGGCTGAACTGTGCACTCCTCACAGAAGGATTATTGAAGCTGAAGATGCTGTGATCCACTACAGTATTTTCATGTCACATTAATTCAAAAAGCTTGGCTAATACTCTATTTTCTTCAAAATTATTTGTAGAAATGAAGGGGCATATCCACATACTTATACCCATCCTTATTTGCGCTGTTCCTTACTGCTGTAAAAAAGCTAATAAACATCAGATTTTTGTGAGTTATTTTGATGTGGTTTCAGTTCTTTGCTGTTACGTGATTTATTTTCAACCTAGTAACACCTTCCTAACCTCAGCCGCTGGTTTCTAGTATTGCTCTTCAATCTCTGAAGTTCATCGTAAGCTCTCTTCTCAGAGAAGAACAGATTTGTCCTTTGTCTTCGCTAGATGTCACTTAATTCCCAGTGTCCTCTCAGCCTTTCTTGTGCTCACTGCACTTCTCCTTAGCCACTTCTCTGGCTTCTAAATTAGAACTGTTTATTGATAAATTGCTTTGTTAGCACAGTAGCACATTAGTGAGCTATAGTATAATTTAAACATATTCATAAAAACAGTTTCATAACTGAGGTACTTCTGTGGATAATTGCAATTAAAAAAACCCTGCTGGTTTCTGGAAGGAGCTGAAGATTAGGGAGACAAGTTTGTTTTTAATGTTTTCAGAGTGAGGAAGATTAATATCCATCTTTGGAAGAGTGGAGGGAGGGCAAAAGGGGAAACTTGAACTACATAGTGTGTAAATTAAGTACTGTATGCTTCAGTTGGGATCAGGATTCTCTCCAGTTAACTGACAAGTATGATATCAGCATGCCTATGAATATTTAAAATGAAAACTGTTGTGTTCTCCCTCAGCTAATTCCTCTTTCATTTTGGGGAAGCTGATTGCTTCTCTCTCAGTATAACAGAACCCTTGTAAAATTAATCTAAACATGACTCCAGCTCTATGAGTACAGTTATATTGGATGCACAGAATGCATTATATATTTAGTATTCTAAATTCTTCCTCCCCCATGAAATGTGAGTAACATTTCATACCTTTATGACCTTTACACTGAGGGATCCTTACTCATGAAAAGTTCCTGCTGACACTAACTGGATTAGCAAGTCTGTGGAACTGGGTTTATTGTATTGTACAGCCCACAGGTTTTACTTTAGGCTTAAAAAGTGGGTTTTTGCTCTTGGCAAGAAAACCTTACCTGAGATCCACAGTGCACTGATAGGATTCTCAAAGGTCTGTATTGAGTTCTCTTTACTCTGTATGACTCTTGACCAGCTTTTAAGCGGAACAATTTAATGAGAAACTGGCATAGTCTTATAAATCTCTTTTCTGTCAAGTAGTGCTATTTAAATAGCTCTTCTGGATAAATATTCCCTTAGAACCTGTAAAGGTTTGGAGTACTACTGAACATCATGTTCCTAGGTACTGCAAAATTACTTCATTAAGTAGAAGAAACATTCTGAAAAAAAGCAGGGTTTGTGCAGCCTGAAGTTTTTAAGAATGTGAATGCCAAAGGAACTAACCTTATTTTTAAAAATTAAAATTCTTATTTCACTTGATGTCTGTTTCAAAAACCATTGAATTCAATTGGAGGTTTTCTATAGCCTTTGGATCATAGTTATTAAGGAGATTGCAACCTTACTCATGCACATTTTTATGCATGATAAGGTATTACAGATGCCCTTTTCCAATCAGCAGTGGGACAGTGTTTATTTTGAACATAAGTTAAATGGTTAAAGAAGTTTACATACCATGTGTTCGTCTCATGGAGACTAACATTTTTACTCAATCATTTTACTTATCCAGTTGGGTAGTTTATTGATTCTTGTCACTTTTTTCATCTGAGCTTCTTTATCTAAAAGGTTTTATATTTTATTTTTAAATTGTAAAGAAGGTTTTGATATAGATCTCTTTTACCAAGAGTGTCTTCAGAAATGTTTAATTTAATGTTGGTCCTTACTAAATACAAAAAACCACCAGACTAGATTTCATCTTTCAAGTGAAAGGAAATGGAGACTTAATTTTGCAAACACCCAAGTATGTTTACTTTTAAAGTAGCAAGGATCCTTGTTGTTTTTCAGGACTTCACAGATGCTTTAAGAGAAATAATCTTGGAGATTATTTTAAGAAATAAAGACTTTCTGAAGCCTGTGCATTTTCAGCTGTACAAAGACCTAACTGAATGACAAAGGAGTGGCAGAGTGGAACTGGAGGGAAAATAATAAATCTCCTTTTCTTATCTTCCATTTTCTGTGTTCTTCCTCCTTTGTCAAAGGTTGAGTATACAAAAGGAACTGGATTTGGATGTCAATTCTAGGTAGCGGTATGAGAACCTTTTGAGTTTCTGCTTTATGAGAAAGGGTTACATCTGAGACACTTAATTCCAAGCTGTTGTCACTGATTTGAATGTTCTTAGTATGTTGCTTTTGCAGGGTAGTTGTCTTGGATGAAAGGTCCTTCTAGCCCAGTATCTGTTCTCCAACAGAGGGCAACATCAGACCTCTAGTAAAGATCATGTCTGGTAAGAGAACTAAGGCCTAGATCCAGGATACTCTAGATGCAGAGTTATATAGGCATTAAATAGTAGCATTTAGTCCTCCTTATCTATGTTTTGGAAATAATTTTTTAACTTTTGAACACCTGCTGGTTATATAGAAATAAAATGTAATAACTCACCTTGAATGAAAGGTTACTCTGATGAGAACATGTTTTAGTGTCTAAAGAATTGCCTCTAACTTCAGGGCAAAAAAGACTATAAATGCTTTGAAGAATAACAAGTTGCCAGTTTTAATTCCCCAAAACATGAACAAAGTCCTCATATTCCTTGTAAGCAGCCTGTAGACCCTGTCTTTCACTGTCAGCCAACCTCTTGAAATCAAGGTGAAGTCTACAGCTGTCACAGTGAATCACCGTATGCAATTTTCAATATTGAACAAGGGGATGGAAGCTGCTCCTGGTCTTGTGAAGTGTGACTTAATATGAATGGGGCTGCTTGATGTGACTGAAGCTTCACAGGAGAACACAAAGGCATGGGGCTGCCAAATTTTACTAGCATTTGCTGAGGGGGAGTTGTTAATGACACTGGGCAGCAGATGGTCTTAGAAGAGTTGTTAAGACACTGTGGATCGTACTGTAAATATGTGGGTGAATGGAACCAGGATGCTGACAGTTCACTCTCACAGCTCATCATGAGAAGGTGACTCGAGTGGAATTCAGTATTGCCAGAACATGAATGTCTGGGGATTTGGCAGTCTGCTATATATCTGGGAAGAATTTTGCAGTGTAACAGTGGGAAGGTAGTTGGGTTGTGTAAAGTTCAGAACAGAGAACATAATATGACTAGTCAGCCTTGCTTGACCACCACTGATCTTTAGACCTGAAGGTACTGAACCTGTGCAGTTTAGCTACAAGAGCAGTACGGGAGTTTTGAGTCTTCTCATTTTCATTGAATACAAGAGAGCATTCGTTCATATTACAAAGGAATCTGAATTGTTGAACCACAAAATAAGCTGTTACAGAAAAAAAAGTCCTCTCTTTTCCCTACCAAAAGCCTGGTCTTGACCTACTTTTCTGGAAATAACTCCATGCCCTCCATCCAACCCAAAAAGTACAATTGTGGATTAGGGCTTTTCATTTTAATTTAACAGAGTGAGACACGAAGTATTTCATTCAAATCCTTTCCTGAACAGCTTACCCATGCAGCTTTTAGTATATCTTGGAAAAAATAATGATATAAAGTATCCTAAGTGTGATTCACAACATAAAATACAGTATTGGGGGAATTATACAGATATATCAGAAGCTGTGCAAGGGCACAGCTCCTGTTGTTCCCTAGGGACACTTACTCATACCTGTGCCCTGACAAAAGAAAACCAAATTGAAAACCTCTGATAAACTAGCCACTGGTAGCTGAGTTTTGCCCCGTATTTGCAAGTGGGATAATCAGGTAGAATTTCAGATTCTGCAACTGTGTAGTGACTCATTGAAACTAGGGTTCTCTTTGATGGTGGGATCTTCAGTGCAAATGTAATCTTCATGAACAAATCTCTGGAAGCTGTTTTCTTCCTGTCTCCTTGATGTCTGCATGTCATCTTTTTCTGTGTAGTTTCATGGGGTTTTTTGGATTGTTTTGTGGGGTTTGTTTTTGGGGGTTTTTTTGTTTGTTTGTTTGTTTGCTTTTTTTTAAATAAGGAGGAATGTTCACCTTCTTCCTCGAAATGATTCTTTATCTCTCCACAGTCCCCTAGCTTAAGGCAGAAGAGAGAGATAAACTTAAGAATTAATTTATGCTAGAATGGGGAAACAAGCTGGTTTGGGCAGGTATTTGAAAGAATATATCCACTAAATATATCCTTATTAAAGGTAGCTCAGTACCTGGGTCACAGAATCACAGAATGGTTCAGATTGGAAGAGACCACAGTGGGTCATCTCATGATGCCAATTTGCAGCTTTTTAGAGGAGTGTAACCTCTTACACTGTCAAAAAGGCCAAAACCTTCATAACAAAATTTTTGTTAATTGCCTCAATTGTATAACTTCAGGCAAATTGTGTTTGGTCTCTGTATTGTTTAGGCTAAAACTTAGTATTTGCTAGTATTACTGATTCCTAGTCTTCATGAACATAGTATCTGAGAAGAGCAGAAACTTGGTTTGCCTGTCCATGGCATATCATCAAAGTCAAATTATAAAGTCTAATTTCTGAAATGAAAACATTTTAATATTGGTAATTACTGTTCTGGTGAAATATTGAGACTGGAAACAGCTGAATTATGTCAATTAAAATCCTCAGTTAACTTCTGTTAGGGAATAATTTAAAACAGCAGTAGTAGTGCATTACTCTTTACTTTCTGAAGGCACATAATTCCCACTATCATTGAATGACAGATAGGCATGGACTTGTGGGAAAATACTGCAAAGGGAGGTCTTTTACATATTCAGATTTACCCAATAACTTTATAAAAAAGTCTGCTAAAAGCCTCCTGCGATGAATATAACCCTCAACAGTAATATTTATGTAATGTAATTAGAGGGTTCCTTAGGGATCCCATTATTGTTCACAATGTAATCAGACTTATAATCTAGTAAATATGACATACTGTAATGTTCTGCTTTGTAAACATTATTGACTCCATTTTAAGACTGAGATTGCCTTATACCAACAAATAAAATAAAATCATGGCCTCATAAAACCTTCTAATGATTTAGATGTGCACTCTGCAGGTTCCTAATGCAGTCAAAGTTGAGACTGAACCAAGGTGAATACTGAACACAGGTGCAGGCTTCAGTGCAGGTGACTTGCCAACCTCCTTTACACCTTTAGCTGGCTGCTTTAATCTCACTAAGTTTATGGGGGAAAAGATGCAAATCTGAATAGGTTTTTAACCTCATTAGCACAGGCATATTCATACTGTGCTTCTGCCTTGTATGTCGTATTTCTAGATAATAACAACCAGCTATTGATCTGTTGGTAATCCGCTGTAGCCATGTGCGTGTATTGATCAGTCTGTCACTCAAGGGAGGTAACTGAAAATAGGCTTGGCTAAACAGTTCTTCTTTTAGGGCTGAACTTAATTTTTTATAAATTTTGTTGTATCTTAAATGACCAAAAACTTGGATACTAGATTATTTAAGCAGTAAGCAGAACGGGCCATTGTTAAAAATGAGGTTTCATTTTGTTTGTTGCTTAAGACCTTTAGTACAACTGCTGTCTTGGTATAACTGGTTGTATCATTCATTTTTTTTCCACTTAAATCATGAAATGATCCAAGTCTCTTAGGCTCTGCTCTTTTGAGACCTATGTGTGTTGCATGAACTGAGATGACAGCCTGTGCCTGTTTGTTAGTCTATAGGAGCACTTGTTGTCCTTGTCTCTCTCTCTGCAGTGGTCTTTGTTAGTCAAAATATCTTACAATTCTGATAGTAATTTTTGAAGTTTTGAATTCCAGATAGGAGGCTTTTTGAATATAAATTTTGCTTTTATTGCAGTAACAATGAGATGCTCCTTGTACTGCAGTCACTGCAAACGCCAGGTGCTAGAAGAGCATCTCTAGTCTAGGTAGCTTGCTCTAATTGCAGTCTCTCACTGTGAAAACTTTCCCACAGCTGTGCCAGCAAACATCGCAGACCTGAGAAATATAGAAGTGCTCAACTTTTTCAACAACCAGATTGAGGAGCTGCCTACACAGATTAGCAGCCTTCAGAAGCTCAAACATCTGAACCTTGGGTGCGTATCTTAATGCAAAAATTTGCTGTAATAGAGGTGCAATTAAAAGTCATCGCAACTGAACCTGGAACTTCTTATTTTTTGCAATTGAAGTTTCTTTTTGCTATTGAAGTTTTTTATTGCAAGTGTTTGTGAGGATAACTCGGCAATTACGACTCCAGAGTGTTCAGCTAATGTCCTCAATAAGCAGATATTTAGAAGTGATCAAGCACTTACTCTGGTATACTGATAAACATTTAAGGGCAAAGCAACTCATATTCATCACATGCTGAGGTCAAACTGAACAATTATTGAATTTTACTTCCCTAGCAACTGCCTCTTGCTTCTGGAGTTACTGCAGAAGAATCAGGCTTTATTTCCTGTTCTGCTTTAAAAAAAAAAATTCCACAGTAATCTAGAACTTTAATTCCAAGGTTCCAAAACTGGGATTATAGACATTTTAATTTATATTAAACCTGTAAAAGAAGCAGCAAATCTTTAGATGTGGTATGCATTTAATTCAAAGAGCTAGTATTGACTGAATTTGAGCCAGGAGTGTTTCTGTTAAGTGTTCAGATAATATATTCCAGTAGAGTTGGTAATACTTTATAATAACTACAGTTGTGGAGGACTTTCTTGAATTAAGACAACAAAGCATAGGACCTTCTTAAAATTAAATTGCCATATTAAAGTGTAACTATTTAGAAAAGCACTGGTAAGCATAAGCTTTAGCACTATAGGCTTCTCATAGAAAGAATGTTGGTATTTTATAAAGTCAAACTTCTGAACACCTTAAACTAAGCATTTCTAACTCTTCTGAATATCAACTGATTCTCACTGGGCTCTGTGTATCCTGCTTTTAGATACTTTTGTAAAGCGCTGGTAATTGAATTGCATCTGTTGGAATGCCAGTAAATGTTTTAATGATGATCTACCTTCCCTGGTCTTTATTTGGTCGTAGTAGATCTTTAGCTTTCCTTAATATTGGTTTGAACTGCAGTTGCTTTTCAGAGCAAATATTAATCAGGATTCTGTATATTTTGGGAGTTAAATCCATATTTATAGATGTGTTGCAGTACATGAAGGAAGAAGTTGGGCACTTCCCGTGGATTAAAGCAGTGAAAATTATTAGTATAGTTCAAATACTAGTCTTCATTAATGAAAAAAAAAATGTAGCGCAAAAGACCGCTTGATGTTAGGGCCAACAGACATTTGGGTCTGGAACCACAGTTGCCACCCTCATGTGTCATGTGGCCTAAGGTCTTATAGATTAAATGCTCTTCCTTCTTAATCCTGTTTTTACCCATAATCTTCCAGGTACAGGATTTACCACCTAGCCTTAGCTCTGCAAAATGGGTTCTGCTTTGCAGGTCCTTGGAGTCAGTGAAGAGGAAACTCTTCTGGCCTACTAGTTTTTCAGGAGGCAGCCAAGAAACCCTTTTGTCATCTGCAGGGCATGTGTTAGAAGGCTTCAGAACAGTCCTCCAGGGGAGAGGGGAAGCTTGAATAAGAGCAGAGATTATTTTTGGGAGAGTTTGGTTGCAGAAAGGTCAAGTGGTGGAGTGGAAAGAGGAAAGGTGTACAGCTGCACTGAAAGCTTAAAAGTGTAAAATTTGGACGACAGGTGAGGCACAGTTTCTGAGGCACGAGCTCAGTGTTTGAACTCATGCAGGGCCAAATAGTGCTGGGCAGGGTCTTTGAGGTGGTTCGCTTTGCATGTCAGAGGATAGATACCATTCTGCCTGTTGTCAAAAGGGAGAATATTCGTTCTCACCCTATTCTTTGGTTAAAAAAGGGAAGGCTGTCATGGCCACTAGTGAAAAACGATCTGCTTTAGTCCTGTTTGCTGTAAAGAACAGTTTTAAAACAGTGACAAGTCTGCAGTAGCAATAGTGGAGAGGAGCTTTCTGTATTTTAATAATTACTACTACGCAGCAATAGTAGGAGTATGCCCACGATAGGACTCCTTATGGGGGATGAGGAGGAAGAAGGAGTTCATCTGGAGTTTAGCTACAGAGAGCTGATCTCTACAGGTTCTTGTTCTGGTGGCACTGGCTTATGCAAAAGTGGGAGAGGAAAGATGAGAGTTTGTGAAAGAAATGGTGTATGTGCTTATCCTGCCTTTGGTACCATGAATGTGTAGTGTTTCTTATTTTTGGGTACCCAAATTTGTTAGTGTGTTTACTGGATTTTTTGTAGTTTTAAATGTTAGATCATGCTTCATACATTCATATATCATCTCCTCTTGACTTCAGTTGTGATTGCTGTTGTTTATCACTTTAGCATCAAAAAGAGAAAATTTAGAATGTGTTTAGAGATAACATCTGAAAGGTCATCTTTGTTTCCAGTCATCACATAACAATAAAATCCCATTTTTGGCAATGGCTACCTGTGCAGGCTCTTCCTGGAGATGCCTACCTTCTCTATTCCGCTTTCAAACCCGGGCGACAACTAAAGCAGGATCCGTACACGCAAGGTGTATATTTGGTGTACATGCAATAGGAGCAGTATGAATACGAAACTGCCAGGTGGTTCTTTTCTGTTCATATGATAAACAGCCAGAGCTCTAGTTCATACACAAACAGTAAGGTTCTGTAAAGAGATCTCCAGCTCTGTGCCTGCCTTCATTATTGCAGCAGCTCTCTGGATCACCTTGTTCAAGCTCTTTGAGGTCAGAGAGAAGTTACTGTTTTCCGTGCCTTGTCTGCTCCAGGTTATCAGAGAAACCCCTTCCTTCTCTTAGTTTTCCTTATGTTCTGGCTGTTGCCAGTGGGAACTGCTATCCTAAACCCTCTTAAGACTGGCTGATTGAGCTGTATTTAGATTAAGCCTTATCAATCACAGGACTGACATTTTATTTACTTCATGTTCCATGTACATCAATACTTATCTAGTGACAGAGATTTGGTGTTCTTAAGAAGGGGTTTGAGCAGCAGTTATCAATGAACACAAATACTGTGCAGTTGAGGTATTCCTCTTTGTATTTGGTGCCATGGTTAAGAACTATGTGGTATATGGCAGAATGGCACATGGTCAAGATGATGTGCAAAAGGGTAATTTGTAGTTTAGCTAGTCATCTACAAGAACCAGCTTTCTCTGTGGAACACTTTTAAGCTGAGCATGGCACTGTGATACATCTCTTCCTTGTGCTGTATGTTTCAGATGTGGCTGCTGGTTGACATAACAAACAGAATCCCTTGCGAGTGCTTAAGTTTGGGTATATTTATTGAAGTGAAAGATGAAAAAAGATCCGCATTGCAAGAGGGTTGCTAAGCATCTCAGAGCATCAACCCCTTTTCAAAACAAAAGGAAATCTTGACATAGATTAAATTTTTTTATGGAAAAAAACCCCAAAAACAAAAACAAGTCTTGTGGCCTGTATTATTCCTACTAGATGAAGTGAATGCTGATGTCATGTTCTTTTCCTTTCCTCTTTACCTGCAGCATGAACAGGCTAAACACCTTGCCAAGGGGATTTGGATCTTTACCAGCTCTAGAAGTTCTTGACTTGACTTACAACAACTTAAATGAAAATTCCCTACCAGGAAACTTCTTCTATCTAAGTAAGAAACTTTTCTATACACCTTGCAAATCTTCATGATATGGTGCTTTGCTTTCTGCAGTTGAAATTTATTTGATGGAGACCAAAATCCAGCAGAATTTTTTCTGATATTTATGTTTTAATTTTAATATATCTTGAATACTTCTACATAGCACAGCAATATTTATCACTGATATACAGTCACCTGACACCTTTGGACATGAGAAGACTTGCTTAGTTCTTCTGAGTAATATTTCCTTGGGTCCCATACTCAGTTAAAACTTCATGGAGGGTTGCAAGCCTCAGGGGAAAAAAATCAGTTTTGCAGCACAACTGTTGTGTGTTGAGTCTGAAAACAAATGTGTTCCTGATGGTTCGTTACTGAAATAGTTTTATCAGCGTGTTGATGTTGAAGTGTCCAGTATGTTAAAACATACACTAGGGTTGCAAAACTTGGCAGAGGAATGGTAGACCTAAGCTGACCTTTGCATATGTTAAAAATATACACTCAAGTTAAAAGAAAGGTATTGTAATGCATATGTGCAAAATGGTTGCCTAAGCAACTTGAATTCTGGCACTTTCTGGATTTCAGTGGTTCTGCTACCTTACCGATCTTTTCCATGTACTCTGCTGAAGTGGCTTCAGGTTCAGTGCATTCAGCACCAAAGTGACAGGTGAGGGGAGAGGAAGGAGTGCTGCTGTCTGAGGGATGTTTTGATTGTAACCTGGCAGAGGAGAATTTTAAGTCAGCATTATTAAAAATGGTCACATTTATTGAAATGAAAAGAGGAGGAGTAAGACAAATAGGATCTCCTGGTGGGGAGGAGAGGTTTTGCTGATCTGACCACCTTCTTTCCTGCTGCACCTGATAGTTCTTTGTGAGTCTCCATTTTAATTTGTTTTTCAGACTGTCATGTATGCTAATTCAATAATAGCAAGCTACATGATTGTGCTGGATCATCTTTTTTTTAGTGAATTTCATAGACTTTGCATGGAAATTACAAATTACACAGTGTGAGTTTTCTATATTGCTCTAATTTCAGATCTCTTTGCCAGTGTTAGATTGTGCTTTCTGTGGAGCTTAACATAGATGTGTATTTGTCCAAAAAACTCAGATTTTTTTTTAAATGTTTGTTTAGGATGCAAATTGATGTAATAAATAAGAATCGGGGGTAATAAAGAGTAATGACTGTATTCTGACATCTGAGCATTCATACCATATGCCAGAATCTACCAGAGATTACTATTACAGGAATTGTTAATTGTGCTAGTCCTTTTGAATATAGGTATTTTCTTGAACTCATCAACAATACAATAAGCCAGTAAATCTAAGTTTGACCTGCTTGTTATTATTGTGAGCCCTGGGTATGTCAAAGGCTTTCCACCAAGTCGGGGTTATTAATCAAACCTGACTCCTTTTTATTGATTAGACCTCAAATGGTTGGGTTATATGCCACCCTGTTTATATATTGCTATTTAATTTGCAGCCACCCTGCGTGCACTCTATCTAAGTGACAACGATTTTGAAATCCTGCCGCCAGATATTGGGAAGCTCACAAAGTTGCAGATAGTAAGTAATTTATCTAAATTCTTGGAAAATCAATTCACTTTTGCAACACTTGTAGGAATAGAATCCAGTCAATTTGAAGACTGGTAGGCTATGTTTGCAGCAATAGACCACTACACCTGGAACTATTTCTTGTTTACCAGAAGACACTTGTAAATAAATTGGAAGAATTGAGCATTTAGGAGAATGGTGGGGGAAGAGGGAGTAGAGTTCTCTTTTGAGCTGCTTTACGGTAACCGAAAATTGTTCTGAATGAATTTATTTTTGTTCTTAGCTGAGTCTTAGAGACAATGACCTGATATCACTGCCTAAAGAAATTGGTGAGCTCACCCAGCTTAAGGAACTGCATATCCAGGGAAATCGTCTTACTGTGCTGCCCCCAGAACTGGGTAAGATTATGGATGATCATTTATTTATTTCTCTAATAAGAATGATGATGCACTGTATTTCTTCTGAAATTATTATGCTTCAGTCATTATATAAGCTAATATTTACTTTTCCTTGAGAAATACTCACTTTTTGACTCCTACTGGATATACAGGAGGAGCCGGAAGATGATGAGTGTTT
The DNA here is from genome assembly GCF_003945725.1 of Corapipo altera. Taxonomy (NCBI): domain Eukaryota; kingdom Metazoa; phylum Chordata; class Aves; order Passeriformes; family Pipridae; genus Corapipo; species Corapipo altera. The sequence goes on from NW_020884928.1 coordinate 4,424,266, forward strand.
GGTTTTATTACTTTTTTACATGTTACATTTTTCCTGTATATTAATACACCTGACTGCCAATTTGTTTATAGCATCTTGCTTTATATAATGTATCATAAATATTGGGTCTGCAAAACAATTCTTGTCTCTGACTGGGTTTTGAGAACACTATTTAGATTAGCCAGAATTGTATTAAGCAAAAAGCACAGCAGCATTAAGTGACTTTTTAGTGAGTGTTCCTGTAAAAATGGAAGTTTGATCAACTAGAGTGAAATATAGATAAATTAGAGGAATTTTTTGTTTTTCAGTAACCTACTTTTCTTAGGGAATTGATAGCTCTTTCACTTAAAGCAGTGGAGCAGGTAGATATACTTTTAATTTGTGATATTGGCCATTTAAATACAGTTATAGGTGGCTCGTTTTAACGTATGAATTGGAGTTTCTGTTTGAAACTCAAGTATTGATTTTGCTGAATTTACATTGCAGTATTCCATTTTGTGTGAGGGGCATTGTCCCTGTTTACCCCAAGCCAAAATTTGGTTTCAGATCTTTAAATATTTAAAAATGTTTTCGTTGGGAATAATGTAGCTCCATCAACTACCTGTGTTTGAAAGAGCTGTTACACAGGGTCTGTTCCTTGGTTTTTGTTATTGTGGACTGTTACATGGTGAAGCTGCTTTGTTTCTACTGGCACCTTCCAAATAATAGTTCCCAAAACTCAGAAGGATAGTGACTAAAGTTAGGGTAATAAAGTAAAATTATTTGTTGTCATAAGAACTTACATTGACCCATTTGAGAATGTGGCAACTATGTGCTTAAATGTGACAGTCTGCAATGTATGCTTTTTGTGTCTACTTTTCTTCTGTGAGGCAGGGGAAGATGTTTGTTTTGACTCTTATTTATTTGCCCACTATGGGGTTTTTTGCCTTTCCCCCTCACCACTGGTGGATGAAATTTGTTCTCTTTTCCTTCATTTCAGATGTTTATTTCTTGACACAGGTATACTTTCTTTAGCTTTTTGTGTAAGTAATATTCATTTATAAAGTCTCTTTCAACAGCAGTAACATTTCAGACGCATGTAATATCTGTAAATGTACTTTTCTGTAGCTTCCTAAATTACAGCCTTTGTGTTTTTTTCAGAAAGTGAACGTTAAATGCTGCACTGAGTCTAACCACCTTCTTTGGCTAATTAAATATTCTAAACATGCTACTGCCTTACAAACTTAGCAGCAAATCCCTGTTAAATGGTTTTACTATGAAAATCCAACCCAAATGGAAACGTTTGAAAGAAAGTTCTCAATGTTTATTTTGCACTGACCTGTAAAACTTGACCAGAGGAAGTGTTTTTCCATTTATTTAGCATTTGTTTGCATTATAGAACAGTATCACAGTCTGGTAGAAAAAGGACTTGTAGTTTTGCCCCAGCTGATCAAGCTGAGGTGCATTGACACATCTAAGTCCTTTGCTACCTCTGGTCTTTACTACTCAAAAGATATTCTATAAATTTTACTTTTCATTTATTAATTTATTGAATTTATGACCTTGCTCAATACCTTCATTCGTCATCAGTTGGCATAATTTCTATCACAGGCTATGCCATGCATAATGCTAGAACTATCTCAAATGTTTAAAATAGATTTTGAAGTACATTTCCAAAGAACATTACACTGAAGTCTAGAGTTGTAACGTGCAACTTGCAGGCATATTTACTGTGAAAAGTATTGTTCTTGTTTATTAAACATCTAGGCACACATCTAGGGAATGGAACGCCAGGCTAGCTTTGGAAGGGTTGTTTGAGATCAAATAGGAGTAGGCCGCAGGCAAGTGTGAATCTCTGAATGGTTAGAAAGTCACTTCATCTCTGCAACCCTGTTTCCCTTCTGCAAATGAAGGCAATTTAGAGAAGCACACACACCTTTGCAGTCAGCTTTAAAAGTCTGCCAATGACAGGTGGTATGAAAGGGTTGGAACCTACTGCATGGACTGCCAATGGCATAGTCACCACATGAGGGAAAACCATCTTTGTCCGTGGTCCGAGTTCTCCCTCCTAAATTTTTAAAATTGAATTATAATGTACTCAGAACTATCCAAATACTTTTTGTTGTGCATGTTGGATAAATAGTTTTGCAGTGAGTAGGTCCTATTTGCATTAATTGGAGCTACTGCTGTTCCATTTAAAGTAAACAGTCTTTTCTCTCTCATTATCACTTTCATAATTAAAGGTACTGAAGGCTTTTGACTGGCTTAGTTCAGGCACTGGTGGACAGCAGAGAGTCATTACATGTTCATTTACCAGGGAGATGGGCACAGTATAAAATATCAGGATAAAACAGTGTATTTGGATGAGGAGAATGGCATGTGTGTGTTACATTAAACAGTTTTTTGAAGGTGATGGAAATAAGTGCAGAAGAAGGCATGGAGAATAGGGTATGAAAAAAGGCCACAGGCCTTGGGATTGCAACTTCGGTGTGGAGAGAGATGACAATAAATAAAACCCTACAGCCTGCCTGTAATGTCACCTGATGTGATTGAACGTGGCAGCAGTGAAAGGGAGATTGACATTATTCTTCTTTGTGTTTAGCAGAGAATACCTATCACTAATTTGAGAAAAATATTCCTGCCCAGGAGGAAACGAGGGCACTAAAAGAATGCACTGGTGGTCTGGTTGTCTGTAAATACAGTACGTGTGAGTGATGAACACAGGAAATGGCCAGGAGTAGGTGGGTGGAATTTGCAGCTTGTTTTTATCATTTGTCTCTCAAAACCTCGTTCATGAGGAATGGTGGTGGGCAGTCATATATAAACTTTAAAGAGGCACTGGCATTTTTTTCCCTAGCATTTAAAAGGTTATGTGCTGCATTGCGAGACAAATAAATCATGATTCACTGCAACAACAGAGTTGCAGTCAGTTATATAAATTGCCAAGGAGGCACTAAATCTGTCGCTTTGTGTATTCTGACCATTTAACAATGAGAATGGTGTTTGGAAAGAAAGCTGAATAGAAACAGGAACCACATAAGTGGTAGATGCAATTAGTAACACCAGTGATGGTGTTTGAATGTTCATTGTATGGTCATCTGGGTGCACCCATATGTGCCACAATAAAGGTTTTCTTAGCAGAGTCAGGACTGTTGTAAGGGTGGTATATGGTGCAGAGTATTCACAAAGATGACACTAAATAGCCACCCAGAGAATGTAACCAGCTTATCTGTAGGTTTGAGGGTTTAATGTGAAAACGAAGGGTATGATTTTTAAACCCCAGATTCTAATATTGCCTGTGTGCATTACCATGTACCAATACATGTGTGCACAAGTACACGAGGTTTGCTCATGTTTATGCATATGGAAGAACAGAGATTTCTAAGAATACATTTCTGCTTACCATCCTCCTTTTTCAAAATTGAATGTTGGCATCTGTGGCTTGTAAGTTGCTATTCAATACTGTTCTAGTTTATCAAATAATTTCCTCAGGTAAAGGGAAACACTATCAAAAGTGTAAAGTTACATACATATTTGAAAAGTAGAAAATTCAAGCATTTTAGAAAAAAGATCTTGATGGGGTAAGTAACCATGTTCCTTTTTAAGGAGCATGAAACATTTTGTAAATTAAATCTCTATGTCAGAATGGCTAAGTAATTCTTTCATCATTCTTTAGTTTTGAACAGCTAAATTACCTTCTGTGGATAAATAATTGGCTTTAAATTTGAAGTCCAAGGAATCCTTCCAAAAGTATTTCCATCACGAGAAGACCTTTTAAAATTTAGGCTTTTGAAATGGCTCTAGAATTTGTGAATTAATATTATATTACACAAAGTAGTTGCTGCAGTTGTTTGTTCAAATTAATATTAATCGAAATAGCAGTTTACTTAGGTAATTATAACAGGCATGTGCAAACACAGGAATCACTTATTTCACAAAAGATATTTCTTTTCTGAATACACTTGACGTAAATGCCAAACTTTTCTTATTTTAGTATAAATTGTCACTGCACTCTGCCTGTGTCACAACACAGCACTGCTCACACCTGCAGTACAGGTTGTTGGTGCTTGTTGGAAGCCTGAACACCCTGGGGCTCTTTGGACAACAGTTCTGAGCACTGGAACAGCTAATTGATACCTTACAATTTAAAAACTTACATGTTTCTGCTTTTGGAACTAAGGCAAGGGTGGATAAACAAAGTAACTTGCTTTCTAGGACTGCTGATGTAGCGGTTATTAGTGAAGGAACAGTAGAAAAAATGTATGTAACAAGATAGGCTATTTATGTAGAAAAGCTTCTATGAAAATCTGTGAATATTCTAATTGTAATTCTCATTTTAGGTTTAAGTTTAAAAAATGAAAAAAAAAAGCCAAACCCACTAAACCCCAGCACTTGTTATGTAGTTAGAAACCAGGATGATTGCGGAGAGTATTTGGTGGGGATTAAGGTGTATGGGAAGAGGGCAACTCTGCAGTTTCATTATACACGGGAAGATGTTTCTATAACCCATTATTTAGATTTACACCACAGGCATTCTTTTCCTTACACTACTGTAATTCTTGCCAAACTTTTCAAGATGCAGATTTGATCTTACTTTAGTTTTGAAAATATACCAGTCTTACAGTCACTTCCCAGATGACTACAGTGTGTGTGTGGGCTCTCGTAATGTTGACTGTACTCTGATTATAAGTATAATCAACATAATAATGATGTTTCTGTGAGCAGATATTTCATCTGTCGTGTTAGAGTTGTTGTAGGTAAGAGTACCATAATTAGAGCCAATCTGAGTAAACGTTGCATTTGTAGTTATATTTGTTTCATTTTGTGTTTCATAGTACTTAAAAGTGGTTTCGCTCTTCTGAGTTCTTGGCAACCTGTGTTTGAATGGAAATTTCAAAGGTGTGGGGCAAAAGCAATACAGTGAATCCTTTTTGAAGTAATTTTTTAAAATTAACTAGATTTTGATCTGATAGGGACCCTTCAAAGAGAGAATGCTCTGTTGAATTCCTGTGTAATTGAGAATCCCAGGGGAGTTTCTGATGCTAGAAAAAATGTGTAATATATTTCAAAATAAATTGGGATGCTGATCCTCTAAGCCTGTAATACTTCCTGTGCCATTAAAGTGTCTTTGATGTTAAACTACTTTGACATCACATTAATTTCCTTTGTTCTAAAACCCGTCTGCTGCGTAGTGTGTTCCTTGGGCTTCTTCACTGGGAACACTTAGCAGTGGCTGTTGGTTTGCCCCTTGAGATCCCAGTTAGTGCCGGGGATCTCACACAGAGCAGTGAAGGAAATGGTATTTCCAGCACATGTCACCTTTCAAAGACAAATCAGTGAAACTTAGCAGTATTTGTAAGTCTTCTAGTAAATGGTCTTGCTCTTACGTGAGGATGTGGGAGAAATGAATTTAATCAAGTTATAAGTAATTTGAAATAATTTTAGAAAGAATATAGTTTGAAAAGTACATTTTGAAGTAATTTCTTAGCTTTTTGTCAAAATGCTCTTTCTTCTGCCTTTCCTCTTAGCTACCAACACGACGGCATCAGCTGGGCTTGTTGCCCTGGTGCCTGAAGGCTGTGTGTGGTGGAGTTTGGTTGATGAAACAGCATGATTTGTCATGTGGCAGTACAAGCTATTACCAGAGTGTTGTTAGGCGAGGAGTGCCTTGTGTGCTGTGTTAAATAAGTTCCTGGTTTATGGCTTTCATCTGTGAGTGTTGTTATTATTTACTCTTTCTACTAGTTATTCTGCTAAGGTCAAGTTTGTTGTGTCTTGTGATGGTAGAAATTTCCACAGCTCTCCCTTTGTTCCTGGAGAGTTAACCACTCCTGCAGCCACCTGAATATGAAAATGCAAGGGTATGGTTTAAGGGAGTAGTTCAGCGTTTTATCCATTCTGTTGTCTTTCCCAGGCTTCATCTTCAGTCTTGACACATGCTGAAGTGTCAGACTTCCCATTATAATGATTCTGGCTGACCTTTGGCTATGATGTTGGGATTTTGTATAAATATCTCAGGACTGTATTCATTTTGTTTTAAACTCTCTTCTATGAAATATGCTGGAGAGTAAAATTTTCTTCCAATACAATTGTAATAGCTGTAGCTGAGGTAGTACCAGTTTACCTTGTATCACTTCACATTTAAATCAAGGATAAAGAATTCCAAGATTTAGTTGGTCTACTTTTACTTTATTTATTTCAGCTGTGTTCCTTTTACTAAGAGTCGAAGCAAAGGGAGTAGCTATTATGTATTAGTATCACAGAATAATCAGACTCTATATAACCTATCAAAGTGAAGAGTGAGAGGAGACTTGGCTGCTGATCCTCACTAACTCCATGAGAAGAAAGCACAGTTGGTCTTTTCCCTTGTAGATGGGCAGAGGGAGCAACAGTGTTTTAGAACTAAGCTTAGTTCAGCACTGAAATAAAGAATGTATTTTGGCAGTGATGAACCATTTGAACAAGACACCACTGGCAGAGCCTCCATCTCCTGATGTTTTTCAGACCAGATGTTTTTCTGTTTGAAAAGTCTCTGTAAGCTATTCAACTACTGAACTGACACAGAGATCTACAGTTAGATGTATTCAGGTGAATTCTGAAGTTGGGGTGTCATCTCTGAACTCGTTATTGGAAATTCTCATTTACATCTAAGAAGTTGTTAGAATAATGTGTGATATTGCAATATCTGCACTCCTATTTTCTGTCCCTGAAAGTAATTGTAAAACTGAGGATGGGCTTAGACTTCAGTGTTTGGCTTTCAGGTTGCTCCTTCAGCCTTCTTTTGCTCTGAGGCTTCCTGTCTAACACTCATATTTGAGGTTGCAGGCATTCCCACTGTGTGGTTAGGAAAGGAGCCAGAGAAAGGTGTCCAGCCTGCTTCTGTCTGATGGATGCTCTGGAGTATCTGGTTAATTTGCATGTACTGAATCTGATTGCTTGTTATTTGAGACTTGAACCTTTTCCCCTGTTGTGTAGAACTGCCACAAATGCTACGTTGGGGTTCTCTGAAGTGCTGATGGCTTGAAGTGATACTATTAGACCTTCTCCAGTACAAGAATGTAGGGGTGAGAAAGCAAAAATGTTCCTGGGATCCATCTTTTGAAGACATTTCAGTCTGGGTTTAGACTTACTAGTTGTTCTCTTTTAGTGCATAGAAGCTCATCAATAACCAAATTTACATTTTCGACATATGCTATGGAGATTTAGATTTGTTTATCATAGTGAATATTTCTGTGAATATTACTGCTGATTCCAAAGAGATTGAGTCACACCTCACTTATGTACAAGAAGACTTTGCTCTCTGTTGTCTTAATGCTGCTTTATAAATATTGTTTAAATCTACTCTCTTCTGTTACTAATCCTTCAAAAATGATGGAGGTCTTCAAAACAGAGATGATCTTACTTGTTTATAGAAATGGTATGAGTTACTGATGCACAGTCTACATGTGCTTAAGATCAGGGTAAAAATAATTTGCTTTTTATAATACTTTGTGACATAGAAAGCAATATGTATTTTCATTTTTTTACATAGATTTTAAGACATCATTCACAATTAATTGTTTTGGCATCATTTTTATGACATAATAGTCATGATATTTCTTCCACCCTCATGCTTAAACCAGTCTTTCTCTCTATTGAGACAAAACAAATGCCACAAAAGTAATAAAAATTATAAGCCCTGTAGTGTAAAGCAAATCTAAAACAAGCCAGGACAGACATATTTTTACATATAACCTAGGTTTAAATTTAGTGTAGCGGATTGATCCCTTACTTAGGGTTTAATAAAACAGGATTCAAAGGTATTTATATCTAAATAATAAAACTAATTTTGTTCTTCTTGTCACATGTATGACAGAGAGTAAGACCTTTGTGTGATAAAGGGAAAGAATATTTAAATTGCAGTCTTAAGAGGAATCACTAAAAGGGATATGTTACAGCTTGAGGACTCTTCTTGAGGTCAGTGAAGTACAGTGTAGGCTGGGATGTGAGTCAGAGTATCAATGGGACACAGATGTGAAACTCAACAGTATACAGGCTAAAAATTATTTCCATCGATTTTAATGAAACTCCACTGGGGATGAATTTAAACCATTACAAAGAAGCGTTGATCTGGCATTTTACAGCTAGGATCATGTTTCTTATGTTGAATGCCAATGTTCAGTTCTCAAATGTCACAGTTGTTTAATTACTTAATTTCACCTTTTAATTTTTGAAAGTATTTAAAGTGTTGCCAAGGGGTGTTCGAGTGGAAAGGACAAGCCAGGTTTGCGTTCATTCTGTTTTCTTGTGTTTAAATAATGCCCATGTACCCTAGTCATACCTTAGTGTACATCAAGTATACATACATGGAGTAGACATTGCACACTTCATACATCATACATCACAAGAGGATGATGGGCTTCTAGTTGCATGTAAGAGGCGCTTACAGGCTGGATCTAATGGACAGGAGGAGCCTGGGAAGTCTGGAGACACCCTTGGTCAAAGTGATAGGTGGTGTTATTACTGGCTCTGACACTGTCTGCAAACACAACTGTGGGAGGCATCATTTTATTTTCTATTATGAGCTCTTTTCTGACCTTTGCAGGCAGTTGAGCAAAACACGAATGTTCACACAAACCACTCTTTATTTCAACAGCACTGAAGGAAAAATAACAAGAAACATTAATGATCGTGTTTTAGCTCAAATGCAGGATAGATTCATTGAGACAGGTGCAGGAAAACTGTAGCTGCCTTCTTTTCCTTTTAATGTCAGTCAGGATGGAGTGTGCTCACTGTCATATGAGATGTGCCTTCTGTCCACTCATGGCGGTGGAAGCTCTGAATGTAAGCAGTGATAAATGGTACTTTTAGTCAATGGATGGTTTAAGTTAGAATACTTTAAAATTAAAAATATGCATACTTTGATTTTGCCCTTGAATTTTCAAGAGTTCTGGTGTAGATCTATTTACTGTAGCTCTGTGGTGGCAGCCAATAAGAGGTTCAGGCAGCAGACAGTTTTCGGGTCTGCACAGCTTAGTAGTTGGGCATTAGGAGCAATTTGGTTTTAAAGTGGGTTAAACACAGAAGTTAAGTCACACTGATACAATCAAACTTAAGGATTCAGGGTCATCTTTAGATACAATGAGTGCTGAGACAGGAATAAAAATGCCAAGATCAGCCATTTTTAAGATCACACAGCTGGCTGCTCCTTTTAGAAGGCTTTTGGTCATTTCGTACCGGTCTTGCACAGCAGTCAGCTGCTAGATCTCTGCTCTTCTCTTTCCAGACTCTTCTCTTTTCAGTGTCTGCTTGCTGGTAGCAGCAAATGTCCACTTTGCATTCCTCCTATTTGGAAATCTATGTTTAGTGAAAGTAGAATGTGTAAAAAAAAGTATCCTTCAGACTCGGGACTTGGATATTCTTTAAGCATGTTAGACCTGAGTTCTGGAATGTGTAGCATTGATCATTTATTAGAATAGTTTTAGAAGCACTCAAAAATAATGTGCAAAACATTTATGTGATCTAGGAAGGGGGCTGTGCTGACTAGTCTTGAAGTTAACGTGCTGTTCCTCTCTTACCAGAGGCATGTGATTGTGTTGCATTTCAGTGGAGCCGATCTCCTTCAGTAAGGCAGAGTATCAAGAACCTTAAGTCCACAATGAAGAAATACAGTTTTAGTCAACAAGTTATGCCGAATTTTAGAGATGATAAATATTTTTTAATAGGCTGATGTGCATGAAAAGAACAAAACAGCAATGACCAATGCAGTCTCCAACCCTAATATGTTTTGTGATTGAATCTTCAGTGCTGGGTTTTTACTAGAAGCAATTTTGTATTTTGCTTACTAAAAATATCTGAGGGATTTAATGTGATCTGTGTAGCAGAACAGTATATAAATTTCCTAAAGCCCTGGGGATGGTGTTCTGCTGATGCTGCTGTTAGACAATATGCATGAAGGCGCATCTGCCATAGCTTTTTCCCTGGTGAATGGCTCTAGTGCTGCAGGGATGGAGTAATAGCATTTCCTAACGTGGTGCTACCATAAAAAAATCATCTAGGCAAGGAGACTATTGGGGATGGGAGGGACAGGTACACATCTGTAAGATGTCTCCAGTTGCACAGCTCTCCTGCAGTGAGCCTGGTACCAGAGCCATTGCTTCAGGCGGGTGTGAGCATCTCTTCCGCACCCTTGGGTTTGTCTTGGTGCACTGCAGCAGAAGAGTCTGTGCAGCGGTCCTGTGTTTGGTTACCCCTGCATGTACTGTTCCTGAGATGTTACTGAGACTTTGACCTTGTGCTTGGGACTGCTGGATGTCCTGCAGCCAGAGCAGAATTAGGTACACCCAGAAAGGACACCAGGATATGACCCCAAGCAATGTACAGTGCAGGAGTGAAGGGTTTCCCTTCTGTCTCAGTTTTAATTATGCGGCCTCTTTGTGCTCAAGTGGCTTACCTCATGCCTGGAGTGTTAGACGCCATTTCCTCCCTAGTGTTGATGACGTGGGGCAGTCTCTCTGTAACTTCTTATCCTGTTTAATTTCTGTCCATTTCTGTTCTTCATTTCTATATGGAAATTTTATTATTGAATGGGGAGAATTTTAAAGCATCGGTTGCCCTGTCCTTCCTGCCTTCTGCGAGGAAGCCCACTCACCTGCAACGAAGCACCCACTCTCTGCCTGGTGCTTGCCGTGAGGACAGACAAATTGTTCCTTTTCTCACCACTGCACTTGATTAAATTCTTCACTTAAAATCCCTGGGCTCTCACTCGAGCTCTAGGTGGCCAGCGGGATGGGCTGCCAGGCCAGCTGCTGCTGGCAGGACTCCCAGAAGGACGTCCTGGGCAAGGAGGGGTGGATTTCAGTGTGGATGCTGAACTTTTGTGTGCCCCATTTCTCTGTAATTAGATTAATTAGGGTCTCTGCCTCCCTCTTCCCTCTGAAGGTAAAAAGTAATATTTGCACCTGCCTCCAGTGTGTTTTGGGAAAAACAGAAGACAGAGGAAAATAAAGCTATTACATTGGCATGGGGACCTACAGATCATTTTACTTGAGGAGTCCTGGGTTTGCTGTAAGATTTCTTCAGCTGTAGTAGAGTAATAATTATTACAATTAATTACATTTAAACATGCCATACTGGTATTAAACGGGTGTTAGAAATGAAATGAGCACGCTGCACTGTGGGAATGGAAATGTGTGGCAACCTTCCCTGGATGGTAAATTTCTGACATAGCTCGGGTCGAGAGGATTCAGCCAAGACCTATTGAGATTTTGGGAACATGTGACTTAGTCCTATAGGTGGCATTGAACTTGACCCATGACGGAGCCAAGATTTAATTGTTTTTATTAGTTGTACACAAATTGATCATTTTACCCTGATGCAGTACCTGCAGAATGCTTACAGTGTTGGTAGTTTTGGAGAGCAACGTATGGGATTTTTTGCAGGTAATAAAATGGGAAATGCAATTTACAGTTGCAAAGCAAACCCTGAGTGATACATGATCTTCACAGCAGCCCTGGTCAGAGGGTTACGGCTAATCGCCACGCTGGCCGGCTTCCCCGGCAGCCTCCACCTGAGAGCTGGATAGTGAGCAGCACCAGCCTGCGCCTTCAGCCAGCACAGATTTAGATACACTGCTTTCTAGCTTATTAGGTCCTCTTTGTCACAGTACTTAATCCTTTTTCCTGATCCTTGTTAGAACAGTGCTGCCGCGTCCTTTAATAAAGGAGACGGGCGCGAGGCTCCTAACGAGGCGCACTGGAGCGTGCAGAGCACGGCAGCTGCCAACTGACTGACGGGCTGTGAGCTCAAACCAACCTGCCACAGACAGCTGGCAGATGAGCTTGTTAAGGTAGTGGTGACTCGGTGATAGGCCAGTATGAGATGCTTGGCATCTTTTCACACAGTATAATAGCCTGTCTTTAATTGTTGTTAACCCCTTTTACAGAGAGAAACGTGCCAAGGATTAGCTGTCATGTAGATCGTGCAGCCGGCGTGGGCAGCAAGCACAGGGCTCACAGCAGCTCCCGTTGCCTGCACTTAAACAGGCATTTCATTTTGGAAATTTGGCGCATCAGGTTGATTTTGGATTTCTCCAACAGCTTGGCTCAGTCAGTCTTCAAAACCCTGTAATTTGTTTTGTTTTGTTCCCCGTGGTTAAAGAATTTTTTTTTTTTAGTTATTTTAGATTTCTAGGGGGAGGGTAGGCCTCTTTTCATCATAAAATTCACAAAAATAAATTGAAAATGTACCATAGATTTCTTATTTTAATTTAAAGAACACAAAGTATTTCAATGGCTAGACTGTCCTGGAATTCAGCCCTTTGTATCCATAGTCATGAGGAGTTTCAGTGGAGCGTAGACTGTTTTGGGGTTGGGTGGTAAACATTTAAAAAACTAACAAACAAAAAACCCCAAGCAAACCCCTAATAGGTCTCTTAAGTCTTCCTGTCAACAGAATAGGTAAAACTGGCATGCTACAAGAATGATGCTCTTTGTTTGTGTTTCTGAGTGTATGGCACTCTAATCACAGATTAGGGTAGGATCTCAGTTCACACAGCAGGCTGGCACTGAGAGGACAAAAAGCCTATTGGGCATTGCTTGTTGGTGTTTTGCTTGGAGCAGGAATTGAGAAATGTTCTGCAATGCCAAGCAGAGCAGACTCCTACTGAAGCCATCATTCTCCTTTTGTTCCTGCAGATCATGGTGGAGAGGGCCCACACCTATGCACTATCAGGTCCTGCTTAAAACCGACTTGATGAATAAATATAATATGCAGCGGGTGGAGTTCAACCCTGCTGTGCAGTGTGTAGCAGCACTGAAATAATAGAGTGGAACTGCATTCGTCATGGTGGGAACTACTGTGTCCTGTTCCTCTGTGTTAAGGCTGAAATGCTTGCTTTTATCATGGCCATGCTCTCTGAAACAAATGAAAAGTTTTTATATGCACAGAGGGTATTTCTTTCAAATTGTTCATGTTTCAAGTATTTTTCATATGCTGTTTTGTTTAATCCCTCAGGTAATTTGGATTTGACTGGTCAAAAGCAAGTCTTCAAAGCAGAGAACAATCCTTGGGTTACCCCTATTGCTGACCAGTTCCAGCTTGGAGTATCTCATGTTTTTGAATACATTCGTTCAGAAACATATAAATAGTAAGTATTACATTATATACTGTAGCCGTGGTGTCTGGTTTTTTCCCTGTAGTGTGCTTGGCTACACACTTTTTTCATAATCCATGCAGCGACTTGGTATTCAGGGCAAATATGCAAGCCTGTACATTTATATTAAGGAATTTTACCAAGAAAAGGGTAAATAAGATTCATGTAGACATGTTAAGAAAGCTCAAAAACTGTTTGATACTGTCCTGTATGTGTTGTTTACTTCTATGTAACATGAGAAGTGTAAAAGAATGAGCATTACAAGTCTTTTGAGAAGTATTAATTTTAAGTATGTACGGTAAGATTTTATAGATTGAAATAGATTATTGTTGAGTTTTTGGATACCTGTTGTTATGTTTTGAGAGATGTCCAGAATTCAAACCTGTTTTGATCTGGACTGGTTTACAGAAGTCTACAACCCTAGTTATTCAAATATAGGTACTAGTGCGTTCTTCAACAGTGTAAATGTTGAACAGTGTAAAATAAGCTGTGTGCTGGGGCTTCTCCATTTTAATGCAAAATTCCATGTACAAATGCTAAGCATTTGTTTATGAAATAATGTCTTCCATCATGCACTGAATTGAAATATTTATTTTAAGTAAAAGTCTTCATTTTACCAGTCCACAGTAAAACTTTAGATGGATTTTTAGGTGTCTTAACAGCAATCTTGCTGTTGTCTTCTTAGCAGCAGTAGGTAATACAACAACAATACAACCTCTGGATTGGAAAGATAGTTTTTGCATCTCCCCTTTATTTAAACAATATCTTTTAACAATTTAGAAGCATTTCTGACAATCTTTTATATGGTATCTGTCTGAACAAAATTACCAGAGAAGAGTATTCACGAGTGACGGTTGGGAGATTCCAATTAAGTAACTGAGATGTAAATTTCTATATGAAACTAAGTGATTCAGCAGTGGCTTTTGTAGGCCGTTCTTCATTTACAGAATTTAAGTGAAAAGAATCACAGATGGGAGAGTGGTTGCAAAAATTGTGTCTCAGAAGTGTCCTGATATTTATGGTGTAATACATGTTCTCAAGACAGATTTATTCATAGATTTAAGTAGGCTGCAACACCCTTCTTACAGTAGTACTCTGTAGTACAGACATGGTGTAGGGAAACAGCTGCCTATCTCCTTGGACCATTCCTTCCCCACAGTCTATTGTGTAGCTGCATCCAGGTTTCTTGATAATGTTTCATAATTTCGTTTTGTATTGTCAATCTTATATTTGTGTTTGCTGAGCAATGTAGATTAGGGACCCTCCTGCCCTTCTCAGAGGGACCACTCTGGGCATCATGAGGACAGCAAAGTTTCAAGGATTGAAGTGCGGTTTTGAGAATTTGACCTACATTTAGTTTGGTTGGGGAGTGTGGGGACTGTTGTTATGTATCTATAATAAAAAAAAATAAATAAAAATTTATAACTGTGGGTATATTAAACTGCTCTGTCAACTTTCCTTGTGCAATCAAAATTGACAAAAAGGTTCTGTAATTCATCAGTTACCTCAGCTGTTGTTCTTTGTTCTAAATTAGCCATATTATGTTTGTTGTCTTGTTCTTTGCTGAGGCATAACAGTGTCTTTTTGGTTAACAGGCCAGTTTTTATTTTATCCACAGTAAATGTTTGAAGCATGTATAGTTAACAGTGTAAGCAAAATCAGACTCTGATCATTAATAAGGAGAAAAATCAAAATCAGATGATCTTTCTGTGGCTCATTCATGACTTCAACTTTGATCTTAGAAGCTTATTATGTTAAAGTCAAAATTTAGTGAGGAAAACCAAATGCAGGAACATGTTAATAATTAGATGTCAATTTTGTACTTTCAGCATTTTATATTTAAATAAAAAAAATATCTGTATAATTTTGCTAGAATCCCAGTAGTAACTTCCTTTGATTCCTGATTTTACTTGTTTCATCTCCTATAAAGCGAGTTTGTGGATTTTCCTGCTGAAAAATATTGTCCTTATTTCCAGTTTCCTCTAAATATATGATCTGAGAATTACTAGGATGCCACCTCCTACAGACATTTTTCTGTTTGCATTTGGTTTTAGGTGTTAAAACTTAAAGGCAATGGCATGTCTAGGTAACAGGTCTTAGTAGCATTATTGTACACAAAAGCAGGTAAGCTGTACCTGCTTTTTTGTGATGAAATGTTGGTCTTTTCCTGCTAACAGCTATACACTTTCTTCAACTGCCTTTTTCTTTCAGAGCTATGTCCAAGCAGTATGTCTTTTTTCTCGTTAAGCAAATCACAAGGTTGAAATGGTGAATGTAGTATTTTCCCCTGCAGGTATATAACTAAGGAAAATCAAGCTCTTGGGTTTTTGGTAGGGTTTTTTATATCGTTCTGCCAAAAGAAAAAAATATCTTGCAACATTTAATAGATCCAGACAGCTTAACTTTTACTGTGAGGCAAAACAGTACAGTTAAATGGGTGATTGGATAGAATGCTGTTTAGATAACCTCACTTAAAACACTGAGAGGATAGAACATATATTAGCAGATGACCATCAGATCAGTAAGTTTACTTGCAGGTGCAAGAATATGTGGACTTCCATAAACTAGACCTATGCATCTGTATGGCAGATGAATTTTGAGCCCCAGAGGGTGTATTTGTCTCCCTATGCCCATTTCTTTTGCTAGCTGATAGGAAATATTGATTTTACTTCATTTACGTGTTTAGCATTGTCTGTACTAGCCAAGACAATAAGGGCATGCTCATAGAGTCAAAAGTGCCAAGTTTGAGGCTTATCAAGTTACATTTCACTACATGATTTATGCTAATACTTTTTATTTGGTGTTTGCAATGGCTAGAAGTTCATAGTTGCTCACTTGCTGTTAACTTAGCCAAGAAGTGGTAACTCACTGAGTCTTGGCAATGCACTCATTAAACCTTGAGGTTTCTACTGATGGCTGGCACAAGTCATCCCAGCACTTAGTGTCAGGGATCTCCATTCAGGTTTTGTGAGGTTGCACTTATGAAGCAACTGCGAAATAGATCACAAACCTCTTCTTTCTTTTGTGAAATGTACTGGCTGTTTCAAGCATATTTAGTGAAAAATTACCCCTCATTTTTAGCCTTGTCTTAAGATATTCATGCTCTAGTGATTAATTGATAAGTAGGCATGACACCCATGAGGGATGACTATGTCTAAAGATAAAATGTCATTTGTCTCGCATACTTTTACATTTTCACACTCTCATTTTACATGGTGCTCACGCACCAAGTATAAAACTGGAATTGCACTTTGCTTCAGAAGCACGTTAACCAGTAGGACCCTCAGATCAGCACTTCTTACTTTGTATCTTTTTTCATTTCCTTTAATTTCCTTACTTTTCGTGAGAAACGGTGGCCGGTGATTTTTTTCTCAGCCCTAATTTTTCAGGAAAGACTTGTGCTGACAAAAAGATGGGCCATATATTGTAGTGGAAAATGTGTGTGGAGGGGCTCTTAATTCTTAACAGGAAATTCAGCAGCTCTTGGCACTTTGCTAGCTTTTGTTGGCTAAAATACGCCCACTGCACATATCATCCTGTGACAGCATCATTTGGAAATAGGTCAGTTTGCCAAGTATATAATGATTCTTAATCTCTCACTGCTGTGTAACTTTCTGAAACTTTAGTAAGCTCAGTTTTGGCTTTGATTCTGTATATATTCAGGAGCTACCATTAAACTCTCTGTGTGATGTCACAATAGTGTTGAAAAGCAGTTGAAGAACTTGCTTAAAAAATAAAGGGTGATGGCAACCTCATCTCCACAAAGGGCTTAACTAAATGTTTTATTTTTTATTCATGCCTTTAGTCAACTTTCAGAGTGACCTTTATGTTGTAAGCATATTCTCAGAGGATCTTCTCGGTGTAGGATACTGACAAAGAGATGATGGATTGTGTGATTTAGTGGTTACAATGTACTTAGATAAGTGCAGACAGACATAAATGTTTAAAGGAAACAGTGAATTAAGCTCCTATGAAGAACGAAAATCCTGTGATGCTCCTCAGGATTTGTGTAAGATAATTAGTGATTTGATTAAGCTGAAGTAAAGCCGAGATGTGCAATTGGTACCAGTGGGTGGGTTTAGTTGCTGGCATTTACAGCAGAGTTAATCCAGAAAGCTGCTCTTTGGATGCATTTCTGGAATTATTCATGTGCTCTTGATCAGTCTTCATGTGAAACTTGCTTCTTTACATGTTTATATCTGCAACAGAAAGGATAGTGGTTTTTGCTTTTATCACAGCAGAGTCTATTGCAGTCATCGTCTGCTGGTCATGTAATCAAAGCTAAAACAAAAGAGTCCGGAGTGCTTAGATTAGCATTCCGACTTCAAGGATGTTTGAACTATCCTTAAACCCAGCAATGGCCTTTTAACATTTTATATTTAGTAATTGTTGTTTCCCTGTTTGACCTCCTTACTCCAGTGAGGCAGAATTATGATGGAACAGTCAGCATTTTTAAGTTTCTAGAAAGCAGGTTTTCCCTACGAGGCAGTCAGTTTGGAGTCAAGAGTCTCAACAAAATGCTTTGTGAAAGGAAGTAAGTTACACTTTTCAGATTTCCATCAGGAAAGGTGGTAGAAGAGCAAGCCGTTTTCAAGACTGACACATTAACTCTTAGCAGAGGAAATGGTTTGACAAATGCAGTGCTGAACATATATCTCTTGGCAGCATTGGAACATAGGTTTCCCTGGGCAGGCTGCTCTGTGCTAAGCATTGCAGTTGAAAACCTCATTTTATCGTCGGTGACAGTCTGGAAAAATCTATTCTTGATTCAGCCCTCTATTTAGAGACAATCTCCCCACCTTCTTGAAAATGAGTTGCTGTACTGAACCTCCACTATTAGGTAGCAGCTGCTTCCAGGGCAACAGACATAGGTCGTGAAGTAAGATATTCTTCTTCTGGACTATATTAATGAAAAGTATTTTAGCATTTATTTCTAACAACTAAAGGAGACTGGCAAGATTCTCAGAGTGGTGCTGTAGAATACAAATAGTATCTTGAAATAACTCATGTTCTTATTCCACAGTTGTTAAGCCTATTTAAGTTCAGCTGCATAGTTGGTGCTGTTCAAGATGTAAAGATGATGATTGGTAAAACCACCTATCAAGGAGTGGCAAAGAGGTCACACAAGTGAAAAATCCATGTGTTGGTGCTTGGGAAGCATGCTGACGAGTAGGAATTGCCAGCAGTTGAGATGGAGGCATAAGCAGGTTGAACTGACAGGAGGAGAGATTGTCCTGAAATGGTGTTACTTGTGCAACACTATCTTGGACCTGCAAGAATTTGAGGGTTTTTATGTTAGCACAAAAAGCAGGAGTCTTTGATGACATTTACTGATGGTACGAAACTAGCAGCACAGAAAAGGATGAGCACACCACACAGTAAGAATTAGAAAACAAAGAGGAAGGCTTGGATACATTAGTTACAGGTGTTCTGTGAGTCACTGGTGTGATATGCTGGAGTAAGGGGAAGAGAAAGATAAGCACAATCCCCAGAGCTTGGTTAAAAGAGTGGAGATTTTCCAGTACAGAACAGGAAATATTACACAGTTGTGGTCATTATGTTCATGAAAGATGAATTCAGGCAGGAACAGGCAAACTGTGGAAGTATAATAGGATAGTGAAATGAGTGAAGAAAGAAGAGGAGGTTTAAAAGGTATTTTGTTTATTTAGCAAAGCAAGGTCTCATAACAGAGGTCATGACTGTCAGTGGAAGAGAGAAGGGGAAGAAGAAACTTCATTTAAGGCATAAAAAAATTGTGGACATAAGAAAAAGTATAAATTGGCTGATCAGGTGTTTATTTGAAGGAAGGTCTCTAATTATTAAGAGAGCAAGTAATAACTCTCTGATAGAAGTGGTCTTCTGACAGAAGACATGAAGGCCAAAGTCTTGTTTGTTTCAAAATGAGCACTAATCAGTTTGGGCAGGAGTATATGATCTGATTGCTTGTGGCAGAGGATGGCATGTTTGTGATGTGGGCAGACCTTGTATTCATATCTCCTGATTTCGGAGTTAAAAATTTAGATTACGCTCTCCTATATATTAAGATAACTTCTCAGCGCCACTGACATTAAACTAAAGGAGGTAAAGCTCTACTGTCTGTTAATATAAATAAGATTAATTTTGCATATTTGTGCATTTAATAACCTGTTTAAATAAACATGTATGGCAGTTTTGAGCAATAGTTTAAAATTACTGAAAATTTTTAATAACCTAATAAGTACTTTTTATTATATAAATTATATATTCATTAGGAAAAATCATTTGGGATTATGAAAGCCATCATAATATTTCTTTTTTGGCTTAGACTGAAGAGATACATAGAGAGAATGCTTTTCTTTGGCTATCTCTAAGTAAAATTAATTATCCAGTCATTATCTAATCTTGTAAAAATACCGAAAAAAAACAGGTACAGTTGATCTCAGGAGTGATTTCTAGTGGTTAATATTCTGTATTCCCTGAGGGAAATAAAGATCACAGAGAGGAACAAAGACCAATATCTTTAAATGTTTATAGATTGAATTCAAAGGAGTTCAGTCAGACACCTCAGCTGTTTGTATAATGCACGGAGGTCAATAAAGATTTAAAGAACTTGAATAGTGTGAGTCTGCCGTGCCTTGCTAAGAAAAATAGGCCATAGTAAATGCCATTTACCTTCTTTGTTTTTCTTTTCTTTTGGCTCTAGTATTCTTTGGTAGTTTGAGGATGTTGAGGTTTAAGCCCAGCCAGCAATTAAGTACCACACAGCTGCTCACTCCCTCCCCCTCTCTCCATGGGATGGGGAGGAGAATCAGGGAAGAAAAAAACTTGTGGGTTGAGATAATAGCAGTTTCATAATTGAAACAAAGTAAATGTAATAATACTAATGATAATAAAATACAATAAGAACAGTAATTAAAGAAAGAGAATAATAAACCCCATGCGTAGTTTTCAAAGACTAGATAAAAGTAGTGGAAGAAAGATGACCTCAGTGGTCTACCTTAGGTGAGAGTCCCTGGGATGCCACATCTCCCATGAAAATGAACGCATGACAAATTAAGCTTCTCTCAAAGGATGGCAGGAAGCAAGATCCATCTTAGCTGAGAAGTAAACAAGTGTTGTAACAGTCCTGATTCACAAATTTTGATCACGTACCAGTAAAAAAATTTAAATTCACCAATAACAATCTTTTATCAACCTGATGTGGGGAAATATAAAAATGTCATTTATGTTTGGTTTTGTTGTATTGAGGGCATGGTACTGTATATTTTATATGAAAATGCTGATTTGTATTCCAACTAAATGTTGTATTTATTGGCTGTATTTTAAAAATTGATAAATATATTAGTACATTATTTCCAACAGAGAAAATAGATGACTAGGAGTCCTGACATCTTTAGACAACATTTACATGCAAATCTGTAACTCTTCTCTAAAGAAGAACAAACTAGAACCCATGTTGAAAGATAAACAATAAAAACAGTATGTCTGTATATTTTTGTTTATATATTGCTAAGATGGATATGTAATAAAAACAAAGCTATCAGTGATGTATCTGACAGATATAGATACTGCACATATAAATATTGGTGTAACTACTGATATTTGCCATTTCCTTTGATATGAACTTTCCTGTAAAGTTTAGAATATTATGTAGTAATCCATTTACCATGTCAAGGATGATAACCCAGGACTTAAGTCACTGGGGCAGATGTCTAGGGCTGTGTTAGAAGTGGAATTCGAATGAAGTAGTAGTTGAGTGCAGAAGCTGAGGACTTGATGAAACTAAAGTTAGGGAAACAGTTATGGTAGGATACAGGATTTGAGTAGGGAAACAATTCAAAGTTGCACCAAACTATAGGGCAAGGCAAGATCAGTAGCTGAATTAAAAATCAGTGGTAATTATGGTAAAATCCCAAATGAGCAACAGGGAGTGGTATGCTAGGGAAAGTGGTAAGCAACAAGATCAAGGACCTGGCCTAGAGGACAAGTTGGGGTCTAAGCAGGCAAGCAGAGAGTGAGATGTGCAGCTGCTGGCAAATGGCACCTTGAGCAGGAAAAATGATAGGTGGGATTGAATAAAGTTTGTGCAGTGGGAAAGATGGCTGGTCCAAAGTGGGATCTATCTTGTTAGTCATTGGAGAGACTGCTTATGGCTATCTGATTATGATAAATCCTAGAAATTAAATGGACCCTTTTCTGAACTGTGATAGATTATTAATAATGACAAGGGAAGGAAATTATTAATATTTTGTTATGCTTTTGTTCTGTGTTCAGTGCAAACCGGATGATCTTTTAGGAAAAATGAGTTATTTCTCAGTTCCCAAGTAGAAGCCTGACCAACATTCATTGTGAGAAATGGTTTTAAACCTCCAGGCGTCTAGACATCCAGTCAAAAGGTTTAGGAGATTTGACTGACAGAGTCTGGAGTCACCAAAATTCAGTCTTAATTAAATTGCTATATCAGGGAAACACCAAAAAAGTGACAGAAGTGCCAGTATCCTTCCAATATCAAGGAAGGCAAATGGACCAAACTTGCTTATTTTGAATTGATTTACTCCAAAATCAATTTTGAGTTAAACAGTGAAGAAGACATGGAATTCTACTAGTGATGATCTAAAGAGCGTGACTGTAGTATGAATATAATTCTTACACTTTAAGGCGTGACTATGATTTTGAGAACTATTTCCTGAAGAAATATTACAAAATTGGTTTGTCAAGGCAACTCTTAAACCACAAAATTTTGTGAGGCATTTAACTTTTACAGCTGCACAACGTTTTCATTAGAAAATGAGCACTGTTTAATTTCAGTTAAACACTTGAGAAGAACTAACAACAATAGGTCTTGGGAGACAGTTACCAAAAGGGACATTTCTCGTGAGCTTCACAGAGATCTGACCTGGAATCATTGAAGGTATTTGGAAGCAAATATACAGTTGTTTCTGATCACCTGGAACTTGGTGAAAAACAACAGTGAAAGTATGGGCTGTCTTGGATTGTTTAATGAACTGTCCCTGTACACAGTGTATTTTAAAGCAGCTCAAAGAAGAGTTATGTGAATAAGATTCACAAGGTATACCACATGGTGTGGTTATGATTACTGGAGGAGATAAAAACGAGTGAATACTTCTTTCCAGAAAGCAATCGGCACTGAAAAATGTTTTAAGAGACATAATATGATCGAAGAGTGCACTGTCAGCTCACAGTTCAGTGCTATACCTGAAAGATCTAACTGAATTCAGTATCAGCCCCAGCTGATGTGGTAAGTAGTAGGTTCCTATTCCCATATTCACTAACCTGACATCAGCCCGGGCTGATACTGAATTCAGTTCTGGTGTCAGTAGTTTTAAAGGGATGTTAAAAATATGTTTAAATACAGACACCTCGATTATTTGAGAGCAGACGTCAAGCAGATAAAGAAAGCAAGGTACAACTTAATAAGGCAAGCTGCCAGGGAAAGTAGCATATTCATTTTTCTCTTATTGTCCTCTGCTTGCCTCAGGATACTTTCTGGGCAAGTGTGTTTTAGAGTCACGTCTCAGTATGATAGTTATTGTGTGAATCATGATGGATTTTAATACATTATGCGTAGTATTATCCAAAGATATTGACGTATTGCCTGATTTTTAGACTTTACCAGAACTGCTACAGTTGTAAGGCCTTGTATCCGATAGTGAGCTCTGCGGCTCTAACTGCTCTGGACGTGGTGGGTCCAGCTCCTCACCTCCAGTGGATTCAAGGGGTTTTCTCAGCATTTTTGAGTGGTGGTGTTGCTAACCAAAGGCAGTGTCCAAAATGCATGCAATTCAGAAACTGGACTGATAGTCCCTGAAGATAACTCACCTTATCTTTTATTTATTTATTTTCTTTCTTTAGGTGAGGATGTTGCAGTGAACAGAATCTGGACTTTACAGAAAGAATAGGGAATTTTAAAGAAGATTCTTGAGGCTGCTAGGGACAGAAGAATAGATAGGAAATGGCAGGCAGAACAATACTAATTGGGACTAATGTGGAAAACATGTTGGTAGCTACAAATGTTTTCTGGTAAACTTATGTAGCTAACCAGAAGTAGTGGTGAGTTGTTAACCCTTCATAATCTTCAAAATTTAGTTGATTTACTTTTTTTTCTTCTTCTTCAGATTGGTACTTTACAACCAAACAAGAAGAGTTACAGCACACATTTGCTGGTTTTATTTGAGAGATAAATTAAAAAGTAGCGCTTTTATAATCAAGCAGATCTGTCTGCAATTTCTATTCTCTATGCAGTCATATCTGTTTTATTGCATGCTGGTTTTTATTGAACTTCAGTTTCTTCTTTCAGTCTTGCATTATTTGAGGGTTTTGTGTGATCTTTAGCAAGTTTTTTTTACCCTCCTGGTGAGGGCTATCAGTTAGATGGAGAAGTGTCCCTAATTTTATGGTTGCCTTTATTAACTATTTATCCAGTGAAAGACTGAGGTGGGAATGATTCTGGTGTAATTTGCTGGAGCCACTTGTAATGCCAGCTGTAATAAACTTTTTAAAAGCCATGATTTTATTTTAGCAGGTATTACTGTTAACCAGTTTATATGCACTTTTACAACCCCTAAGACAGAGTGTAGAAAATGATTATGATCAGATTTAATTATAAATTCGTGTCATTAAAATTAACTTTTTCTTGAAAAGTATAACCTGAAAAGCAAGAGCTTCCACTCTATATGACACAGGATTTCAAAGCTTTTCTCCATCTGCACAAGAAATGCCCTTCTGTTAAAGCTGGGGATAGTCAGATTAGGTGTGTAGGCAAGTCCTTTTGACTACAGCTTTGCAATGGCTTTTTTTTTTCTGTTCTGTACCGAACCACATTAATAATTTAACCCTAAGAATCTGTTACAGTGACAATCAGTGTCAAATATCCCAGGAAAAAAAATACTCTGTAGTTTTTCTTCTTTATTACACCTGATTGGGAAATTAGGGAAAGAAATTGTAGTCTTAAGTGAAGTATGCAGGAGCATAAACAGTAAATAGAATTACATAGTATACTGACCATTTCACTTGCTCCAGCTTCACTAAATCAATAATAATAAATGCAGGAATATTAGCCCTTTATAGTTTTACTGTGTTTTAAGAAACTGGCTTCCGTGCTGGATGTAATCAGAAGCATTTATTTCACTGAATGGGGAACAGCGATTTCCTGATTCCTTTTTGTTATCTATATAAATTTATGATCAGAAAGATTTTTCAATCCTTCAGTAATACGTCTTGCACTAAAATGCTGTCACATAATGGTAAATATATACAGAAGTAAATGGAGCAAATCCTAAACCCAGTGCTGTAAGTGTGGTTCCTCTTGATAGGCAGAGGATAAATTTTATCTGTCTTCACATGTATACCCAGATCACTACCTCTGGCCTGCTCTAGTGTCTATTTTCCTGGGATTTTCTGCACATCTAAATGGTCTGGGGAGTTATTCAAGAAAAGAGAGTGGGACCAAGGAGTCCAGGACTCTTCAGAGATGCGTTGCAAGAACCTGCTAAATATAAATGCCACAATAAGGAGAGATCACTGTTTTAGAAGAATAGGATTTAGGCATACATGTCAGTTTTGACTCCTAACATACAAGAAATTTTGCCTAAAAAATTGTGGCTCTTAGAAGATGGTTTTTAGTCACCTTTCAACTGGATATAATTTCCAAGCTAAATTCTAAATGTTAGGTTTGGATATTGCATTTGATGTTCTGTCTCCTGTTCATTTCTCACAAATTTAGATTTACTCTATTGTTTACTTTAAAAAAGGAAAAGGTATGCAAGGACTGACAGTGATGATCCCGAATATAAATTGTATCAAGCAAATTGATGCAAGATAAAATTACCAAATCAACCTTTTTTATTTTATATTTTATGGAATATCTAATATATGTTTGGCAGTAATTTACTCTTGTCCATGAATTTCTGACAGTTTCAATTCTTTGGGCTTATTAATCAACATAGTCAGCACCAGAGCAATTTTTATGAGACTCACTAGTCATCAAAAATTTATTAGCAGATAAATCAAAGAAACAACTAGCATCTTCATAGGGTGAACAAAGTGGCATGTAAAAGATCATTCAAGACTACATGCTTTTGACACTTGTGTGTTGCATTTACTGCTAGGGTCAGAGGTTTTGTTTGCACTTTCATTAAAATAGTCGTGATTGTGACACAATTTGCTACCTTTTGTGCTAGACATTTCTTCCTTCTTTTGTATATATATGTATATATATATATATATATATGTATATAAAATTCATGATAGCACCATTCTGGTAAGACATGAAACTTCTGTGTTAAGTGTAATATAGAACTTTAATTAAAATCTGAAACTTTTATAGTTAGTTACAGTAGATCATGTATACTTCAGGAGTAGGATGTGGTGGAAGTACATTGCGAGTAAGGCGTGACATGAAAGTGCTTCAGTATCTGATCTGGTTACCTAAGGAGCTTTGATATTCGTTCCAGTTAGACCTCCAGTGTCTTATTGGAAACAGTAATCTTACGTGATTCTAGTTTGGTATTTTAAGAAGAATTTCTTGATCACAATTCTTGTAGCTTTCATTGGAAGTCAAAGCTGAATACTTCCCCTCCTTTTTGTTAAAGCAAAATGCTCATCTTACCAAAACACTGTATCAAATAACATCTACACTGGCTGAGTCTCCTCCCCAGTCAGTGCCCAAGCAGTGGGCTTCCCTGGCCTATTGGACTGCAAGGTTATGAAGCCAGAGGAGTGTGGTACGAACATGCAGGTGACAGCTTGGGGAGTGGGGCATCAGTGGGGAAAATCCACATGCAAGGTGGTATCCCTGTCCTCAGAGGAGGGCAAGTGTTTGGGGAATGATGAGGAAATTGTATTGTTCTGTGGAACCTAGGCAAATCAAGCAGTCTGGAGAGGACAAAGAGCCACCTTAGGTTGTCCCTATAATCAAGTGGGCACCTCAGGGACAAAGACTGAGCTGTCTTTGTCTTAGCATGGCAAACTAAGCCATGCTCCTGACCCCCAGAGGAGAAGGCTGTGGGGCACTACTCCATGGGTGGTATGCTGGTGAGGCCAGCCCAGTGTGTTCCCACCGGTGCACCCAGGCCAGCTTGAGCTCTCATGTGTCCATGTAGCAAGGGGATTCAGGGAACTGATGCAGCTGGAAGCTAATAACTTATTCTGGCAGTTTTAGTCCAAATTACCTCCTCAAACTCAGTGCCTGACAGCCAGCGCTAGGCTAGAGGGCAGCAGTGCAACCACAGAAGAGGCGGCACCGCTGAAGTAGGTTTAAGTTCCAGGAACTGGTTGCAAACAGCTCCTCAGCTGTTTGTCCAACAGCACAAGGAGGAGAACCTGAGTCTACTTCGTGCACCAAATGAAGCCAGCCTATGAAAAGAACACAAGTGCTTTTAAGAACTAAAAAATTAAAACTCCCCAACATCAGTGAACTAATGGGAAGTCTGGATTTTTCTGTGTTCAGAGATTAGGGGGAGAGACAAAATCCTGGCAACCTGTGTATTTTACATGAATCTGGTGATGCTGAAAATACACAAGTCTCATTAGTGGAGTTCTTGTAGCTAGCTTTCTTATGTTTTGTGTAATAAAAAAATAACTGAAGGGAGATTGGATTTATTCTGTGTTAATAACCAGAAAGGATGTTTTTGGATGGCTACCAAGTGGTGCAGAACCGTGAACAATACAAAAGAAACCCTACTGTTCCTTCTTCCACCTTATGTGCTTTTACATGAGAAACATATTTAACTTCAACATTGTCCTTTTCTGTGTTTTTGGTCCCAAGTATGACTGAAAATACAGCTGTCTGTGGGATGAGCATCTTACAGAAACCCTGTTGTCTTGTAGCTCTTAATGTTTATCTCCCTGGTCTGATTCCAATTCAAGTGAGTTACGGCTGAAAATGATTGCTGTAGGTTGCTCACTTTGCAGTGTATGTAAGGTGTAAAAACCCTAAATTTAGTTCTCTTATTTCTCTTCTAGACATAACTTTAAAGGTGTGGTGGTTTTAAAAGTGATCAAGTAGTCAATGCTAACATCTGACTGCAGCTGCACATATTCTTCAACTTTATTTTCAAGACAAATTTATAATAAGACATGAAAGTTCTAAGCTGTTGTATTTGTCATTAACATATCACAATAACTAACCATCTCTCTGTGAACCTTTATGTGGCAGCTGCTCATTAGCATTTGCATTCAGAGAAAGGACTAATCTTTTCTGATCTTGATTTTAAGGCAGACTGGGGTTTGGCCTGGTCCAGGTTTAGGACAGCTTCGTGGTAGAATATGTAAAACTGCAGTTAATAGAACTGCTAAATACTGTGGATTAAAGGCAGTGATTGCTTGCTTGAAATACATATGTATTTCAGAGTGCTCCAGAGTAAATTAGGCAGCATCTGCTGAATAGTGAAATGAGTGTTTGAGTTCCAAGTCTTTCTGTGTCTGTCACAGATTTCGTGTGTAGCTTTAGTAATTTCTCAAAGGTCTCAACACAAAGTATCTCCAGCTTAGGGTCATAAGCTTCCAAAGAGCATACCAGCAGACAAAACCATATATGAATTTTGTAGTCAAGAATCAGCAGTTCAGTCAGCCAGCAAATCAGCCAGTCAACCGCAGACCAGCGTTAGAGCACAGTTTCTTTTTGCTCCCTTCGCTGGGAACTCAATTCACGTCACTTCCAGTGTAAAACCTACCTGGCCAAGCCTTTGTTTTCTGTAGCTTCACTAGCGTTTTCTTCAGTAACATAGATAGGATAAAGGCATAAAGATCTACCCTTTCTTCAGCACATAGAGGTCAAGTGGGGTTTAAATCCAAGATCCTGCAGCCCCTTCCGTAGGACTGATGGAAAGGGGTGTCAAGAGCTGTTCTAATCAGTAATATGGAAAACTCGAGGTACGGATGATGTTTCTGTTTTCATGAGGCTGTCTCATGTACCTTGCATTTTTATTAGAAGCTAGTGAGGATGCATTCTGTTCAGTGTATCTGGATACTTTCTGTACCTGACATGATGCATCTGAGGTAGTCTCTGGTGTGATACTTTTGATATTACTAGGAAAGATGGTTCAAAAACGGTTTTACACAGGGGTACATCAAATCATGCTATATTACCTACAAATTTCTCTACCAAGTCATTTTGATTTTTTTTTTTTTAATTAGTAACATTGATTCCTTTTTCTTTGGTTTTTGGTTGACTTCAATTTGCAATTTTACTCTGGGAATTGAAACAAGATAGTTTCTTTCTGAAGTCAGATGGAATTCTTAGAAATTCAGTCTAGCATTTCTGGCATTTCACACTCTAGATTTTGATTAGTTTGTTTACTCTTTGCTTCAGTTTTTGAGACTGTTCTGTAGCTGCATGCCATAAGTGAGATTTTAATCTCTTTCAGATTTTTCCTTTTCCTCCAGACCTGTTGGTTTGATGAGATACTACCAACTAGATTACCACAGAGATTCAGATGTGCTTGTAGTCAAAATCTGACTGGTAATAGTGTATCAGTTCCAAGTGATTCACTTCATAGATTGATAGCTTTGGATTGGGCAAATACATGTCTGAGAGTTGCAATAATCTGTTCATTGCACATTGTCTTATGGAGGAGAGTTTGCAGGTAAAGGTTCTTATGAACCGTCTTGAAACCCACACATGCATTTTATTAGGTTCGTGACAGTGACCTGAACCCTCACAAATATTATGACACTTCAGTTTGCAAAGATAAACACCTTCCTTTTACGTACTGGTGTTGTGTTTGGATTACCATTGGATTATGGCAGTATTTATGTTTGCTCCTTTTTCTTAAAATTTAATTTTTTAAGTATTGCACTACTTGTTTATTATTTTTTTCAGTAATACTTACTTATGAGCATTTAAATGTCAAGTATTCTGTGGCTTATGGTGTTATGAATGGTAATTAAAACTTCATATTCTCTCTGCTTGGCAACTCGTGTGTGCTAATATATATAATTATTCATAAACTTAGTTTCATCACTTCGTTAACGTTTAGTTTGACACTCTGACACTTGGTTTACTAGAGTCAGATTTACCTGTGTTCACAAAGTAAGTAGTGTGAGTTGCTTTCATTATTTCCTCACTGGAGAGGGTATTAACATTTATGTGTAAGAAAATGAGACCCTTGTAGCAAAGGTAAAGGTTAGTCATTCTTTTTTCCCTGTAAAGGATTGATTTGTGGTATTAAATAATACTGGGATGTATTTCACCCCCAATCTTCCTTTCCTTATATATATATAACTCCAGACAATGGAGTTGGGAATCAGAAAGGCTGCTTTCACTTAAACATTTGTACATTGAAATATATGCATGAACACTAATGAGTATACATATTGAAAAGTAAGGAGTCTGCATTAAGATAAGCTGAAACATCCCCTGTGTTTCTGCTAGAAGGATAGAGGTACACTTCTAAAAAGTTGTGCATTTAGGTGTTTGTGATGTATGTGTCTCTACACATATCTATCCATAAATATTCTCCCACATCCTGTATATATTTGCTTTAGTGCTGAAATTACATATTGTTCAGTAGATGCATCCATTAACTCCATTCCAAGAGAAAGACAGATTTAGAAAACAATGGCATTGAAGTGCAGAATTCTGTTGACACAAAATAAAAATACAAATGGTGTTAAAAATAAATTTGTAAAAATAATATTCATAGGTAAAATACTGAGATTATCAAAATGAATCATGGGAGGAACTGATGCAAAATGTAGATATTGCAGAATCCAAATTATTATATTCATGGGGATCGTAATTAATCATGTAATTCTAGATATACACATACTGTACCCTAAAAATGTATTGTAGGTTTACAACTGGCTAGCTGTTTTATGTGACAGAATGTAGTCTTTGCATATTTATTAAAATTATTCATAACTGGTTGCAGTCTAGATGAACTGCTCTATTCTTGTGTCTTGCTTCAATACATTTTCTGAATCATTTTATCATGACATTATAATGGAAATTTTTCTAAATTTTAGAATGATCCATGGGGCATTTTCCAAAACCCCTATCAGCATCTCTTAAAAACATGTATTTGCAGTTCACATTTAAGAATACATTTAAAAGCTTTAGTAGCAATGCATATTTTCTATTTGTTTGCTGCTCTTTTTTTAAAATAAGGAATATACTTTGAAAAAAGTAGGACTATGCATTTAATTACATTTTATGTACTTATCTATTCACCAGCTTACAACTATAAATTGGTTCTTTTAAAAATATCATAGGATGGTGAAACATGTTCATAATGCATTTTTATGACCTTACCCACAAATGTCCCAACAAAGTTATAAAAATCAATTATATACCTATGGAGTGTGTGGTGCCTCACAACTGTTCCCCGTGTTTGTCTGGATAACAAGACTTTTGCTGAAAAAAATACAAGATGGGGAGGCTTTCTACCAACATGATGTGCAGTTAGTGTGACTATAAGATAGTCACAGTTACCTTATCTGGTGACTGTTCCATAAACATCGGCTAATTTGTGTACACAGGTGAGACATCTTTATTTCCAATAGAGTTCAAAAAAGTCTTCCTGTACAAATATACAGAAGTAACCTAAGATGATACATCCTGTGTACCTTACTTTATGAACCATGTATTTATTTTTTTGATGTAATTTGAAAAAGTGCAAGAAGAAAAGTTTGGCTTTCAGAAAGAAAAATTTAACTTAAATCATTTCCACATTAGGAGTGTAGAACGGTTAGAAGTTGGTTGGGTCTTGTTGCGTGAAGCTGGAGCAGGCTGATACTGTAGTTGAAATCTTTTGCTTTATAATAAGTATCCATATGCAGAAATCCAAGGAATTTCTCTTTGTAGCAGCCTGTTTATCCACATCATGTCTGAGCTCACCCTTACCTAAAGTAAAATATTTTTCCACAGTAATGTTTATTAATTTAATTCCTGTTCTCAGATGTCTGGGACTGATTCAAATGTTTGGGACTGAGGTACCAGATTGTGGGGGTTGCCTTCCATTTTAGCTTTTCAGCGGAATACTATGTGAAAGGTCTTTTTTCTGTACAGACAGTGTGATACAGTGGTTCAGGGCAGTAGGATGACAGTGAAAATGCACTGTTAAACTTCATTGTTTCTTAGGCAGAACAAAAGCTCCTCTCACAAATTACCACTGTGGCTCTTCCCAACCTGTCAGCGGTCTGTACGTCCACATGTGCTTCTCTGAAGTGATGTGATAACAGAAATCAGTGTCCAGATGGGGGTTATTAGAACTTTTTGCTATAGCAAGTGGACAAGACAAATACCAACAGTAGAGATATGTGCTGACTTGAGGGGGTTGACCTACCTCAAACCCTCTGTGTGACAGTATTTGTCTACAGTTAGCAAAGGGATTTTCTCTGTATCCCATCCAACATTTTACAGCCTTAGTTGGGCAGCAGTTTGAGAGAAGCACATGATTCTCCAGACAGCCTCACCCATCTGTTCTGCCAGCACAATGTAGATAAAAGATATTTTATGGACTTTCTGGAAGTTTTGTGATTAGAAGGTGTTTCTTGCTGGATATCCAGCACAAAAAGGGGCAGGCTGGCTGGAAGCTACTGAGAGATCAGGACAGGTTTGCACTTACAGGCTAATAGTGAGCCAGTGATATTAATTTCTTTGTTAAGTCTCTGCAAGCAGTGACACTTCTTACTACCTGTGGGTCTCAGGGCAGTGGCAGGCTCATGGTTTACTGTCAGCACAATTGTTTTGGGGATGAAAGATGGACCACTTGGAAAACTTAACCTTTCCGTTCTCCTTTCGGAGGACAGACAGCCCTTTTCCCTCTCAGAACAACATGACATCAGTTTTACCAGGAAGGCTGAAAGTTTTTCAGTCTTGTTTTTTAACCAGCATAATGGACAATTTGAGCCAATAACTACCCTTGGTCAGTCCTTCTGTAACAGCAGCCAAGGAGATACTGTCATCAATTTTATTATACCCTTTACTTTCCTGTGAACCTACTCCATTGAGGGGAAATGCTTAATGCTCTTACTGTTAAAATCTCAGAAACTTTTAGAGTCAGTAAAGAATAACACTAGCTCAAACTTTGGGCCTTGTTCCTGAACTCTGATTTAATGCAATTGTTATTTACAGCATTAGAGAGTGGTAAACAGCTGCTTGTGCCTGCTGGGTTTTTTTTTTTTGCTGTTGGTTTGTTGGGTGTTGTGAGGTTTTTTCCAACTAATGATGCCAACAAAAGTGACCTGGCGTTTTTCCTTTAATTAAAATGGGCCTTTGTGAATTAGTGTGTGAAAATCACGGGATACAGCACTAATTGGAGTTTGGGCAACTGTTTCTCTAACCTTTCACAGTGAAACTTCTATATGAAATGTTTCAGTTTTAATTTAGTAGCTTGAGAGTTTTTCATAGCTAGATATTAAATAATGATTCTGACCTTTTTGGACAAATATATTGGTAGGTTTTTTTCTGAATAAACCCTTTCGTTTGTGGCTGGTATTACCTGTGGTTTGACTGCTTCAGCTCCCATTTTACAATGGACATCCTAAGGACATAAGAAAAGACTTTCTGTCTTAGACCTGTGACTCATCAAGCCCAGCAGCCCCCTCGCCCCAGAGGATATACTGTTTAGGAAGACCTTTGTCCACCCTGACCTTGAAAGTTTTCAGAGATAGAGCATCTACTACCTCTCTGGGTAAGCTGTTCCAGTGTTTTACCATCCTCATTATACAAAACTCCTTCCTTATATCTAGTCTGAATCTACCCTCTCTTAGTTTAAAACCATTACCCCTCATCCTGTTGCAAGAAACCCTCCTAAAAGGTCCATCCTCATCTTTCTTATAGGCCACCTTCAAGTACTGAAAGGCTGGAATAAGGTCTTCCTGAAGCCTTCTCTTCCCCAGGCTGAACAACCACAACTCTTTCAGCCTTTTCTCTTAGAGCTGATGTTCTAACCCTCTAATCACCTTGGTGGCCCTCTGCTGGACTCATTCCAACAGGTCCGTGTGCTCAGGACCCCAGAGCTCAACGCACTTCTGCAGGTGGGGTCTCATGAGAGTGGAGTAGAGGGGCAGAATCACCTCCCTCGACTTCCTGGCCACATCCTTGCTTCACTGAAAAAACCCAGATCAAGAGTAAAGTCACTGATAACATTTACAGTTTTCTTATTTCTTGAGGCCTTGGTTATATACTGAAAGTTCACAAGTTAAATCTTTGTCAAGGATGTATAGATATAGCTGAGGTTTTTGACAGTGTTAATGGATTTTAAGTATAAAATTCTAGGTGTCCTAATTGAACTAAGAAAAGTACTGAAAGTTGCCATTTGTTAGGAAAGCACTCAGCATAGATTTTGAACACCAATTAGCAATCTACACTGCAGTAGACTAGATCAAAATCAATATTTCTGCCTGGAATTCACACAACCTCTTTGAGAGACGAGATTAATATGGTTACTGTTCGACTCTGTTCTCAATCAGCTAAGTATGTGCACTTGTCATTCATATTTTGTTTTTAGCTTGTTATTCTGACAGAAGAGTCTCTGAGGAATGAAAGGAGAGCCAGTTTGAAGAGTAAAGCAATGTAACATTTACATATTTTCACACTGTTAGGGAAGCCGGCTGTTAGGCTTTGAACATTATTTATTCATTTGGTGCTGCTATTTGTTACAGATCTCTGAAATACGTTACTGACAGTAACTAAACCATCCGTCTCACTTTAGGATTTCTACTGATTGCTAATTTTGTTGACTAAGTGGTGGAAGAAGCTCAAAATGTGTTATAACTAAAAAGACATGGTTCTATTAGGACTTTTTTTTCCTAATACCCTGCTTCCATACTGAGTTGCAAGAGAAGGTTTTTTTAATGTTGGCACATGCGCTGACAAAAACATCACGTTGTAGGGCCTCCCAAATCATGCAGATCACTTCAGTTTGGGCTGATGTGTTCTAAAAATCATGCAAATGAGCTTTCCATCATGGTTGTTTACCCAGTGGGTGGAAATATAACCATCATACTCGAAGGAGTTGAACCAACTGACTCTAAAAGCAATTACTGGCAACATTGATTTTTCCATTAATTGGCTGAACCCTGTGAAACATGCAATCTCTAAGGACACTGTCTGAAATGTGTTACTGCTTTTATTGCTCTTATGATTATTAGATTTTGGATGCTACCAAAATATCCTGGACGATATTCAAAATACAAGACAGTTCCTGATTCTAAGAACTGAGAAGTCTGAAAGGCAAAGCAATGTCAAAGGGAATAAACATTTCCAAAGTGCTTTATAATTTTATGATTATTTTTATTAACTGGTTAGATGCTTCACAATATAAATGGGACCTTATTGAAAATGTTGAGTTATAAGGGGGTAATTCCTTGCCATAGGATGTCAGAGAGATTTGTCCATACATAGGTAGGTGGAAGCACATCTGGAGTTTGTGTGTTATGGTTTATCCCCAGCTGGCAACTAAGTACCTCACAGCCACTCACTCATTCCCTGTTCCCCACTTCCAGGTGGAATGGGAAGGAGAATCAGAAAAAACATAAACACTCATGAGTGTGACATAGGCAGAGGGAAATTATGCCCTTTGCTATCTGGACAGTGGGCAATGGCCAGATTTTCAGAGTGATGTGAAGGAAACAGCGTGAGGATTCAAGTCCTTATTGCTTGAATTCTGGTGGAAAAATTTTCAAGACTTCTCAAGAAAACTTAATTCACCCAACATCTTATTCACATTATCCAACCTGTGTTCTATTTCATTAAAGTTTTATACCCCCTAGGGCTCTGAATCCCTCTTTGTCATTGTTGTGCTTATTGTATGGGGCACATGGCTAGAGGTGTTATATAATTCATTTAACGGCTATAGATTCCTTTATAGATGCCTACACCTGCTAGGCCTACACCTGCTGGACATTAATTTTAGCATTTTTCTGGATTAGGATCTAAGTGCCTGCATTGGAAAGCTACTTCAGAATGACTGTAAATGTTTAATAACATTTTCAAGTTTTCATCCTTTTCTTGAGCCAAATCTGAGTAAAGAAAACTTAAAGAAAGGCAGTGGCTGATTTCTTAGAATAGCCAGCATTTCTGTGAGAAAAATCAGATGTTTCAGGAGACTTCTGAGGCAGAGATTTCCTGGATGCCATTTTTGACCCTATGTCACAGTCCAAATCAGATTGTCTTTCCTCCACTTCTGCTTGTTTGGGAAAAGTTGTTACTCTACTGCACAAAAGGTTAAAGCACATTCCTTTCCACTGCTTGGACCTGAGATTGCAATATAAGCAGTTGCTAACTAAGAATAAAGGGAAAAAAATAGGAGATAGATGATACCATGAATAACACAGACAAAGTAAATCAGTATCAGACATTGTTTTTCTTTCTTTTCTACTTACTGTATTGCTTGCCTACTGACTCTTTAATCATAGAGTTCATTTGTATATGAAAGTATTCCTCTGAAAAATTGGGAATTTGTGTATTTTGAGAAGTATTTTTTTCTGTAGACATGACAGCATGATAAAGTGATTAGCAGAGTTGAAGAGAAGATAACAGTACAGGAGATAGAGTTACAGTAAAAAAAAATTACCCTCAGTGATTTTGGAAAATAAAATAACATTTCAAATGTGTCCTGAAAAGAACAGCCTGCAGTTAGCAGAGCTGGGTGTAAAGTACTGATTGAAGAAATACATGGTTGGGAATTACTGCTGAGCACTGAATTTGCAGAATGAGCTCTGGAACCACAGAGTGTCAGCAAATGCCACCATTTCACTGCGGAAGGGTCTTATGTGACATGGAAGAAGTAATGTTCCTGCTGTACCCAGTTCTGTCAGCCCTATTTTAAGGTATGTATCCCAGCTGCAAAAAAATGGGAACCAATTAGAGAAAGTCCAGAGCAGAGGAACAAGGAAAGTCAAAGGCTAGAAAAGTTGACCAATGAGGAAAGATGGATGAAATTGAGGGATTTACCCTGAAGAAGTATATGCTGAAATGTTTTCAAACAAGTCTCTGAAGAAGAGGAAGGGAGGAAAAAGTGTGATCTTTAGTGAGAATAAGAAAAAAAATTGGACTCAAATTAACTTCTGTCATCGCTGCAGATCTTCAAAAAAAATCTCAAACTAGAGTTGATCCTGTCATGAGGCAGAAGATTGAAGCATATGAGTTCTCTATGTCCTGTCAGCCTTATTTTTCTGACTCCATTTCTTACTGTGTTCTCAAAATCTGGCCTTTCTTTGACCTTCCTCTCCCCCTCTCCCTTACTCTTAAAGAAAAGAAGAGAAGAAAGTACTTTTTGCTTTCCTTCTCCCTAAAAAGCTCCTGAAGTGGTAATTAGCACCGTCTTTGTTGCTGTGTAATATTGAATGATCTTCAGCTCTGTCCAACATACTTTAGGTGCATAAATGTTATGTATGTGTTATGTATGTATTTAAATATATAATATTTAAATGAAGAAACATTTAAATAGTAACATCAAATTCCAAAGGAGAAAAAAGAGGCCTGACACTTTATGGGGTGTTTTGGGGAAAAGAAAAATCTCAGCAGAGAGACTGTAATTATGGTCAACAACTGTTCCTAAAGGACACCTGAAGTCTGGAATGCAGATTCACTTTGCTTCCAGCTTTCTCAGCAGAGTTCGTTGCAGGGTAATAACCTCCATCATCTTAATCTCTGTCGTGGAGCTGTGTAATCCTCTTACTTCAGACCCATTATGTTGCTTTATAGCACATGTGTTGCTAGAGGGAGGTGTCCTCCCTGGTTTTATGTGAAGCACACATAAAACACTACAGGTAGGTCGCAACCCTGAAGAATTTTACAATGTAGAAGTGGGAAAGAAGTTTATTTACTTTAAAAGTAAATAAAAATTTAAATAAAGTTAAATAAAAATAAAAGTTAAGAGCTTTTAAAATATCCTCTTGTGGCTGAAAACACAACTTTGTCAGGAAAGAATATGAACACAGAACTACCAATTTTCTTAGCGAGCCAAAATAACTATTTAAAGTAGAGAAATGTGCCACAGCATACTTTGCCTACCTTATGAGGTTGTTTTCTGCTCTTATCAGGTTTGGGTCTCG
Source organism: Corapipo altera (assembly GCF_003945725.1). Taxonomy (NCBI): domain Eukaryota; kingdom Metazoa; phylum Chordata; class Aves; order Passeriformes; family Pipridae; genus Corapipo; species Corapipo altera. Next base: position 4,461,359 of record NW_020884928.1, read on the forward strand.
AAAGATTTTTCATTTGGGGATTTTTTGGAATCAGCAGTGAAGCCTGAAAAAATGCCTTCTATAGGTCATCTTTAAAAACTTCAGTGTGAGAAGATGAAATAAATAGAGTTTCACTGTTTTGTTAGTCAGCATTACTTTTTTTCCCCCCTGAGATAAGTAGGAAAAGAAATGAAATTGATGCATCAAACATACAACTTTAGTATTGTTGCTGTTATTAAGGTATTCATTAGGTTTTGGGGGTTTTTTATGTGTCCCATAGTATGCAGATAGTGCATGAACATGCTGCAGCTTGCATTGGTCAGAACCCACATCTGTGTTTAAATTGGTTTCCCCGGTGAACTTGAAACAACTGTTTTGTTTGAGGCACCTATTGTTTTAGTCTTCAGGGCAATTACTGGGCATATTATAACAAGATTAAAAAATATTTTCCTGCAAGACTGATGTAGTGAAAATTAGTCTTACTAGGAATTTTTAACTTACTGGAGAGCAAAGTCACAGTGCAGTGAAAGGAAAAAGTATGCAAAAAAGTTTAGTGTCAGTTGTACAAAATGCTGACTTACTAATGCAGGTTTTCAAGCACTGGGAGGCCTTATTTAGTTAAAGCTGAATATGTGGGAAAAAAATTTCTTGGTGAAAAAGGAGTAAAAAAGTAAGGCGAGATCTCTTAAGAAGTAAAATGTACCATCAGTCTTGTTAAACTGTGCACACTGGCCCAGTCAGGGTCGTAGGACACTGCAGTCACAGCATAGTTACTCAGCATGTTCGTTTATGATGTCAGCTAGGGTAAGACGATTTTATATTTCATTTCTGCCACTCAGTAAGTCACCTTTTCCTGTGCCAGTGCTCTTTGCTAGTGGGGAGATCAAACGCCGTAAGCTCCATCACACAGGGGATGCTGCCCATCTGCAGACCTGGTGTAGGACCTTCGTGAGGTGAGGTCCAACATGTTCCAGCTGCCTCAGCCTTCATGCAGGTGTGGAGGTTGGGCAGAGCATGGGAACTGGGAAGCACAGTGAAGCCAGAACATCATAAATACCAAGAATTTCAACTGTCTGCAGCACAGTTGAGTTCTGCCAGTCTTTACTATGAAGTGGCAGCTATGATTTCCTTCCTTATCCTTCATACTCTCCCTTTTGATGTTACTAATTTACAGGATATACAGCCAGCAATTCAGTTTTTAATACCAGGAGTGTGTGGATCTTCAGCATCTCACACAACTACCTCACTGTTGTGCATATGGGCTTAGAATTAATCTGATTCAAAGACCTGTGTGCTGAAATAAATTATTTGATATGATTATTGAAAAAGAGATACAAATTTTTTGAGTGTTGAAAAGCTTCAGTAGTAATTGCCACCCAAATCTTTTATGATAGCGGAAGAGAGGGAAGTGAGGGAGGAGAAATAATCATTTTAGGGACTGAATTGGAGAGGTGCCAGACACCACTTCATCAAACATAAGCACAACCTCAGTAAAGAAGAGCAGTGATATCTCACAGCAAAGCCCAGCAGTTCAAAAAGGTGTGCTTAAACATACTACACAATTTATCTTTTTGGTCTTTTTGTTTGCTTAGGCTTATGGTACCTGGGGGTTTTTTTATATAAGCAAATTTAAAAGGGCTGTTTCAAGATCCGTAAACCTGATGATGTCAGATGCACACAATGAAAGCAGATCTGTGACTCTGTATCACTGTTACTTGTAGAATTATTTAAAGATCTATCTAAGTGTTTTGTTGTCACCTTCCTGCTATTTGCACCTCTAAGATTTTTGGTTTATGAGCAGCAAAAGCAAACTGTCACTATTTGCTGTAAATTGAAGCTTTTAATAAGTATGTCTGTTATACAACATTTGTCAGCTTTGAATATTCTGTCAGTAGAAAATAAAAATAGCAGGAAATCTCAGCAGTAGTGACACTGAAATTTTATCTGCTTATACTCAAAAGGTGTAAAATACAGGCTTCAAGAATAAGAAATTGTAGTTTTCCTTTAAAAAAAAATCACATTTGCTGTGGCTAACAGTAAACTCTCTATATATCACCACCAAAATAAATGACAAAGAATTTGTATGTAATGTAGTTATCTACACAAAATACTATTAAGCTCTTTAAACAGTAAGAGATGGCAAAATAGGTATTGTTTGTCAGACTCCAACACTGGGTGCATCGTTGGATGCAAAATGAAGGTGTGTAGTTCTGCTCAATAACAGACGTGTTTTATCACCTTGTAAAACTTGACTGTCATGTCAGGGTGTTTTAAAGTGCAAAGGAGACATTTCAAATGTAAACTTTTTCAAATAGCATTATTTTATTTAAACTGGAAATGTGCTTAGTAAAATGAGTATATATAAAAAAACAAAGTTAAAAGTTTACATACATGGACTTAATTGTTTGCTCTTGTTTTTCAGTGCTGGTGAGGGCGATGTTCTCTTGGTAATTTTTTTGAGGGTTTTTTGTTTAAACTTTTAAACAAATAAAAAAAAGCTAATTTATCAACCTTAGTATTTTTATTCACTAGTGAAGCATACTTAGAGTAACAGTACAAACTGTGAAGTACTAATGTATTATGCTGTGGCGGATCTCTTGTTACAGAATAGGAATACTTTGGGACAGCCCTGTTCGTCCTTAACTGAAGTGTTTTGCTTGCAATGGGACTAGTTCAGTTCTACCATCAGAAGTGTTTTAAATCCAGCCTGAAACACTGGTTTCCACCTACAGCAATTTTCCCTTCAGACTCACTTTTCTCTCATTTTATCTGTAAAACCTGTAACAAGGTAGAGTTATTGTAGTAGGTAGTCTTAGAAGATATTCTGGCAAATACTTGTCTCCTGTAGTCTTTCTGTTCAGTAGTGGATGGCTAATGTTTTGTGTTCTTTTTTTTCTGCCAGTTAGAAAGCCAGTAGCTATCATTTTCCTCTCCAATAAACCATCTCATTCACAATGTTCCTTTGAAATAGCAAGGCTGGTTTTACCAGAAGATGAATCTGATTAAAAAATCCACTTTCCATTTTAGGAGAGGGTCTACAAAAATTTTATCTGATCAAAAAGAAGTGTTACAAGATTGAATTCCTGTCCACTGCAAAAGTAATTTTTAACTGACAGTACCTTCACTCTGCTGTCAGTGTCTTTCAAGAGTAATATGGGAATGTAAAGGTGGAGGGGGGACACTTACCTAGAAAGGGATAAAATTATTCCTCTGGGAAATATTTTTTGTTTGTTTATTTCACAGTAAGGGTTTGAATCTGTTCCTGATTCAAGGGGCAACATGACCTAGAAGGGTCCAGCAGGGAGAACATGACACATAGGATTTGTTTAATTTAGAAAAAGAAAAAAGTTCTTAATTCTCTCTTTTTTCTGTTGGATTTCATTGGGCAGAAATTGTCTATAGGTGCACAATCATGATAAAAATAATGTTTTTGTCTAAGAAGTCATTGTCAGTTGAAGCCTGTAAAGCAATTTTTCTTATTCTGTAACTTTCAAAATAATTTTTAGGTTAAGATTGTGTATACATGTATCTAAAGTGATTTATGAAGTACACATCTGTAAAACTATAACAAAATCTCTTCAGCCTGGAATCATATAAAAAACGTGAAAAATGAATCTATTTGGTTACAAAGCAAAATTTAGAATTTTACAGTACATTTATAGCAGAAATAGTTGAAGAGTTGTAGATTCAGAGTTTATAGGTTTTCAGTGGCATTACCTAATTAGGAAGAGAAGACCTTTAACGTAATTAAAATAATTAATATTGGAAAACTATGTATTCAGTAAGAAATACAAATCTGCAGTAATAGACCTAAACTCTCCATCCTGGGAAGGAAATGATCAACCATGATGTGTAAGAGAACTGTAAAATAATAAGTGGCATGATACAGAGGAACTTTAGTAAGTATTTGTCATAATTCAAGAATTACAGGAAATAATCTGGGATAGAAGTAAAACAGACAAAAGGAAGGAGGTAGATGGTTTGGTATTTAGCATGTCATTCATTCCCAACCTCATTCTGCTGCTGTCTGAAGGCAAGATCACTCCTCTTCATATCCCCATCACCATCATTCCTACAGAAAAAATTGGGGTGCATGGACCAGACAGAAATCTGCTGTGTACTAGGAGCAGTAGTCATAGCACATGCCATCACCTAACCCAGGCACTGCATCTGGCCATGTCATTACCCTCCAGGTGCAATTTTTGCCTCTGTAAGGAGCTGTATTTCAGTCTCCTGGACATTCCTTGCTTGAGGCCAGAGTACTCCTGTTCGGGGGCAAATGTTTAATATTCAGGTTATAGGCGATGGATCCACCTAAAGCTCAATGAGCAGAAAAAGTTATTATTCTTTTGAGAGTTAGAAGATGGGATGGGAGTTAGTTGAGATAGCAGTTAGAAGAAGACTGTGCAGAAGTTACCTGTGGTTGACAGGAGGAGATGCATTGAGACTTGTATGGGTTTTTCTTCCTCTTGCCCATGCACCTTCATGTTATGTTAGCCCTGTGTTCGACACAGTCTGTGTAGGAGTGTATTGCAAAGAGGATCAAGTGCTTTAGCAGAAGAGGAGATGGCGTTTGTACTGTGCCAAGAGGGGTCCCAAAGAAGCGCTGTCTGTGCCACCTGCTCCCCACCAGGTTGCTATCATGGAAGAGCTGTTTCCTCTGCAGAGGACAGAGACATATTTCCTCTGAGATATAGTGTCTTCTGGTGTCTGTTGGGTTTCTGCTGCTTTGGGCTGGATACATGCAGTCTGACATGCCACTTGGGCAAGGTTGCTGACCCATAGTCTACATAGAGTCACTCTGTAACTGCTACATTGCCTGAGAGGCTACGATTATTCAAGGTCAGTTCAGCTTTTGCAGCTGGAAGCTATTTTTAAGACCTCAGCTGCTACACGTATGCTTCCCTGCCCTTTCTTCAGTGCTGAGGCTCAGGGCAAGGGTGAGATGCCTGGTCACAGAGCCACCCCACCTTCCAGCATACCAGCTGCTCCCTGAGACCTGCCAAAATGCACCCTCATGTCCTGAGACAAAGGTGCTGTACCCCTCCAGTAAAGTCACCTGCCATTTACTAGGTGGCTGGAGGACATGTGCAGGCAGCTCCTGTAGGAGCAGCTCTTGAGCTGTAAATCCTCAGCATACTGATGATGACTTGTCCATCAAATGGCATCGTTGCTGGAACTGTGTCTGCACCTTAGATAACGTGGGGGATCTTTGTCCATCTCATTTTCACATATGGTCAGCATGCACATGGTGTAGGCAAGTTTTGAAACACATAGAACTTAAGAAATATTTTTCTTGTACCCATAAAATATCTCACCTGCATTTTGACAGAGTTATAGAAGCTTCAAAGCAACCATATAATGATGTGAAATAGTTTTCTTTCAGCAGCATCTAGTGGCAACAGTTCTTATTTATCTTTCCTGGATTTCTAACTCCAACAGCAGTATTTTTAAAAGTCAGGTAAAGTGGTTTCATCTATTGGTTATATTTTTTGATGCTTTGGGAGATACGTTTAGTTTTTATGTTGGAAGCCACCAGACTATTTTAGAACCTGATGAAAAACATTGAAAAGTAATTGTAAAGCAAGGCTTTGGGAAATCACATGTTTTCAAGCGTAATTCCTAAGAAATATATTAGATCTGTAGTACAATTTAGGTGCAGTGCTTTTAAGGAGGATGTGTTTTGCAGAAATAGCGTTTGTCATCCAGTTATTCTTCCCAGGTAAGCACCCTTCCTTCAGTGCATTGCAAGAATTCCTGGGCATGTAAATAACACACAGGAATGTCCATGGGAGCAGGGCTTAATGTGGGACAAATGCTTCACTAGTGCTTCTGCTCACAGAGAGCTTTTCCCTTGTGTTTGATACAGGAGTCCTAGCTGATTGCTCAAATATTTTTAAGAAAACTTTTTTTACCGTCTTCTGCCCCTATGTCTTTACACACTTCAGATTTTGAGAAAATAATTCTTCCTTTCAGTCCAACTGTTTTGTAGGCACTGCTGGTTGAAACGGTTTTCCTGTGTTCATTGGTTGAGTAGCTCTGGTGAATCAGTTCAGTGAAAAATACCTTTCAGAGTTGTCCCTCAGACTCGCAGAACAGTGCTCTGGTGTGACAGGTGATTCTGGTACCTTTAAAACAGGAACTCTCAATATAATTATATTTTTTTTATTCACACTTGGGTGATGGTGATCTTTTTTTACTTTCTTGACAGTTTATGTACAAAAGAATATGTATGTCTGTGTGGAATTTAATGAATGAGTCTATTGTCCTTTTCACCCCGCTGCTCTTTACCAACCCTAAAAACAAAAAGGAAAAAGAAACAACCTACTTCTTAGAAGCAATTTTGATTAATGGATTGCTTTAAAATTCTGTCATCAGGAAATAGAAGAAACATATTTTGGATAACTGGATTTTTCTGGAAGATTTGCTTTTAAAAGTGGTTTTATATCTTTGCCTGGGTTAAGTGATACAGCAAATGCTTTTGATATAGTATTTGTGTTTCATCTGAAGGCTGTAAATATTTTTTTCAGATCTGCCTCTGATATCCCTGTGTTTAGCAGAAATTCTCCCTCTGCCTGAAGCGTATCCATCATTCTTTAGGGTATCCATCATTGCACATCCTGATTCAATAAGAGATTATATCTTATTATCCTTCCAGTGAGTCACTGTATTTATGGATTTAACTGGTATTGTCCAGATGTATCATCTCTGATTCACTGTGAAGGGTGCTGTGGGACTTACTCCCTCTACACCACACACTGTAGGTTGGTGTTATGTGATGCTGAGCCATCCCAGGGACCGGTTTTATCTGTGAGTGGTACCAATAGATAACAACTGAGTTTTTGTTAGTGCAGAGTTAATATATTCAGTTTTGTTAAAATGAAATGTTAGGGAAAGCTTCAGTTTATCTTCTAATACTGAAAAGTTTAATCTGACTTGGTAGTTAGGAGTTTTCACGTAGTTTCTTTTTCAGAGTCATCACAGAAGATTACACTTATCTATTTACCCTTGTTTGGTTATTCAGTGTGATGGTAACTCAATAAATATTCACCAATTCTACATGGATATTTCAACTCTTTTGAGAACTAAGGCATGAAGCATATTCAGACTGAAAGTTCAAGAAGTGTTAATTGTGATGGAGTATGTGACTTGATAAGTTTTAGGCTTCTTAAAAGGTGGTGCTTCACATAGCTTTGCGTGTCATTCAGACATGTCCATTTTAACTCTCTGTGCATCATTAGTTGAAAATTGTTTTGTTTTTCTGCTTGTTGTAATTACAGTAAGATACCTTATGATCTTGTTAAAATTCTCCTAGAAAACCCAAAAAACAACAAACCAAAACAGAGGAAGAATGCAGAACCAGATGTGCTTTTTTAATGAGGACAAATATAGTACATATTTCACAATGTTAGAGGTCAGTAAAGACATCTTTTCTTATTTGTGCCTTTTCAGGAAGTACTTTTAGAAAATAATTGAGATTATAGGCTTGCAAATAAAACAGAAGACATGAGGAGCTGTACTTCTGTGGCACTAGTAGTTGCCAGTTAGGCTGTAAGGCGAGGAAGTTAATTACAGAATCATAACAGTCTACAGATGTTTAAAAGATGAAACCACTAGTCAGAGTAATATTTTTATTTCTTATTACACTTGGGATATGAACAGTTTCAACCTGAATGCCAGGGAAGACCTCTTCATAGCAAGATGCAAGTGAATTAACTCCTTGGATCATATGTTTCCCTGAAGTACTTAGAACACATAGTTAGCAATATTTAATAAGGGGGAACACTTTCATTGCTTAGAGCATGGACTGAGTTCTGTTCCTAGCTGCTCTGGTGCTTAAAGCACTGTTCTTGGGGCCATCCAATTACAGCAATCTGTTAACCTCTTTGGAGGAAAAAACTGAAACCCATGTCCAGAGAGATGAATGAGATGGACCTGAGGGCAGACAGCTCTCTGAATAGGCTTTTGATTAAAAAATTACCTCATTCTTAAGTACTGATCGGGGAATTTCAGAGAAACAGATGAGAACCCGATATAGAAAAATTCTTGCACTTCCTGCTGCAGAAGTGTTCATGCAGGCTGGAAGCAGCCAAAATAACCAGCTTTTAGAAAATCCTATTTGCAGGAAAGGGATAATTTCATTGCATTTTTGAGACACTTGCTAGTTTTCCCAACAAGTGTTCCTGATGGTTACTGCATGCACTTAGCAACCAAGCAGAGCACAGTAGTCATTCTCAAGGAAGAAAAAATGCTTTTTTTTTCAAACAGCAAAGGCATTATCCAGATAATTTATTAATTTATTAAATTTTTGACCTTTGAAGTCCCGTCACATAATGCCACAGATTTGCCAAATTAAAGGAGTTAAGAACTTCAGTGATGAAAAGCATCAGACAGAAATTCCCTAAGTCAATGGCAAGAGAACATTATGGGCATGCAGAGAAGAGGGGACATGCTTCAGTGGAATTACTGGGGTGTTTTGGGGAGGGGCCTGGCTGAGCAGGCACAGGAGAGATGTTGTTTTAAAGCCCAGCAGTTCAGTAAGCATATGCAATGCAGAGGAGAACATCTCTCCACGCTCTTCGGTACTCACAGACCACTTGAATGGTAGATGTATTGGTGCTCCAACATCTTCTGCATACAACATAGATCCAGTCTCAAAGGGATCTTTTAGTTCCAAATCCTCTGGCCTGGTGTGGCCTTTTTCCTACTTATGATTGGTGTATTCCTATGTTCTGGGCATGTATGGCTAATTAAAAAAAGGTGGTCTAGTGGCATCACCGTGTATTAGTGATAGATCTAATACTCAAGGTCAGGCATGTTCTCTGAGGTTAGTGACTTACAAAGTTGCTAATTCTTCTTGGAATAGAGACTGTTAAAACTGAGTTCTCCATTTTTTGTTGTATTATCCGTGCCTCTCCATGCTTTCCTTTTCTTAAAGCTGGAATGGGTTTTAAACTTTGCAAAACTAGTTTTTTCTGTTCTGATGGGATTTCTTTAGATCCCATCAAGTTAAAAATTAGTCATTCCCAGGGAAGAGTCAGAGCAGTTATGGGGAAGAATTGTTACCTACATGACACTTCCCTTGCAGATCCCTGGTAGTGGTCCTAGCCATTCAGCTGCTGGTGTTTGCTGTGCTACTCAGTGTGTCGTGTCTGCTGTGTCACTCTTCTGATTCTGAAATGTCTGGCTGACTGGCTTGACAGGTTTCTTGTACTGGCTTTGAACTGCTGGATAAAATTTCTTGCAAATGTAGTGGTTCCTTCTCATCTATCTGGCTGATTTCCAGTAGGTATGAGGTTATGGTGCTTGTCAAGATTTTGACAAGGGTTTTCATGTTTGCCGCTCCCCAGACTAAGTGGTACTCATCGGTGTTTGAGCCTTCCTAAGAGGCAGTTTAAGTTGGTACCTTAGAAGTGAGAGTATTCTTGTCTGTCAAAGAAGTTGTCACTGTCAGAACAGAAAGTTCCCCTCACAGGGAAGTAAAAGAAATATAGAAATCCTTATTAATACTTGTACCTGTAAAATATCCATTACTTTTTTTTTTCAGTTCTTTTCTGCTGTGTAGGAGGCACCTTCTTGGTTGTGTTTCATTTTGTCTCTTTTTGTTCTGTCTGTCCATCTGAATCTTGTGTCCTGGTAATTAAATGCAATCATTTCAGTGGCTTTTAATCTAACCTGCTGGTCTCTTTGTGCACTATGTGTGCTCCCAATTTGACTTGATTATGTTGGTAATGTTTCTGAGTCATCTGTGGACTTGTTTGGTTATCACCACAGCCAGTCCACCCATTAAATTCTTGAGTATAGTCTTGACAGTTGTGTCAAAGGCAAGATCTTTTACCCTGGAATGTAAGAAAGGGATAAAACAAACATACTGTAATCTCCTAACTTCTGAAAGTAAAATAGAAATCGTCCACTGACCTAAGAGGTCCATCATGCTGTTCCAGTTTACACCTAGCTAGGATCAGTCCCATGGCATGTAAACTGAGCAGATTTACTACCTTGCTTTTGTCTGTTCTTAAGAGGAAATTCTGGTACCAAGCATGCCAGAAAGTATTCGAGCTGGCTTTAATGAGTACGAATTACAGTAAAGATACAACAACATAAGGCTCAGCAGTCTTGTGGAGCTGAAACTCATAGCTCTGCTTCTTCACTGCTCCTGTTGTCTGTGCTGCCTTGGCTGGGAAATCACTTCTTCCTTTTCAACAGACCTGCAGTTTAGGAATGACTCATCCCTTTCTTGCACTGACATTGACCTCGGCAGAGTTACTCCTTTTCTGTGTGTGAGCAAATGAGAGGAGAATTAAGCCTGCAATCTTGAAAAGAAGAATTGCTTAAATTTGATCTCATGAATAAGTACTGAGTCCTAATTTTATACTCTTTCTGGTGTTGAGATGGAGACTGCAATATATTAGGAATTAAATAATAGTTTTGAAGCAGATTGAAAATGCAGTGTCTGCAGTTGCTCCATTATGACCTTAACTGTGTAACTGCTCCCAGTGATGGGACCCCAGCAAGGAGACCACACCAGCTTTGTTCTGTTCTTCCTGGTGTTGGCTGCTCTTGCCATCCAGCATTCTGGTTTTTGCTTTCTTCTAAAACAGATCAGTTGGATAAATTCCTGTTAAGAAATTACATGCATTGAACAACATACATTCCTCTTGAGTTACTGTAATGCTGCCTTGTTTTATGTGAAACTAATATTTGTGCCCTAAAGTTTGCTGTTAGGGCTGTAGTACCAGTCTTCTGACATCTCTGAGCTGCTGGTGTCCAGCCTCCTAAGCTGGAGCAATGTTAGCATGCTTTGGTTAGGTATTAATGTCTTTCCTCTCAGAGAAGGCAGGTTTTAAATAGGCAGTGTCACTTCAGTGAAACCACATTTGAGACTCAGACACATGCAGTGTTAGTGCCTGATGTTTGACATTTTGAAAGAATGTATTTTCATGTTAGTAATTCTGAGTAGGGAAAATTAAGATCCTTGAGAAACAGCTTCCAAATTGTGGGGCAAACTTTCAACTGTCAAAAAAATAATACTTTCAAAATGAGAAATTATTTTTTATTTATACATTCTGCATCTGTGATTAAGGTAACTATGAATAATTACTGTCTCAATTCCCTTTGGACTAATAGCAATGCTGTTTACAGCTATTACTTTTGAATAGAGCAAGATGATTAGAACATAATGGCTTAAACAGAAAAAATATTAAAATTTAGTTTCACCAGGTTAGATTGTAACAGTGAGACATTTAAAAAATATAAACTGATCTTTATCAAATCTTTCTCGCCTGCTCCCTCCACTCAAATACCTTCTTGTCTCTGAGGAGGAAGTTGCTGTAGGGGCTCTATAAGAAATGACTCATTGCCCTACACTAATTGCTGAGCTGTTGTTTCTTGGGTGTTTTGTTTTATTTCTATTTTTGAACAGGTCTTCACGATCAAGCTATGTGTAGCTACACTTATGTTTAGGAGAGATTAAAAAACAGCGTGTTTTTATGATAATGAGATGTCGCATGTTTTCTTTACATTTGCAGTTTGTCAAAGTATGTTCAGGACAATACCTTAACTGCCTCCCTCTGTCTCCTATTTGGGGGGCAAAGACCAGATAGGGTACGACTTTGCCAAAAATTACAGCCCAGTGGTGGGAAAGGGCTTGAAACAAAACTAGATCATGAGGCGAAAATCCTCAATGATTGTAGGTAAGAGTAAAAGCTGAGCTGCAGAGTGGTCAGCGAAGGGTCAGGGATGCATTACTCCAGCATCTTGAATCAGAGGACTTTGCAAACAGCCCCATGTGTCTCCCTACAGCAGCTCCTGGTAGAGCCATCTGGTTTGAACATAGTTTTGCAAAGTTACATTCCCTGCTGACCAGTGTTCCAGTAAGCGGGTCCTGAGGAAAGCTGTGCATTGATCTGACAGGGATGTTGAAGGATCATTACTGCTGAGCAAGCCAGGGCCTTGTAAACCTGTCATGTTAACGCAGCACTGCCTGTAACAAGCTGTGTTCATATGCTCTGGTAGAAAGGGAAAAGTGCTTCCCCTTCTAGATGTGAGGTGAGGTCTTCAGTCAGCCTGTCCTCGTGCTTTCTGCTTTCTGGAGTATAAGAACTTCTACGTGGTTGTTTGGTTTATATTTATTTGTATGCCATTTGAACTGCAAGGTGTAGGAACCAGATCAACAAGCCAAAGATCACAAAGTAGAAACAAAGGAGGTGATTTATCTGAGATGGCACTTGATCTCAAGTTTCAGGTAAGAGCAGATTGCAAAGAGAAATATGTTTCATAAGAGATAACTATTAACGCGTCTTTGTAGCTTAAAAAAAAAGGTGATGAAGTTGGTGGTAACCTACTCAGAGCATATTTCAGCCTGTTATTCTTACTTAGTACATATGTGACATGGTGTGAGTTTTTTTAAAGCATAATTCTATCTGTGTTTCCAAAGGCCAGTGTCAGGAAGATGGGCAGCAGCAAGGATTTGAGTGGATCCTTGTGGTGATAGGCATGGTGGAAATGGATGCTCAGTGCTGGATGAAAGCCTTTTTATTTGCAAGCTGACTGGCAACAAGAATTAAGGCCTTGACCCCACATCCTTTATATTGGTCAGTGGAACAGTGCCATAAGCAGATTGCTCAGGTAAAATGTTGTTGCAGTATCTAAGGAAACTTCTCTGAGAAAAATTGTAATTATTCATCTTAACCCCTCATTTTCAGATACAGAATTATCAGTTAGGCTTAGAGGGTTTAACCCTAGAATCCTAAGGAGAAACCAACCCTGTTCAATGCGAGGGACCGGAGTTTTACCATTGACTTGAATTGAAGATGGGAGTTCCTTGCTGTTTATCTGCTGAGATGAAAGTATGTCCTGACTGCAGAGAAACAGTAACACTCTTTGCTTCCCCCACTCCATCACGTCAGGTAGTCTTAACCATCTTGTTTGACCATTCATTTTGATTTTTATCCTCATCTATGAACAAAGGAATTGTACATACAATTTTATACATAAGCCCTGTCAGACTACCTGTTTCTGGATTTAACAGGTTTAGCCCATTGTGGACAGCAAAGCTGAGCCATTGAGAGCACCGAATAACTGTTACTCAGCTGAGGAAATTTCATAGCAAGTCACTCTTGCTGCCACCTCAGTAAAAAGTTGTGAAACCTGGGAATGTTGTTCCACAGAGAAAATAATTAGAAACTTCAAGACAATCAACAAGACTCAGTTTCCTTTTTCAGGAACAGCAAATATGTGAATGTATCAACCTATGATCTTCCCTACTGGAAGCCTAGCATCTTGCCTAATTTGGTGACGTGAAAGCAGCATTTTGTTAGATTCAAAATGCCCCCTCAGTTGCAAAAAAACCCCAAACCCACAAACAAAAAGGGGTAAAAGAAGTACTGGAGCTCTTTGATATGGAAACATGTATCATTTTGTAGCCCTGCAGATGCTTCATGTAAGATCAGTTATTATGAAAGTACAGGTGCTTGGTGTGAAACTTTTCAAAAAAATATATTGGATCACTTATATGGAGATAAATATTTTTTAAAAAATAGAACTTGAGCATCTACTTTTTACATATTGTTGCAATGAAATGTTCCCGGGTTTTAAGCTGGACATCTGCATAAATTGCAGTGCTGCTGTAAATATTTCTCAACATGGACAGGTAGATGCTATTGGAAAAACCAGAACAAATTCTTAAGTTGCCAATATTGTCACAAAGTCTCCCTGCAGAATGAAGTTGTTTGACAAAGTGTTTCCCTGGTGATTTGGCTGCAGATGAAAATGTCTCGAGCAATAAAATTCTGTGCTCAGGTCTCAGCTCTCTGTGCTCATCAATCAGAAAATGACATATCAAGGATTTTTTTGCTGGATTAGGTAATATGGTAGGGAAAATATGTGAGGCATTGATACTCCTTTAAATTTCTATATGTAGAGTTTTTTTCTACTCTTAAATGCACATTATTTTTAAATATATACATTTTTTGCCTACATCTTCCTTTAGTAATCAGTAGTGCTGCAATAGAACTACTGTAAAACTATTTCTTATGTACACAGATTTTCTTGCCTGGAGATAAAGCCTACTCTCTGAAAATCACTGTCAATCATAGGGAAGAGAGAGCTGAGGTGGAGAGATGTACATTTAGTGACAGCATTTCTACCCTCAGTGCACTGTCCTTTGTGGTTTAATATATTAATGTTTTGCCAATAAATGGCATTCTGTAGAATTTTTGTGGCTCTATGTGTTGTAAACACAGTTTTGCTGTGGATAATCATGTTCTGCATCTGCTGATACTTTCATAAGGTATCATTAATGGCTTTAGAAAATTCAGTTACGTGGCTGCAAAGAAATAAATCACCTCATAGTTTAATTACCTCTAATATAACAGCAGCAGATATCTTCTGGGAAGCCGCCTTCTGTGTTACTAAATGACTGTCGATGAAGCTGCTTTTCTTAAAGGATGCTTTATTAGGGAGATTGTTTCACAGTGTTTTATGCTACATCTGTTGCTGCCACCACTAAATTTTATAAACTAATTTGAAATATGACAGATGTCAGTAATAACTTTTATTTCATACCTGCTTTTTAAGGAGAAAAAATGGAACTTACTGCAATTCCCATAAAGATTTATATGAAATGTTTCATACAAAATTCTTTTAAAATACTTCTAAAATATTATTTTGAACGATGATATGGGATCCGTGGAAATACCTTAAAACAGATTTAGCAGATCTCCTTTGTGATGTGTGTGGCCATTCATTTCCTACTTAAATGTCTCAAAACTCCTCTTCAGATCCAACCACCTGAGAGACAAAAAGGGCGCACAGATGGAAAGATAAGTATCGTATATTAAAAAAAGGAGTTATAAAAGGATGAGAAACAAGGAAAGGAAAGAAAAAAGCATAAAAGTGGTACAGGAGGAAAACCAGTAAGAAGATGAAGGCTGATGAGCTAGAAGGAGAAGAGAAATGGGAAGAACCGAGATTCTGGACAGGGGAGATAAATGAGAAGGGTCAGCTGATTAAGCAAAGAGAAGAGATAGGAGGAAGTGCAGCAATAGCAGAAAAATGGAGCATTTAGTAAAAGCAGAAATCAGGGATACAAATAATGAAAGGATGGGATATAAAAGATTATTGGCAGCCTTTTCCTCCCATTACCAATCAGTAGGTGGGAGAGAGGGATGATGGACAAATGTCAAAAGCACAACCAACTTCTATTTTCTTGCTTGTCTTCTTCTTAGAACTCTGGGGGGGTTTTGTGTGATTTTGGTTTACCATCTTTACTTTGGGTCAACTGTACTTCCTTTAATACCACTATATTGCTAAACTCAGTGACTGCTTTGAATTACTTGAATCATATTATTTTAGGAACATAACTTGAACTATCAGGCTTTAAAATTATTCTGAGCAATTTTGAATCATCTCTTCCTCGTGCTTTTAGAAAAGTGCAGGTTTCAGTACATCCCCTCCCCTATTTTAATGCAATAAGTAGCAAACACTTCGACTTCATAGCTCAAGTGTGTAAGGGGTGTGCAGCCTTCAGGGTGCTAAATATGGTGGTGGTGCATAATCTCAAGCATCTCCTGTCCCTAGGGTGGTGAGGTGGCTCCAGAAGAGGTACAGAGCTCCCAGGATTTAGATGGCTGACCAAGATGCGTGAGTGTGCAGGGATGAAACCCTTGGCTATGTTGTGGCCCACCCTTTCATTTGCTGGCTAACAAATGTTAGCCAGGATGGCGGGATAAAAGAGCAAGGCTTTCTAAGTGATAAAGCCTAGGTACATTTTTGCTCTCCGGACAGGGGAGTGTGCTCTGCCCTTTTCTTTGAGCAATTTCCTTACAGCAGGGGTTCACAGGTTGTTAACACTTTACAGGGTAATAGGCAGGTTGTTAACTAATGGCTATTTTTAACCTCTAAGTTGTAGGCCATAACAAAAAGAATACATTCTATTTCAAAAGGTGTTTTTTAAAGAAAAAAATGGTAGTTTTTGCTGAATTCAGGAGGTAGGAGTTAGGCAGCTATTAATGTGTTGAATGCAGTGAGAGAAAATTTGAGCATAAGGTACAGAGACATGTAGGTTGGGTTTGGATGAACACATTTCTGTGTGGAAAATTATATACTGTCTCAAGGAAAATTACTCTTTCCCTCTGAAAGAAATTGTTGTTTTCTCCCATGTAGTGAGAGAAGTTAAGATCTCCCATTGTTGCATATGTAGTTTTTTCCCCCATACACATAAACAGAAGTACTATTAAAGTAATTTTTTCAAAAATTATGGAAGATAATTCCTTTAAGGAGGTTTCTTTTTTCCTTCAAACTTTTTATTTCATCTGCTAATTATTTTATACTGCAGTTGTGAACCCCTGGCTTGTTCTTCATTGTTCTTGCAGAAATAAAAGATACATTGCAAGTGTATCTCCCTCCTTACTAAAAATAATTCCCAAGTAAAAAAAAACATTCAGAAAGACTCTGAGAATATCTGATCTAAAGTTGTCAGGACTGAAATTATATTTCAAGAATATAGTAAAAAAAGCCTGTAAGAACAGAATCAAGTTAAATGAAATCTTCTTGTTTCTCTCAGACCAGAATAAACTTAAGTACAGAATGGGTGTAATGTAAAGAGTAATAACATAGTCACAGCCCAACTAAACAAAATAGCAGGTAAGGAAGATGTATTCTGGAAAAAGCGTAGCTCAAAGGAAAGTCCTGCCCTTTTGTCCTTGCCTCTCTGTTATTTTTGACTCTCTAGAGCTGATCTTCAATGCATTTGCCGAGCAGGGACAGCTTTTAAAAGGGAAAACTGTTCACAAGAACCAGGATTTTCAAGAGAGGGTCCTCAGTCTGCCACCAGTGATACTTACACAATGTGTTTGATTTTGATTTTGGCCCTTTTATCTAGTCTGGAGTGGGACCTCATTTGGGGCAGCCGTGATGGGTTTGCGACATGGAGCAGTGGAACTGTGTCAAAGATGTGGGGACATCAGCAGGGAATAAAACTCTGTTTTTAGAAACATTGTACAGGGAAAAGAGGCGATTTTTCAAACATTTGAGATGAATGAGTGCAGAGTGAGCCCCGAGTCGGCTGGTGCTGTTTGCAGGATCCTGGGCGTTGCCATAGAGACCAAGAAAGGGGTAACAGAGGAGTTTTGAAGAGAATATCAGCTGGGGCTTCAGTGACACTAACTTAGCATGTGATGTCTGCCAAAGAGCCCTGCTGGGGAGACGGGCAGTAATGTGATATGAGAGCAGGAGAGCATCGAGGTCACCTGGAGTCTGGTAAGAACCACTGAAGTCATGTCTTGGACAAGTGGGGAGGTGGTGGAAATAAGCTCACCTTGTGTTCACATATGCAGGTTATTTCCAAGTTATCTATTGGCACATTTCCTGACAGGGTAATTGCTTCTGCTTCCTCTCCCATTCCTGAAAATATTGAGTTTAATTCTAACAGTGCCCGCTATGGAGATAATTGCCAGGTCCTCTGTGTCTTGAGAGCGCCACCCTCACATCCCAGAGGCCTCACAGGCTCTCCTGCCCTGACTGCTTAGTTCTCTTGGCAAATCAAAAAAAAAAAACGTAGGCTGACCTTTTCCTGTGCTTTGGCAATAGTTTTGTGCTCTCTGCAGTATTTTCTCTTGACTCGTAGAAAATGCAGAGTTGACATCTGTGATTGGTTTTTGTTAGTGGAACAGATTTAGGAGCATGGGTTACCTGCACGAGTGTCTTTGCTAGGGCCATGAATCTGAGCTGTTGGATCTTCAAAGACAGATGCTGAGTGATACTTGTAGGCAGCTCGCTGGACCTAGCACTTATCCCTCGAGACTGGGGACCCACCCACTCTCTCCACAGATCTGCAAATTTCTCACAAAGCATCAGGCCAACTGTTATGTTTGGAGCCAGGGGACTTCTCTTTTCAAGCAGATAGTTCGAGCTGTATTGAGTCTGTACTTCACAGTAAGTCACTGTTCAGGATTTGCACTGAAAACCTCATTTTTGCTTAAATAAGAATTATTAACTTTAACTAAACACATGAAGCTTGTCGAGTGGGTACAGTACTAAAGATGTCGAGTGAATGAATCATGTGCAGGAAGGAGAGTCAGGACAAAGTTTGTTGCTATAGCGTGGAATCAGAATCTGGACAAGGCTCAAGATCAAGATATATGACTGCTCAGATACAAAGTAAATAGCGTTTTTAAAATTAATGTCCTTGGCATTGGCTCTGTTAATACTTCCCTTTTGCAACATTTATTTTTTCATTAATGCAGCTAATGTGACTGAGAGATGGATGTGAAGAAGTGACAAGCACCATGTATGTTTAAACAGGGAAAGGTCTGCTGCAGTCTGTACTCGTGCTGACAGTGCTTGATCTTGAAGTAATGGTACTGAAAATTATAGACTAAGGAGAACAGCGTTTAAGGGATCCTTGCATCAGTCAAGAGGCCCCTCATGTTCTTCTATTCTGTATCATAAGAGCGTAATGAATTCGCATGGTCCACATGCTCATCTATTCCCTCCTTCCCTCTATGCTCTTTGTCTTCACTGAAGTGAGAGTTACCTGCATGTTTCTTGCAAAATACCAGCTTTGTCCTCTTTCACGTGCCAGGGTCATGAAACTTTGTGTGTCTCTTATCCCCCTCTTGCCTTCACAGCAATTCTTTCCTCTCTTCCATCCTTCCTCTACCTTGGTCTTTCTTCCTCTCCCTGAGGCAATTTGTTCTGGGTGTCAGCCTTCCTAAACTGTACTGGTAGCAAATCCTGCAAAGATATGGGGGTGTGCTGGTTTAAAGGTAATACGGCAGGGGAAATGAACCCAACTCAAAAGAGAGATTATAAGTTAGAATAACAATTTAATAGAAATAATACAATAAATACAGATATACAGACAAGCAATTGGTTTTAACCCACAAAACCCAAATGTATAACCCAGCACCCTGGGGCATGAACAGAGTGGTGTTTGTTGGGCCCCCCTCTCCCCATTCTGATCCCCCCGTGGTCCCCCTGAGTCCAAAGTTAAAGGAGAGGGGAAAACCTGTTGGTAAGAGTGCTGTTGCAGTCTGGTCAAGAATGGTGGTTGCAGTCTGGTTGAGAGTGGTGGTCTCAGTCTGGTTGAGAGTGGTGGTCACAGTCCTTCTCTGGATCCCACAAGTGGTACCAGAAGTCCCGAGACCCCAAGATTATATATCCTCAGGTTCAGGCAGGAATACCCAGAACTTCCCTCAGGGCGGGGAATTCCACAATGGGTCTGAGGACAGGAGCATCCTCCTATCTCACAGGCCTCTTAACACCCAGCTTATAGCCTGAGGGGTCAGGCATGCTCTGGGCAGCTGCTGTAAATGGTCTATTTGGTTTCTGGGAAATGGCATGGAAGGGTATAGAATACACAGTTTTGGGTTACACCCACACAGTGATGAGCAGGTCCCAGATGTTCGAACTAGGACAGGAGGAAATGATGGGGAAGTGTTAACTCTGGCAAAGAGTTAACTACTCACTGGCTCTTTGGTCTGTAGGCCATTCCCGCAGACCTGGATGCCTGAAACAGCTGCAACTGCTAAGTACTGAAAGAGGTCACAAACCCTCTGTGTGTATATGTACCTTCTCCGTTTCATTTTCTTGTTTTCACCAAAATGAATGTGACACTGCCCGTTACCTAGAACATTCCCTGAAATGTTGGAATACATCGAATAATCCAGCATCCTGAAATTATTGTGTAATAGAAAAACACATGGAGAAATGCCGCTAGGCCAACAATCGTAACATCCAGGGATGTACAATTACACCTACTGTACTCGTAGGTCATTAGTCCCTAAGCACGGTTGTTTTTCCAGGATACATCTGACACTTTCCTTATGAGGGCATTCTACAGACCTGTCTAATAAGTCCTGGGCAAGAAATTGGGCTTACCTGTGGGTCTGTGTCCCATTGTTCTCATTCCTCACCACTCTTTGTCAGCTTCGCATGGGCTCATGGACTTTGAGTGACAATGGAGTTTTCTCCACAGCACGTATGCATGTCCCGCTGTGCAGTTGCGCCTTCCGATTCCCACCGTCTGATTTGTGGGGGTGGGGTTGAGTTACAAAAATGGATTTGTCTATTTTCTTTCCTTTTCCTTTTTCCCCTCTGGCTGGGTTTTCCCATGCCTCCATCGTATTAAATCTGATAACTAAAGAGCTGCATAGACACATTAACTTGCTGACCTGACAGAAAAGCATGCACCCCGAAACAGAAGCACTTTCTGGACCGGGAAAGTGATCTGAGCAAACTATAGCATGAGCACCAGACTAGGCAAAAAAGTGAAATTCATGTACCTTTGGGTTTGGTTGGGGTTTGCTTATATTTATTTTGAGTTTGCAGTGTGGTTTTGGATTAGTGATTTTTGACTATTTTGCTTTGGCTGGGTGTTTTTAATAAAGGGATATATTTGCATTTTGTTAGGCAGGAGACTAATCAAACGAAAGGGAAAGTTTCTTGAACAGAAAGAAATGTGAGAGGTTCTGGAATTTGTTTCTTTTGAGTTTCAGTTTAAAGTGTGTCAAAAAGACTTTTAGTTGGGAAGTTGATGTGAAACATAAAAAAACATTTCAGTGTAGTAGTGTTTAACTTTTGAATTAAGTATTTTTCATTCACACAAAAATATGTTATATATATTTCAGCTTGGAGTTCAGTCTTGATCCTGTTTACTTGCTTTGATAAAACCTGCAGTCCATTGACATAGAGACCAGTTGTTCACCATAGTATCATTTCTCAAAGATAAATTATGCAGCAGTAAAGACAAGTTCATAAACTTTATTGTATTGCTTTAGTAGCAGTGCTTTAGGTACTACTGGGAAGGCAAATTCAACACTAAGGCGTTCTGTAAGGTTTATTAGAACCTGCCAGTGTAATTTTTTTTCCTTTTTAGGACATTTTTCTAAGCTCAGTAGCAGGAGAGGGAAAGAAGAGCATGGTCTTTTTTTCTTGATCTTTGGTTAATCTTTCTGACTTCCTGCTTCCACTAGCAGTAGGATAATCATACTATAAGAAAAAAATTATACTCTCTTTACTTGATTGACTCAAACACATGTAGCTTTTTATAGGCTCACCATTTTTCTTCAATAGCATTCATCTTTGTCATAGTTTAAAAATTATCTAGAAATAGTACAGTTACAGTTCTTAAAATTGTGTGCAGCTATGAGCAATATGTACCATCCAGATTTTCCATATGTTGAGACAATGTTCTAGTTTTATATGTCTGGTAAAAAATTATGAGGGTTAAACAGTCAATAGAGTGAAACTGAGTCTTAATTGAATACTGAAAAAAAAAAATCAGGGTCAAAGTACTTTACATTTGTATTCTGAAGAATTTTAGGACAAAATGTTTCTCAGGCCCTTTTGTGGTAACCCTGAAATATTGTGTCTTTATGGCCTTTGCAAACTGTACAAGTGGAATGTCAGCACCAGGGATTTATGTCTGTTTGCCTTTAATTGATTCATTTTTTTCTTAAGAATTTCAGGAGATCTTTAAGCAGCTGTCATTTTCACTATTTATCTCTGGGTTTCGTTTTAAGAAGAACCTAGGAATGTTGAACTGTTGCTGTTCTAGCTAATGTTGCCATCTCTTTAGAGACATTGTTCAAACTGCAAGTTACAGAACTGAAAGACTTAAAGATAAGAGGAAGAGTTTATGTCTTCACTGCCTGTGCAGGTATATCTTTTACAGCTCAAGTGCTGTTTTCCTGTAAAATCCAAGGCACAGATTTTTTTTCTGGGTGAGTTGAGATCTAGAGAACTGCCTAGCTACATCATGATCAATGCAGCTTTGTCACTGTGAAGTTGTTATGGAGAGGGAGCAAACAAAAGCTACTTCTTCTGCAGTAAAAGTCCCATTTTGGCAGTAAAGCAAAGCATCAGGCAGAGAGCTGATACCTAGTCTTTGAGTCATATTTTAAGTCCCACTGCCTTTAGCTAAATCCTAGTACGTGAGCATTAGGAATTCAGGTGCAATCTCAAGCATGCTAGCACAATCGTGGCAAAAAGGACCAAATGTTTCCCCTACATGGGAGGAGCCCTGAGAATCTCGAACCTTATCAGTCCCTTTTCTGAGTCCTGTTCTCTGGAGCATGTGCTAATCAAGGGCATGAACTGTCTGGAAATGCCATTAGAAAGCAACTGGTCCACAGTGCAATTGTTCAACTGAGGATGCATCTATTCTCTATCTGAAAACATCTGTTGGTTGGCTTAGAGCACTTGAGCAGTGAGCTGATGGTAGCTGGGTGCTTCAGTGAAAATACAGCACTGTCTCACTGATGAGTGCTGGAAAGTATATTACCTGAGATAAGACTGAGGGAAGCAAGCCATCTTCTGTGTATACCCTCACTTTGGCATCAGGCAGCTTTCTGACTTTCAGGAACTCAAGTTTATAATCTACATGAGCCCTTCTCTACTGATGCTGCTCATTTTGATTGTCATTGAATAGAAGAATGCAGGCAAATTGCCAAAATTCTCCAGGGTCTGAGTGTCTGCATACAACTGTTGTGTCTAGGCAAAGTTGGTATTTATAAGGGCTCTGGAGTGGTGAAGAAATGAGGCATGCTATGAGGGAAAAGATGTTTTAGGCCTTAAAGAGGGATTGATTTGTGGTTATTATTGCTGCCTTTGATCTGCCAACAAGGATCTGAAACTAATCCACCAGAGCAGCACAAGTTTGATATATAAAGCCAGATGGAGATGCCAGAATAGGTTATGCCTGCTGTCTTTGACACTGCCTTATCATGAAGTGATAAAACAGGTATTACAAAGCAAAGCAAGCAAGGGTTAGGAGCGTGTGCGCTGCAGGAATGCTGCCAGCTGTGTGAAGTGACTGCCAGTTGTTAAAGCCGCTGCAGGATCAATTAGCCATTTGCAGCATTACCCCAGCCTGGGGAGAGGCTGAGGGGCCCGACCACACAGAGCAGTTGCTGGCGCACAGCATCAAACATCTCTGAGTGCTTCCATGCTAAATTGAGGGAGAAGAAAATGCAAAGTCCCTGTATTTCAGTAGTCCCACAAGCATGTATAGCCATAGAAGTGGAAAACATTGTTTGTATAAGGACTTTTACTCATCATGCATTCATGCCCCAGCTATGAAGTGTATCAAAATTAATTTCATTCTAAAATGTGCTGTAAGCAGTGAATATGGTGCAGCTGCTGAGATGTTGATGGGATTTTACCACTTCTGGTTTAATGTTGTTTAGAAATTAGAGCACTTTGAGGCTTAGTATAGCTATTAGTTCTCTATAGATCTCATCATTGTCTGAGTCAGCAAGCTTGTTGCATAAGAAGAGCTTTATATGGATGTTGGATCAATTGGCAGTGAGTTGTCAATAAATGTCTCCTAGACACTGCAATTGACAGGCTAATGAAGTGCTTTTTTGGTGACGGCTGTTGGCAAATCTTTTGCCACTTTGCTTTTCTTACTACTGCATTTCTCATAAACTCACTCTATACCACAAACTTTGGGAATACTGGGATGATTTAGAATCACAGAATCATGAAGGTTGGAAAAGGCATTTAAGATCATTGAGTCCAACCATTAGCACAGCACTGCCAAGTCTACCACTAAACTATGCCTCTAAGCACCACACTTACACATATTTTGAACACTTACAGGGATGATGATTTCACCACTTACCTGGGCAGCCTGTTCCAATGCTGGACCACCCTTTCAGTGAACAAATTTTTCCTAATATGCGATCTAATATCTATCTTTCACAAGTAAGGAGTTGCATGTTTTCTACCATCTGTGCGTATTCAGGGATTTAGCAAACATGTTAGTAGCCTGTGTTTTGAGGAACCAGAAAGAAAGCACCAAGGACCTTGTTTGCCCTCCCTGCAATGTGTTTTCCAACATGTTTCTAAGGAGATGCAGAGTAGGTGATCTGCAGCTTGTCCTCAAGGACTACAGCCTTGACTTTGGCTCCCCATTGTTGCATTCTTTCTGCCTTCATTGCTGCTGTGTCACTTAGACTGATTCAGTGCAAGTGGTTTCAGCTCCAGCTTCATGTCCCTTTTCCTCTTACCCAGACACAGGTGGAACCACTGGTTTATTTTACATCACTGTTGAAGGCTCCCATGGGTGCCTTTTGCAAATATCTGATGAGTAAACTAGTTCTTGTCCTTTAAAGTAAAAGTTCTGTATTCGTTCCTCTAACTCATGACCATTCGTAAGCACCAACAATTTAGGATAAGTGCTGCCTACCTATAGCAAAAGGATGTTCAGCAAAACCAGATCGATATGCATAATCCCACCTTCCTTGCAAGAGAAACTATTTTGGTCAGTGCATGCATTAAGAAGTCACAGAGTGACTCATTGGCCCTTGATGAGAAAGCATAATTTTCACTCCACTGTTCATACTCAGCCTAGATGTTGTCCATATGTTGTTTATAGTTTGGAGGTTGTGAACCACACCTTGCCTTTTTGCTTGCATGGGTAATTGACATTAAAGGCCAAACATTGAACCCACTGAAATCAGAAGCAAAACTTGTATTGATTTTGGTGAAATCAAAATCAGGCTGACATTATATTGCCATTTCATCTTGACAGACATTCGGGGAGAAGAAAGCCTTTCAAAAGGCTCTATGTTCTTCACACTGTGGACCTTGAAAGACACTGAAAGCAGCTTGGGAAGTCATGTGGATTGGATGACAACAGAACTTACTGATGTCAGTATTACTGCTGTTTTCCAGCAGGATGGTCAGCTTCTTGCTTTGTAAGAGAGAAGAAAGCCAGTGTAAAAATCTGCAGTGGATTAGATATTTTCCAAGGGATAAGGATTCACATAGTAACTCAGACTTCTTATCTCACCCACCTCATCGAGCACTATGGAACACAAATCTAGGAAAAACACTACTGTCGAGAAAACATAAGTATATCACAATTTGTTTCTGGTAGATGAAGGGAAGCCCAACCCTTTGCTCAAGGTGTTAATGGCATGAAAAACTATTATGTGATTTTCTTGTTTTAGAACCACCTCCAACTATAGGCAACTTTGTTTTACACAACAGAACTTTAAAAAAGAGGAGAAACTAAAAAAGAAATGGTAAACATTGAAACAAATGTTAGTGTCTTGTGTTACCTCAGGAGCTGGTTCAGTTTGCTGATTGCTCAGTTTCAGTGTGGTCTGAGTAATGAAAAGCTGACTAGTGAGCCTAATTTGGGGTAATTCCCTGAGTACTCTTGAAGCATAACAAAGCCAGAAAAACTCTAATGAAAAATAATGGAAAGGTAGCTGGGGGCTTAACTTATGATCTCTGCTCATTACAGTAAGAGGCATTTTCATTGCAGTGTTGTCATAAAGATTATTGGCTGCCACATAGCATAGGTCCCTCCTGAAAAGATTCTGGAACAGCTTTGTTGGCACAGTAAAAGCCATGGAAAAACACCAAAGATTTGCTTAAAACCCAGTAATTCTTTGCCAAGTATTAAGGATGTGATGCTTTGTTCAAAACTGACTGTAAAATGAGGTGATACCTGGCTCCAAATCCCCCAGATCCAGTCTTACCAGACTACAGCCCCTCAGCCTTTTTGGAAGCTGATCCTAACATCCCTTAGCCTCTCCAGTATCCAGGATTCAGTCCATGCCAGTGACCAGCTAGCCTGACTTGAACTTTGATGATGGGTCATGCATGCATGCTGTCAGAACAGAAAGCAGCCACACAGAAGTCAAGAGTTTAGGCAGGACAAAGTGAAGGTGATTTGGCACAGAGCTCAGCCAAACAAGTATGCTGTCCTCCTCCTGCTTACACACTATTGACCTCCTTTATTTCCCCCCAATCCTCTCTCCTTTTCCCTACACTTGTTCTCTGCCATCCTCCTTGGTCCCTCACTTCCACTGTCTTTGTCTGTCCCCATAAGAATTCATAAGTCCTGTATAATACTTAAACATTCTTGTTCAATCCCAAGTCTCCCTCTAAGCATCCCCCAGTAAATCCTATGCCCCCTTATACTGTGTGAGCTCCCCAGAGCTCCCCAGAGCTCACACAGCCTTCTTGTTTTGGGTCATGCAATTGGGTTGTGTGGCAGGACCGGGATTTAGTGCGTCCCCTTCAAGGGTCTCAGAAGTGGCAATTCAGGGCGGTTAGTTTGGTTGAACTCCCCACCATGACAGTGTGTCCCTCGTCACTGTTCAATCTTTGTGTCTGTTTTAAGGAGCCATTGGAGAGCTGGCCCTGCAGCCACTTGGGATGGCAGAAGCAGGAGAGAGATGTGAGCCAGCCCAGCAGAGCAGGGCTACTGTATAAACCCTGCGTGGGGGGAACTGCAGTCCCTGAATGTTCTTCATGCTACTGCCAATGAAATTGGTCATTGTCAGTGTGCAGCAGAGCAGGCTTAGATTAACTCAGACACTTCAATTTTGCTTAAAAAAAAAACCAAAAAACAAGGAAAGAAGAGTCTCTCTATCGGTATTTCCCCAGAGTCCCTTCTATACATTTTATTGGTACAGTTCGTCTGGTTACTGGAAAAGAAATACATACCTGCCAGACACAGAATAACTTAAAGAAAGTTCCTTGGCTTGCACTTAGCTATTTTTACCCTCTGTTTTCCTTTTTTTAAATGTTAATTAGATGCACAGCAAAATGCATGTAGTAAATCAATAATAAAGATTATGTAAGGGGATTTATCTGAGCAGCAAGCCCCTTAGTGTAGCATTCAGAAAGGAAAATGAGCACTGTTCTACTGAAGCCCAAAGGACTCCATGTGGACAAGAGCGTTAAAATAACATAAGAATGAAGAAGACTGTGTTCAGCTGGCTCCAGGAGGCTGTCTGTGCTGCAAGCCAGTGTGTTTTCTGCACCATGTTTGCTACCTGTCCGGGGTTAGTTTGAGATCAGATCGGTGGCCTTGAATGTGGTCCCAACAACATGGTTTGGAGAAGTGGAGCAACTGTTGATTCTACTACTAAATGCTTATGAATTACAAATACATAAATAAAAGGGCTATGATGATACAGAGGACTTCAGTGAACACAACATACTTCTTTCTCACTTGAGAAGTCTTTTTCCTTCTTGGTCATGCATTTTTCTATCCAGCTGCCTGTGCTGGCTTCTGCCAAAGAAACTGAGCCTGCTCGTGCAGATTCTGTGGCTCCTAATTGCTTTTTATGAATTAGGTGGAGGATGTCATTTTTTCTAGTGGTTACCTCAGCCCTCAGGGTAAACAGCTGATGCCTATGTCTGGCACTAAATTGTTTCTTATGGTCATATATAAATGGGAAAGCACCATTTGATTGGTGAAAACAAGGGGAGAGATATTCCTCTGCAGTCTGTGGGAATTCTCACCCTTAAGGACTTCAGGTTCTGACCTATGCAGTTTTTCCATGCCGGGGTGGATTCAGGGACTGGTTTGCATGTGTAGACTGAACAAGTCATCAGTCCATTTGAAATGGAGCATGAGAAGGGAGATCAGCCCTCACAGATGTTCTTGAAGATGCGAGTACCGGGTGAGAAATTCTTGATAATTGAGATAGTCTCATAGGACTTTCCACGTGCAGAAACAAATTGTTCTCTCTCTGGTTGTCTCAGGCTGCTGTTTCATTTTACTGGGCTAGCTGTTGTTTTTTTTTTTTAATCAGCATAATAGATTATCTAGATGAGATCTTAATTCCTGTTTGTCTCTGTTTTGAAAAAAATAATCATAATCACACCCTCTTCTTTCAATCTCTGTGGCAGTTCCACAGAGGGCCCCCTTGTGTGTCTCTTTGACTTTGTAGCATGGCTGAGATTTTCAGTGCTGGGCTCCCTGGGTGTTAGATAGGCCTGACTTTCAGAAACCAGATGCTCGTGTTCCATATGCTTTCAAAACCCTCTCTGTCAAAAGCCCCAGATCTTGTAAAGTCTTTCAGGTTGTATATGCAAAGTCATTAGCCAGCTTTGCAGATCTTAGCCTGTATATTTTCCTTTTAAAAAAATCTTTTTTTTTTGCTAGGCTTCTATTAGCTTCCAGCTGTGCTTCCCTAACAAGCCTCACATTTAAAGTACTTGTTTCAAAAGGCTGCTAGCCTCAGAGAATATAAGGAGAAGGCTTTCTTTTATTATTGTGTATTAATTAAAGAAATACCTAATACCTACTTGGAATTCCCTTATGGAAAAAAAATTAGTTCTCCTTAACATGCAAGATGGTGAGTTCAAAGAAGTAGGGATTAAATTAACCATTTTAAGAGCAGATGGATCTACCAGAATTAAAATTATCTAGCAATTGGCAGCCTATAGGAGAGCAAGTGTTTGTAGATTATAGTTACCTCAGGTGAAATCTCCTCCCACAGACACATCTCCCCTGGTCAGAGTCTGTCTCTGACAGTAACCTGTAGGGATAGAGGGTGAGAAACATGGCAGAGTCTTTCTTTTCTTCAGGTGTATAGAGCAGTAAATGTAAAGGGGATAGTGGAGGGATCCAGCAGAAGGGAGCCCTATGGGAAACAATGAAGTGGCAGTAGGAGACCCATGGAATGGGTAGGCTTATTTTGGAGGGTGCGCAGTCACTGAGACAGTGAGCTCCAGAACAGTTTTTTCGTTTATTGAGATTTGAAGTGTTTTTAGGCAGAAATTCACAGTAAGTCAACTTTGGACTGTGTGACTCAGCAGAGTCTATAACGTAAGATGGCTAACAGCTTGTGAGAGTGTGCAAAGTGGGAAGTGGTTGCTTCGAATGGACTTCAGCTAGCATTTTAAAATAGCTAAACATGAATGTCTGCATGTCAGCCAGTTACCCACTGTCCACTGTAGTTGGTGAAAATGTTTAACAGGGGAATGCAACTAAGCATCTCACAGCCGGTACTTGTACTTGATCACCCAAAAAGCTCTGTACTCCAATGGCTCCATTAGCTAGATCTCCACTGACTGGGAGACTTGGGCTTAGCTACCTAGCTCTCTACCTCTACTGAATCCTTTCCTTCTTATCTAATTTGGGCTCCGAAAAATGAAACTAATTACAAAAAAAGCTAAGCCAAGATGGGAGGAGGTGATCAGTTCCCCTACTGAGTGCCTGTGGGCACCCGGAAAGCACTTGAGGGGATTAGGGATTTTTGGTGATGCAGAAAGGCTCTTTGAAAGCTGAAATGCAGGACATAGTGGGGACTGGGGAGAGTGATGACAGGCAAAGTCTGACGGAACTCTGGGTTGTGAAGATTATTGGCGCAGATGGAAGGAATGGAAAAATAACACCAGTTATTACACTTTGGAGTGTTTCAGGGCTGGGTTCTGTGGTGTGTGGAGATTGGGGCAATCTGAAGCATTAGATGTACCAGAGTCAGTGGGCTATAGATGAAGGCAAACCGTTACAGACCTAAAAGTAGTGGAGCTGTTTCACAGCACATTAAGAACTGTGGATTTAGTAGCCCAGAGGCCCTTGCAGTATAGCACGTGGCACTGCCAGCACCTGCCCCCTTCGTCCAGCCAGTGCTGCCTCCGCTGCGGAGCATGAGGAGAGAGCTGGTACAGAGCCTGATGAAAGGCCAAAGATGTGGCTTGTTGAAGAAACTTGCTAGAGCTTGTTCAGATGATGAATATTGCTGACACTGCTGCCATCTGCTCTCAGAGCACTTGCAAACAAGGGGCAAAAAATTAGCTGAATAATATGAGTCACTCTTGTCTGTTCTTTCTTATTAAGAATCCTAAAACTGCAGCTTGCCATCCAAGTGTAAGGAAAACAGATATTTGTTTCATTTAGCCATGCAGTGGTCCTCTTCATTGAAATCATCTAACTTATGTCATACAGAATAAAAACATTACTGGTAAGCTACCAAAATAATATGACACTTGCAAAGTAATTTTAACCTCCACTGTTTTCTCTCACTAGTATGTTACCGACAAATTAAACCCCAGTATCTGTCCCTTTTCTGGGAGAATATGTGGTTTGGGAAGGTGACGTGTTAGAAGCTCTCACAGGAGAAAAGGCTAGTCCCAGTCACTCGGAGGGGATACCAGAGCAGCAGTTAACTATGCAAAAAGCACTAGGGTGAAAGCACCTCTCTGTAAGTGCATGTGAATTGTAACTAATGCAAGGTAGCCAACATGTACCAGTCATGCAAGCACTTCTTTCAGCTTTGGGTTTCTAGTGATATTACCACTGATTTAGCCTTTCCTGTCTCCTGCTTCAGCAGCTGAGGCTTGGGACCGTCCTGTTGAGGTCACTGTAAATACCCACATTTGAAGCTTCATCTGCGCACTAAATATCTGCCTGATCCTGAGCTCCAGCTTTTGAAAAAGCAAGCTGGAATGTTTCACCTTTGTTTCCCAGATTATAGTACATAGCTGGAGGTAGCATCTCTCTAGGATTGTATTTAGCTGTGCAGTCCTTTTCATACTGCATACTCAACCCTGTAGGTCTGTTACAGACATAAAGTGAGAGCAGTGTATTTCTTATGGCTCGATCTCGAAATTCTCTTTCAAAATGCTTGAACTGAAGAAAATCAATGTGTGCATCAAATACTTTGCAGTAACTCCCTAGTTTACACAAGTTTACTCTTCATCTCTGGGAGCATGTAGCCCTCAACTAGTGAGCATTTTGTTGTACAAGAGAGAAAACTTGGAGACAGTTGTGCTGAAGGTGGTTTTTGAAACTGACTCTTTTGAACTTTATGAATTTTAACTGTGGTTCAGTTTTTAAATTCAGAGATTTTGGTAACAAGACTCTATGCTTTCAAGTTACAAGGCTCCATGCCTGATTTTATGCTGTAAATTGCAATATTTTGCAATTTGTATTTTAATTTAGAAGGATCACCTACTTTCCTAAATACTTAAGTAATGTGGCAGGCTGTGGTTATTGATTCTCTTGGAATGTATTACAAGAAAGCTGTATTCACTCTTTCCTCTTGGGAATGCCCCTCCTGAACTGCATGCTTACTAGTGACAGCTTAGGCCCCTGATACATAACCAGAGACCTTGCCTAATATCCTTGCTACTACTTAGGGAATTTTTATTAAGTAAAAACATCATTAAAGTAGACAGAATGATGAAGTTTAATGAGCATCTTTCTCACTTGACATTGTTAGTTTTGCTGCTGCAGCAGCCGTAGTGCTCTTGTTTGTTACTTCCAGTGGGGCAGGTGGAGAATGCAGGGAGATTTTATGTTTATATCTGCATACAAAGAAACATTTATGTTCATGAGATATATTTGCTTTGAAAAATATATACGAGGAAAGAAAGCAATTGGAAGTCTCTATCTGAGAGCTTTCAGTCTTGCATGTAATCTCCCCTTTCACTTTAACATGAGAAGGCTGCATGCAGTACTGTAGCTGCTAAGTCTACAAAGGTTCTTCAGTGTGTGAGCTGTGGTTATAATAACTAGCTTCTGACTGTTACTGCAAACTGCAAACATCTCAAATATTTATTTGCACTCCAGATTTTATTCTTCAGCAGAGGTTTTGGCCTGTGAGCTGTCCTTCTCAGAGCAGTACCAGCTCCATAAACAGGTGACGTTTCAAAATCTCAAGTGGGAAGGTGCTGCCGTGTGCTATCAGCACTTATCTCACAAAACTGCCTTGAAACGATAGCCACAATCTGCCTCAGTATTCCTTGGTTTCTTTATGAAGACAGTGTGCTGTGGCTAAGGGTGTAGTCATGCAAACAGCGATGTCAAGGTGCCATCTCCCAGCACATTACCATCCGTCAGCCGAGCAGCACAGTTGTCTGTGTGCATGTCATAAGCTGACCTCCGCTGCCGACGACGAGGTGCAAGTGTCTCTGCCTAACACAACTGACTTTGCATTGATGCAGAGCAGGAGCGTGTACACAGTTTGGACACCTTGGCTATGGCTACTTCTGTGGCTGCATCATTCCAGTAGGTATTGAAATCATTAAAGGCTGTGTGTGCAAATTTCACATCTATTACAACCAAAGGGTTATAGGTTCTTGTGGAATTCAGGTAGTTACTTCTCTGTGCAGATAAGCTCCATTAGTTTTTTTCTTTTACTTTTTTTTCCTGTGCGTTTTTTCCCCCTTGGGAGCTATGGAAGTGGTGTCTGTTATTTTACCAAAAGTTCATTGAAAATTTTGAGTTCTCTTTTCCCGAGTGTAACAGAATGCAAATTCTGTCCCAGAGGCATTATCACAGTCATTATTGTATTTAAATGTTGTTGTGACACCATATGTCTCCTCATATTTGATGTATGCAAACACAAGAGAGAGACCCTGTATGTGAAGGCTTGTATAATCTAAATACATCTGATCCTTGCTCTTTGCTTAGCAGACTCCTGTGATAGACTGTAAAGCACTCATCTCCAGTTGAGACAGCAATGTGCGCTGAAACTTCCTTGACATTTTGCCAGGAAAACCTAAGTAGATGTATTCGATTTGCTTATTTCAAACCCAGTAATTATTTTCCTGGATGAAACTTCGGTGCACATGATGATAGAAGTGGTTGGACGTGAGAATAAATAAAAGGAATGTGAAATTTTCTGTAGATGCCTTCAACTCATGTACATCTATTACTACTGGAGTATTTGCATGGGGCAAAGGGAATCACTGGAGCACCAATAGCACTGAACATTGTGAGGAGCAAGTATCAAAGAAATACCAAAACTCCATCCAGGTAAATTGGGATTCTTACATACAGTGACCACTGGATCTCATTTCACAGTCAAAAGGCGTTACCCACGTAGACTTCAGCAGAACTCTGAAGTTCATTCAAAATTGTCAATATTCAGTTTCTGCACTTGGAAAGCATCTGTGTAGTCAGTAGAATCCCCACCACACCCTTTTGCTTCAGGAAAAGTTCACTACCAGAGCTCTGCCAGTTCACAAACTTTGAACATTTGCACTGAGAAAGGAAGAAATGAGAGGCGTAACAAATGCCAAAAGGGTCACCTGAGAGGGAAACTCACGTGAAGTTTCCAAACCAAAAAAAGAAAAGCCTAAGCAACCTGTGCAAAAAGAGGGTATGTAATAGCTGAGAACCACTAAAGCTATTTCAGTCCTCTCTGGGTTGGCACTAACAGGACAGAGGAGCTGTGAGGCAGCAGGATGTGGAAGACAGGACAGTGACAGGGGACTTCTGTTCCCATCTGTGAAGGGGTTTTGTGCTCAAATATGGTGGACCAGTGGATTCTCTGTTAATTCAGTGCTTAAAATCCCAAATGAGGACTTTGTTATTCTATGAAAAAGAGCCAAAAAACAGCTTGAATGTTAATTTAGTATTTAGCTAACTATTGGTGTTCACAGATTTGAGTATACATTTCTACTTCTCTGTTGCTAACTTCTTGGAGTTACAAAATTATTGCTGACAGTGGTTCAAATGCTGCATTGCATATCGTTGAGAACAAGATACTGCTTGTTCCCTGACATTTTCTACCCTGAATCAGTCTCTTATGGGACAACCTCCTTGAATATCACTTCTGTGCTCTTCTACAGTGATAGTATTTCCTAATACCAAACCATCTCCTTCCATATACTCCCTCCCTCAACTCACTTAATGCCTTCCAAAACAGGACGGTTATTTAGGATAGATGTTTGATTAGTATGCATACTGTGTACTTGGATAAAATACAGTCCTGTGCTTTTGGGGCTCTATCTCTTATGAAATAGAAGAAAAATATGACTGTTGTAGCTAACACGAAGCATGTAGTTATCACAGAGGGTCAGGGCTCTCTGCATTCGTCAGGAAATGGCACCTGATCCCTTGTTGACAGTAGGTGAGGACACGTATAAAATTTCAGTAAGGTGAAGTAATGTCGTAGTTTACAGTTGTATTTTCCTTGAGCAAGGCTGTTTTAGCTACAGTACACCTTGACTGCAGCCTGCTTAGCAGTGTGATGTAAATCTTCGGCTGCTGAGAAGGTGAAAGCTAGCACTTCCTCTCCACCCCACCCTACAGGAAGCTCTAATCCCACTCCATGGTCTAGGAACCACAGGGTTGCAGTATCTTCCAGATACAGCAAAATAAAGCTCAAAGTGGGTGATAGCTTTTAACGTCCTGACGTATAATTAGAATAGTAAAGAAAAGAATAAAGTCACAGAATCATGAAGGTTGGAAAAGACTTCCAAGATCACATGTAATGGTGACTTGGGAAGACAAACACCATCACTCTGAACGTCCTCCCCTTCCTTCTTCCCCCAGCTTTATATGATGAACATGACCCCCTATGGCCTGGAATATCTCTTGCATCAGCTGGGGTCTGCTGTCCCAACTTTGTCTCCTCCCAACAACTTGTGCACCCCCAGCCCACTCGCTGGTGGGGTGGGGAGCAGAAAAGGCCTTGGCTCTTTGCAAGCACTGCTTAGCAAAAACAAAAACATCTCTATTATCAACACTGTTTTCAGTGCAAATCCAAACCACAGCCCCATACCAGCTACTGTAAAGAAAATTACCCCAACCAAATCCTGTGAAGCGCGTCTTCGAAAAGCGCATTATGTCAATAAGGGAAGTTAAATTTGAGCTGTGTTTATTTTGGGTAGGTTTTTAATTTAGTTTAATCGGGATTACTCATAAATTATCTATCAATTACTGTGTGATATTTAGCAAGATCCTCTCAGCCATGTAGTCTATTTAGCTTCACAGTGAATGCCAGTGTCTTAATTGTAGGATACTTTGTCAACATTTAATCAGTGGTACTTACTAATGTGGCATTGATGTGTTGGTAGCTGTCCCAGTGCTATCAATCATGTGTGAGCAGCAAAGGCTGCTGTGACACCATTGCTCTCTGTCACATTATCAAGCCCTTGGGTTTTCTGGTTAGGGATGATGCTCACTCTGCTCTAAGCAGGCACTCTATCTCTTCAGTTCAACCCAATTTTTATCATTGTCTACTTGAATACACGTCCTTGCAGCCTTCCAAGCCTTAATCCCATAACTGCAGAATAAAGGTTGCTAGTTTCTTAAGGCAAAACTGATTGCTCCTTCACTGCTCCAAAGGCCTGCTCTTACTGGTGTTACTACCCTGAAAAGTCACGAAAACCCAAATGTTAATGACTGCAGCGAGATCTAATAGAAAATTCAGTGTGTTGAGACAAAATGTAGATCTTACTTTTTTTATTTCTAGTAACTAGATGCATTGTTTAACATGCTGCAGAGTAAAATCCTGTATCACAATTTTTTTTGTCTCATTTCCTTACAGTCTTTATGGCAGACACATGCAGGCAAACCCTGAACCTCCAAAGAAGAACAATGACAAGTCAAAGAAGATCAGCCGTAAGCCTCTGGCAGCCAAGAACAAATAAGTGCCTGGCTTCTGCCTCTGTTTTTATATCTTTTACATTGCTTTTGCATGTGCTTATAATATTCCTTCACATCTCCTGTTGCTTATAAGAAAGCAGAGACTAGAATTAAATGCAATTTACTATGTATACCGCTTTAGAAGGTACTGCTAGAGGGATACAAATTTATATATTCTCCTAATTATGGTCACATTTATGTAACCATTTAATACATCACTGTCGAACATATTTTAGCTTTTCTATTTATATGTATATTAATGTCCTCTCTTCACATGTGTCACATGCTGTTAATATCAGGGGGTTTACACCTATATTATATGATATTAAATTTCATATTGTATTCCAATTGATTTTAATAAAGTTTTTAATTTGTATTGTTGTTTTGTTTTTTTAAGTAGGACTTCTGAAATAGAAAATTCCTTGAGGAACATAATGTGTCCAGTTTCCTGTAAGGTGTTCATTTCTTCTGTAGGAATGTGGTAGCATTTTATCTGATACAAATTAGTAAAAATGCAAGGCATTTTGTTTAAAGAGTGAAAAATTTTAATCAGTTTCTTTTTTTTTTTTTAATGTTGCTGTATCTTGCTCTTTTTGCCTTGAAGGTTATTTTGAAATCAAAGAGTAGGGAAAGGGAGACAGGAAAGAAAAAAAAAATTGTCTTTGTAAAGAGCTGCCAATTGCCAGCCCCAGTTTGGGGAAGAGAACTTTGTCATTGAAGAAACTGGTAATTCTGCCAATTTTTTAAGTGATTTTTTTTTCTTTAGGCAGAAAACCCAAATAATGTGTTTAATCTCTGCTGAAAGTGCTTATATTGAAGAGCTATTCCAAATGGCTTTTGAAAATGCCACAGGTTCTATATTTGTCTATACAAAGCTGGCACTGCAACCAAGCTCAGAAACTGCAAATTGTTCAACAGCTCAAATAGCTTCAGGTCTTACCAGTGGGGAAGGAAAACCTAAAAGCCAGTGATTTCCAAACAATTTTAGTCTTAGGAGAACAAAAGCTAACAAGGGAAGTCAAGAAGCAAGAACACATATTCATACCTAGATCGCTCATGTTGGGACCTTCCTGCCTTTGATTTCCAGTTCCATGAATTTCATACTCGAGCAACCCATTGAGAGTCGGCTGCTATCCGGACAGCAAGCTGGGAAGCATGCCCAGACTGCCGAGACAGGCCTGTGGTGTTCAGTGGGAGAAGAAAAGGTTTTAAATATCTCATGCTAGAAGTGATACCTTCTGCAAAAGCCATTTTGTGTCTGAAGATTCTATTATCAGCACCATCCTCTCCAGCGCATTTAGGATTACCCCAGCATTTAAGTAACATGGTTGCCTTAGTCTAGGAATAAATGTATTGACATATATTTTGCAACAGATTTTTTGAATTGGCAAGTGGGGCTAGGAAGTTGGCATCAAGCTTTAGACACATTTTAAGTGGTCTTCAGTACTTTAGAAGAATGAGGCAGTCTTGGTAGGCAGATGGAGAATAGTAAAAATGGTAGACTTGTCAGGAACAGTCAATTCTATCCGTTGTATGCTCTGCAGAGGATTTTCCAGACCTCTTAAGTGATTTGTCTAGGGAACAGGTCCAACTGAAACAGGCCCATGAAGGTGCTAGGTTGGTTGCATGCTAAGAATTCACAGCAAGAACTGGCCCCCATCTGGAATGCTCACAATTAAATCATCATCATCATGGCTGGGCTTCGCGAACGAAGATTTGGGGAGGGCTCTATCTGTGTTTATTGCGAGCGCGTTGGTGGCTAAAAAGGCCAATGCAAGATAGACATATCCGGTTGCAAAAGGTACAGCAGAAAGACTCCTTAGGTGGTATTTTCTGCAAGGCATGATTCTTTCTGCACTGTCTTTTCTCCTCAAGAGTGATCCTGCATGCATTGAAGATAGCGTGTCTCCAGACCTCCCGATTGGAGGCCAGAGTAGACCAGTGATGAAGATCAATATGGCCAAGGCTGAGATGTTGTTTCAGGGAGTCCTTGTATCAGTGTTTACAGAGCCATAGTGCTGTCTACTCTCTTATACGGATCTGAATCATGGGTCATCTACCGCCACCACCTGCATCTCCTAGAACGCTTCCATCAACGCTGTCTCTGCACAATCCTAAACATCCGCTGATCGGATTATGTGACCAATACATCTGTTCTAGAACAAGCAGCAATCACAAGTATTGAGGCCATGTTGCTGAGAACACAGCTGCGCTGGGCAGGACACGTCTCCAGGATGAAGGACCACCACCTCCCTAAGATCTTGCTTTATGGTGAACTTGCCACCGGCTGCTGCAAGAGAGGAGCCCCGAAGAGGAGATACAAGGACTCACAATTAAATGTTATGTAGGCATTAACACGTGAGGGGACCTAATGACAGTAATAACTGTGCTACAAGAAGTCCTGATGAAATGACAGTGAAATGTCAGAAGATCCCCAAACTACTATTACAGATTTTTTTGGAAACAAAATAAATAGCAAGGGCACATTTAGCAGGACAGGGTGAAGAGGCTCTAGACTCTTCCCTGGCACTGAACACTACCCAAACCCTCCCTCGAGGGTGGCACTGTCCTCAGGGTGGAGCCACTGTTCTCCTGACAGATCCTGCAGCCAGGGCTAGACAGCTTCTTTGAGGCTTGAGGATGTTTTACGTACGCTCACTTCCAGCTGAACTGGATTCACTGCTCTTCTGGAATCTCCCTGGTTATGCCTGGACATGGTTTTCTGTGAGCGGGGCAGCATTATGGCTTTCCTTTGACTTGAACAGAAATCCATCCAGAGCTAAAGGCTCAGGTGGTATCTGAGACTGCGTCCGTCACCTGCTGTGTCCAGGGGTTTGGAAAAAAAAAGATGTTGCTACAGGACTACAAGGGTTTCAAAACATGGAGTAGAGTCTCTAATGTAAAATTAAAAGCTTGTTGGGGAAGGCCTGGTGATGTTATTGGTGGGAAGCTACAGCACTGCTTTAAAATAAGCTTATGATTTTCAAACATTAGTCAGACTTCCATTAACTGCAGTTGCAAATTTTGAAAGTGTTAAAAGACTCATGCAATCTCTCCTCTGCAGGGTTTCGAAGTATTGATTGGAGCATTCCTGGGTGTTCATAGCAAAAAAATCCGCCCAACCTTCCCACTTCTTCCCTCATGAAGGAGGAAGAAACACAGTTTTGACAAGCAAAAGCAGGAATGAAGGGTCTGGGGAAGAGTAAGTGAAAGGCTTAAAGATGTGAAGGATAAAAAGAAATCCTAAAGGGAGAAGTATTATACTGAAGATGGTGGCAGATGGGGGAAAAAAAGAAGTTTCTTGAAAAGAAAGATGAAAAAATAAGATAATGTTCTGAGAAGACGATGAAAAACTGAAATGCATAAAGCTTTACAAACAGAAAACAAAATCAGTAAGGAGTAGCTCTTCAGAGGCTCAGGACAGAATAAAAGACAAGGGGAAGAAAAGCAAACTTTCTGGGTTGTAACATGCTAAGGTTTTAGAGTTTTTAAAAAGGTACTAGCTTCTTAGAGCAAACTACACAACAGTTTTAATATGAGTGTATGTATCTGTTCTCTAAAGTCATTGCTTTTTTAATATTTAAAAACAATGTTTTATTTTACTGGGTCACAATTATTTCACCACTGAACTTCAAGGAAAGGAGCTGCTGTTTTCTACTGTGATGAACCAGTTAATGAGCACTGCAGCTCGTGATGGTGCCTTTGCTGGTCCCCATAGTCATTTCTCCAGAGGATCCATCAAAGTGAGGCCCCTTCCAGTGAGCCCTTGGGTGCTACCCCTAGGTGAGCATGGGTGTTGTGCCAGTGGGAGCACCAAGCTCTGGAAAGGCAACCCTTTGCTCTGCTGGTCAGTATTGTTTCACTGGCCTAGTTGACAATGAGATCCCTGGTCTCGGGGTGCCTTGAAAAGAACATTTTTGCCATCCATTCTTTCATGGTCACTTGTTCAGATGCCTCTTTGGGCCACCCTCTGATACAGCCAACAGCTTGCCACTTCAAGGGGAGAAAATTATTCCTGTGAAGAGGAAATTTGTTTTTTATAACTTTCCAGTACGTGGGAGCTCTTTGAAAGCAATTAAGCTGGTAATTCTCTGTTTTGATTTTGCACATGGTGAACTGGAAAGAGTGTGGCGATTTTTTTCGCATACAGAGGAAGCTTTTTTAAATTACCATAAGATGGATAGGATGTGCCTGTGCAAAGAGTGGCCTGGGAAATTAATTCTCCTTGCTAAGACAGACAAAATGGAGCCAGAAAACCTGCATGTGCACGCACCATCCACACTTTTCTTGTACTTACAGTACATTATTGCCTCCTGCAGTCCTCCTGATGGACAGGTAACAGTTAAAAACAAACAGACAAACAAACAAACAAATCTCAGCTCTGGGAACATGGGCGCTGCTGTTACTCTCTTTCCTGTTTAAAAAAATATGTGAGGAACAGCACTGTGATTCTGAAGTTTTACCTTTTTATGATTGTTAGTCTGGGAATATGTTTCCAATGGAGTCCCTTTGCATCTTTATTTTGGTTTTAGTCAGGTCTTTCCTGTTAAGGAAATGACACTATAGCATCTGTTCGTCAGTTAGCTTCCAGCCTTACAGCTGGCAAATCACACCAGCAGCATGGGCATTTCTCCTGAAATGGCAGCTTGTTTGGAGGTACGATCAGAGCCAGCGTGGCCCTCACCTCTCCTCCCTCCAGCACTGCCTGTGCTCCCCATCCTGCTCCTCCGGGCCCTCCCCACCATGGTGCCATGCATGGGGCTAGATCCTGGGCCCCTGGAGGATCTGAGGAGAGAGAGAAACCTTCCTCCTGTTCTGCCAGACACTCTGCTCCCAGGGAGCTGAGTGAGGTCAGGAGGCATTTCCAGCCCCGGCAGCACTTGGGTGTTCCACACTGGCTCATGGCTTGGTGCTGGTATGGAAGCTGGGAGGGCGAGT
Organism: Corapipo altera; assembly: GCF_003945725.1. NCBI lineage: Eukaryota > Metazoa > Chordata > Aves > Passeriformes > Pipridae > Corapipo > Corapipo altera. The sequence goes on from NW_020884928.1 coordinate 4,501,416, forward strand.
CTGTGCTGTCCCCACACTTGCTGAGCAGCAGGAGCTCCAGAGATGGGTAATATTTCTAGTTTGAAGCGGGTGGTAACTGTTAATATCCTCATGACAACCAGGAGGAGTGAGATTGTCATCGGTTATATTAGTTGTTAATTTTGTAAATATTAACAATTTCTAGGATTATGGCACAGGATGTGAGCTGTCAACTTGCTTTATTTTCCTCCTACTCCCTCTTGTAATGACACATCTTTTATACTCCCAGATTCATGCCATGTATTTGTTACTTTGCACTGACACCAGGGCTGGCAGATGTTCTGGGATGAAACCACGATAACTTCCCAGAAGTTAGATTTTCTTCCCCTTCTGGATACTTTGTTTCCCCTGTTCAAAGGAGAAGTAATTTGCCTGTAAAGAACAGTGATTTATAAATCTCTGTGGTTGGTTTATATCCAGTGCTGCTGCCAAAGCCGCTGCCATTGGCACAGCTGAGCTCCTGCTTTCCTTTCCAGTTCACCTGAGTGCCTCAGGCAGGTACCGTCACTCTGGTCCCTCCTGGAGCAGTGGCTGAGTTACAGCTCACCAGGAACTGTATCCCTATTGTGAGAAAACCCTTAAAACTGACATTTTTACCGTATATCTCAAGAGCAAAATTTTAACTGTATTTTTAGATCACAAAGCACGTTAATTGTGTGAGTGCCAGTCGCAGGAATCACTCCTGCAGCTTGGTGGACATGTTCAGAGGCAGCTTTTGTGACAGTTTGAGGTCGGGGGGAAGCACCGGGGCAGGTGGCTGTGCCAGGGTGCTCACTCCTCGTCTCGGCTCCCTTGCTACTGGTGAGAGCTTCCCTGCCCACTCTGCCCCGCTCCTGTGCCTCCGGCAGCCCTGAATGTACAGCCAGTGCTCAGCCAAGCAGTGGTGAGCCCCAGGCTGCATGTAGCTTCACAATTTTCCTGACATCCCAGTTATTCAGGATAATGTTTCAAATGGCCTGGTGCCAGGGCAGCCACCAGCGCAAGGATGAGTGGGGAGCGTGGCTGTGGCTGACTGGGTGCCAATAGCGGGACAAGCTGCACCTTCCAACCTGGAGTGATTAGTGCCTGCAGATGGCACCATGCAAGTACTGGACTAAATACCCCTACTGTTTCAGTAATGCCTTCTGCCAGGGTGAGTGTCCTGCAGGCCCCCAGGGAAAGTCTCGCCCTCTGCCTGAGCCTGAGCGATGCTGTGCTGCTCGTGGTATTGCTAATCTTTGCTTTGCTAGCGTGGATATTGCAGCCTGGTAGCAGTGGATTTCCCAGTGGCACAGAGCTATTGCCAGGCAGAGCCTGAGGAGCAGGACACCTCCTGCCCTGGTGATTGCCCTTGCCATCCTCGCCTGAAATTCTGCACCCACAGGAGCCACACTAAGCTCGGTCAGCAGTGCTTCCCAGGACCGAAGTGCCGTGGAAAAAGTCACTCCTAGGAACCACTTGTGGGGCAGTGCTCCAACAAAGACCAGCCAGAGGGGAGTAGAGCCAAAGGGCTGCTCTGCAACCCAGAACACCACTGGAGAAAGGGCAATGCTCTAAATAAAGGCTATTGTTTGTGTTGGGTCGTGAGTGGCTCAGGTTCTCAGTGGGAGAGTAGATTTTAGCTTAATACTGGACTGTGTTTTCCCTCCAACTGAGTGGTTTAGGATCTAACATCACAGCAGTGACACAGAGGACTGGTGATCTTGTCAGCTGCTTGCTCAGAGGGGTAGGGTTTAGAAACCCTACTCTTGGTAGCCTGGTTTGAGCATCCTCAGCCACTTCTTATTTGCTCTTATATCGATCCAGATATTTTATTTTAGATACTCAAACACACCTGGCATATGTGAGTTCTCAAGATCACACAGAAATGAGCATCTGTGTTTGGAGCAGAAGAGAGCACTGATTTGGAGGCATGCGGTGCATGGGTACTTACTGGGATATGATTTTAGCAGCTACCATCCAGACTGTACAAAGTGACTTTCCTGTCTTAATTTCTGGTCATCATAAGCTCCTCAAAAGATCTCTGCTCTACTGGTTGGTATCCAGAGACACATTAAACACCTTGTAGATCAGGAATTCAATACTAATCCATTCTGAGGGCAAACATAAAAATCAAAGCTTTGATTTTAATCCTGGTACTTTGCTGATACCATGCGGGCTTGGAGTCCAGCTGTCAGTGGCTCTCCAAGCTGCCTGTGCAGCAATGGAGGATGCCTGGCAGCACCTTGGGATGCACTTTCTGCCTGTGCCAGCAGTGGGGGCAAGAATACAGCTGGAGAGGCGAGGGAGGGAACACCAGAACAGATCCAAAATTAAGGCCTGAAATCCTTTTCATTCCCCGTGTTGCTGGTATAAAAACATGCCGAGACAGTTCCCAGTGAACACAACTGTCACCCCCAGGCTTGGCAGGGTGTCCCCAGGGAGGTTCCTGGTATTTCCTTTCCCCTCACTTTGCTTTTACATCAACTCTGCCAATTAAGAAACCAAATAATTCAGAGGCGATCATGTGGCATCAAATGCTGCAGAAAGGGATAAAAATAACCCCAGAGCCTCAGGAAAAATTGCTCCAAGGGCTGTGCATCAAGCCAAGCCCCGTTGCAGTGTGTGTGAAGAGGATCACAGCCCTGGCTTGCCCCCCTTTGGGGGTAGCCAGACCCCCAGCAGCTGGCCTGGCTGTCCCTCCACACAGCTGGATTTGAGGGAGCAGGAAAGCCCATGAGGGCAGGCCCTGGCAGCATTCCTCTTCTGCACCTCTTCATGGGAGAGGCCCCGAAATCCCGTGGGGCCAGGAGTGCCAAGGCAGAGCAGGGAGGTTCTCAGGGCCCCCAGACACTCAGTGCTCTGAAGCAGGGGCCTCGAGCCAGCTTCTCCATCCCCAAGGCAAGCACTGACCTAGAGGTGGGTTCATGAGCTGGGCCTGGGTTTTGGACCTGAGGCTGATGGCTTTGCAAACAGGGAAACATGGAATAAAACTTAAAAACATCCTTTTTTATTTTTTTTTTCAGAAAGAAAACAGAAACAGACAGGAAATAAATATTGAAAAATAATCTCTCCAAAATCCTCGAAATGAAAAAAGCCGTTGAGCTTGGGAGAAAAATGGAATTTCTTTGGAATAAATAAGGAACCAGGGAAGGCCAGGCCACCTGACATAGCTCCATAGCTAGACCCACACTCCTGCCAGGTACAGGCAGTAATGAAAAAAATAAAATAGTGCATCCAGTTCTGCATAGAAGTTTTCTGTTCTTGTAAACCAAATGAAATTAATCATTACATTTATCTACAGGGTGTTCTATAAAATCAATAAGTTCTAGCACTGCATAGCAATCAAAATATGACAAGGCACTTAAACTTTGCCAACTCAGTCCAATTAATTATAACTTCGTTAGAAAACAGTCATTTTTATAGAGTCAGTTGACTCTTCAAGGACTATAATATGAGCTTGATATAAGCTCATTGATTTTTTCTTTATGATTTCCAGTTGAAAGCAAACAGAGATCACTCGCTTTATAAAACTGTGAAAATATGTGTGTATTTAACATACCAATATTATTTATAAGCAGCAGCTAATATTTAAGTACCTCTTGTACGCCTTGATAAAAGTGGTTCATGATTCAGCCCTCTCAGATGTTCAGAGGATGTTCTTCCACATTATTGCTATCGTCATTTGTCTTTCCCCTCTGACGTGCAGTTTTTTATGCAGGAAAACTGTAGATGGGGCTTGTCAGAAAGGAGGAGGGCAGCCTGAATACCTATGAGGTGTCACTGGAAACTGAGCACCTCCGGACATTCCAGATGGGCTCTACCATCTTTTTACGCAACAACCTAGCAGCTTAAAAGGCAGAAATGAGACCAAGGGATCCTGAGGAAAACAAGAGTGGAGGAGTATGGTGTTAGACATTGCAGGTGTTTGAGGTTGGAGGAAGTGAAAAGCTTAGTCAGTGGTAAGGAATTTTCAGGGTAACAAGTCGAGGGAGAAAGGTTTGGTTTGAGGTAGGGATTGGAGGGAGGAGAAGGACCCTGAGATTCGCTGGGTGCTCATAAAGCTCACAAACCCTCTGGAAAATGAAAAGACAAATACTGGAAAACATACAACAGGCATTGAATCCAGCTGCTCTCTAAAGAGTGCAGTTGGAGGCCACACGCTGATGGTGGCTGCTGTGAACATGTGGGTTTGAGAGGGGTGTTCCCATGCCATGTTGCCCCTCAACCACCCCCTGCATCGAGCCATCCCAAACAGATAGGCCTGAGCCTGAGCCAGAGCCAAGCCTTGATGCTTCAACAGTGCAAATCAGAGCTGAAAACCGTAAGTCACAGGTAAAGTGCCCACATAAATGACACCAGTGAAAACTCGTGCTCAGTCCCAAGGGCATGGGGATTGCACATCCTGCACACAGGCCCGGGGAGCTGGTCAGGCTCAGCTCCCTGCCAGGGTTTACAGGAGGTTTGATTTCAGTCCCCAGGAGCATCCAGGCACCAAGAGGCAGACAATGTCTGTGTATGCTGCAGAACAAACCTGGCCAAACAAGGTGGCTTCCTCCTGTCCTCCATCCCTGCACTAACCTCAGAAAACAGACTCCAGCATTTGAGTTAAAAAAACAGATCTATCACCAGCAGCAAGAACACCAAGGTAAATCTCATCAGTGCCATATGTTTCTTAGGAACAGTCCTGACCATGCAGGCAGCCACATTTGTAAGTGAAAAAAATCCCTCAGTAATTGCAAACGCTTGGGTTTTGCTGGTTTATTGTCATTAATAAGAGGCTTTTGATAAATATCTGGATCTGTGAGGGAAGGATGAGCCATGCTGCTTCTGTCCCATCAGTGCCTAGATCTTCCAAAAATTAAAGGAGAGTGTCCATGGAATGAGGATCTGAGGTCTCAAAAAAAAAAGATGAAAAACGAAGAGAAGACTGAGTTTTGTTTCCTTTCTAAAACATGACTCTTGTTTTCAGTCATGGTGCATCAGATGCAGATGAAAACAGAAAATAAAATTGCATTTCCAGAGTAGTTATTTGCAGCTCCATGGTGCACTACTCCTACTTTCTTGCCTTTCAAGGTAAAGCAAGCATGAGGATGTCACTAGCACATGCTGGAGATTGCCACTGATCACCAGCAGACAAGGAAAGGCACAGGCAGTGTCTGCCCTGGCGCCAGGCACAGGCTGTGTCTGCAAGCAGACAAATCCTCTGCCGTGGTGAGAGAGCTGCAAAGGCCTGACACCAGCCAGGGATGCTGCCATCTCTAGGGCATGGTCACCTGGGCTTGGCTCAGTGGGTAGGGCTTGGTGGCAAGAGCCACTTGTGTATTGCGGTGTATAAAAGCCTTCACATCACTGTGAGCTCGAGTCTTCAGGGAGGCAAGTTATAACAATCACAGAGGAAAGCTGGTCTCAGACATAAACTGCTCCTTTCCCTCTTCCCACCAGTTTTGGACGCTGGAAGAGGTATAACAGGGTGAATACCTGAATGAGTCTCAAGCCAATTTTTTGATGGTCTTGAAATCAGCCAAGTTAATGGGAGTTCCTCAAACCAACAACAGGGGAGGGGAGGAAAAAGCTGTGACAAAGGAGGTGATTATCAGGTGGCACCAGAGGAGCTCAGCCCAAGCTGGGGAGCTGCTCCAGAGCTGGTCCCTTCTCACAAACGTGGAGGCTTTCTTGGGATGAACGATTCACCCCAGCCAGGATTAAGTGCAAGCAGCATAATGGAGGCTTCGGTGCCACCTGCTGCTCTCCTGAGGCTGAGGGTCAGTGCAGCAGCTGCTTCCCTACCCTCGACTGGGTCCCTGGTGTGGGCCAACCCTGTGCAAGGCCAGACCTGTAATTAGGCTGAGGGCAAACAAAGGAGAGGCTGGATGCAGTGGGTGATAGCGGTGAGAGAATATCCCCACCTGTGCAAAGCCTGTCCAGTGGCCTGGCTAAGCCCTGCTCCAAAAACCATCATCCTCAGGACAGCAGCAGTGAGCTGGGGGACAGTGGCACATGGGAAGCACTGCCCAGCTGCTGTGGCTGGCCAGGTTTGGTGTGTCCCCGCAGAGGGAGGCTGCCCCTGCAAACACAGTGGCGAGAAATCCCTTACAAGAGTGAGTGACAGTAATTGGGAGTAATTGCAGCAATGCAGACATAGAGATGGCTTTTAGTAATTCACCACTTCCTATAATATAATATGAATAATCCCCCTCTAAAGTGATGGTTATGACTGCAGCCTCATTATTTTTTTTTTCGCATTTTGCCTTAAACTGGTTGTAAACTGAGATAATCAGGTCCTGTGGGATTATTAAGAAGATAGCACATCTATTATATATCTCAAATAAGCCGTTTTCCTACCTTGTCTTTACTTAGTGTCATTTTCCTTTTATACACCCTATAAAAGAAGAAAATTAATGTCCTTTGTCACTCAGACCTCTTCTCCTGGTTACAGGTGCCTTGGCAGACATTTCCTACCAAGAAGGAAAATAAAATTTGGCCCAAATTCTAAACGCTTTCACAGAGCTCACAGCTTCTGTCTCTAAGGTCTTGCAGTTTCCTCCGTTTGCTGGAACATGGCGTGACACTACAAGAGACAGAGGTGGGCATCAGCAGCTGGAGCAGGAGCTCAGGGTTACCTGGAATTTGGGGTGAAGAGTGACTGATGGCACCACGTAAGACCATTGTCCAGATATGAGCCTTCAGGACTATTTTGGGTGCAAAACTGCTGATGAAGCCCAAAGCACCTTTGCTCTGCCTCATGCCTTATTTTTTTTTTATCTGACAAGACTTCCTACCTTCCTCCTTCTTACCTCACATGTTGTCTGGTGGCTGTTCCAGGAGGATGGAAGGTACATTTGTAACCTGTAGCATGAATGATCAAAAAATTCTAATGTGGTTGAGTAGGAAATGCTCATGTTGTGTTTGGCATAAGCCTCGTGCAGTCAATATTTTCCATTTCAGCATAGCCAGCCAGCAGAGGAGGCTCAGCTGCCTTCAAGGCTGAACAATCATGTTGCTGAGAGACCTGAAGCAGTGGCTGGTATTCACCCTGGCTTGGGAGTCAGGTGCTACCATCCCAAAAAAAATGGGTATAGTAAACCCAGGGCAAAGGCTCAAGCTTCTTACAGGAGTGGATGAAGGTGGAAGCCCCTGATGGGAGTTACAAGATGTTATGAAGAGAAATAAAGTTTCAGGGCCAGGACAGGAAGTGGGTGCCCTGCTCAGGCTGCACCAGCAGTACCCTGCCTACCGCTGCCTCTGCGAGGACTTGGGGCTGAAGGCTCCTCAAAATGAAAAGTCCTCCATACATGGGGTCTGTGGCAAAAAGAAGTATTGCCACATTTCTGAAAGCCAGGCCTCTCACATGGGTATCTGGAAAGGGCTAATGGCACAACAGTGGGAATCCTCTGCCTTTATCTCACAGAACATGTCTCTCATGATTCCAAAAATCTGGTGTTCTTGTGAACTTTCTTCCTGGATAAAGTATACTAAACTGCTTCTGAGTAGTACAAAATACTTAAATCTGAAATATGGTGTTCTGGTATATGTCCTGTATTCTTCTTTCTATCAGTCACAATTCCCCTTTCAGGCAGCCCGGGAAGTGACTTCCCCTTCTGAGCATGCAGGTGGGCTATAGAAAATGTGAACAAGTTGTAAGCAAACTTGGATGTGACTTGCCACTGCATTTCTGGGGTTACCATTGGGGTGCACACAGTAAACCAGGTGGGCTGTGGTGGGTGTGTGCAGCTCAGAAAGAAGGTGAATAATTCTGCAGAGCAGAGATTAGCACCTAAACCAAGGAACAGAGGTCAGAGCAGCACAAATAGAACATTTGAGACAAGGAAGATTTAGATCTGGATTTTTTTAATTCTCTCTGGCCTCTCTAAAGAGTTCTTTGGGAAAATGGACAAACACATTATGCATTATGATGTATAGCATATGGAGAATCTTTGTTCTCTCATGCCTGTTGGGCGCTGGAATGCCAGCACTGAAGTCCAGAAGAAATTCCTAGTAACATTTTTATACTGGTAGTGAGCAGGTTTTCCTTCTGCAGACAAGCCCTATCAGTGAGCAGAGAGCCTTCTGCGAGGCAGGTCTTGGTGTCTCTTCTTCCCCCTCTTCCCCTTTGGAGCTGGCCACAGGACTTGGATGACTGTGAATCTTTGAATGGGATTCAGCACGGAGCAGTGCTCTGCTTCAGGATCTCTCATCCTAAACAGAAAGCCTACATCCATCTTGAGCTTACAGGGAAAATCTGCCCCTCTGTAGAGTCCAGAAACTTGTCTCTAAACAGAAATCTAGGCACCATCTCTAGAAACAACCTAGCCTATTCATATGATGGATTAAAAAAGGAATTTTCTGTCTAGCAAGCTCAAATAACTTTGTATCTGTCATGCTGGAAATAGCTCCCAGATATTTCCAAAAGCTCACTCATCATGCAGACTCCTTCTATACCACTATATAATCCTTTTAATTATCCTCTACAGGATGACTTGCCTGCCATGACACAAACCTGTTCAACTCAACCACTATGGATGTAATAGCACTTTCTTGGGCACTCTTCAGAAATCCCACCAGTGCCTAGCTGGATTTCTCTATTTATAGGACCTACAGGCACAGGCTGGTGGCTCTGATCGAACCTTGCCAAAGCTAGGGGCTTGGGTACCCCTAATCAGTCCTAAAATACAGTTTTTACAGTTGTCTCACTCCCTGCATAGTTTTGGCATCCTGATTTCAAATAAAGTTGCTAATTTCTGGAACAAAATGACAAAGATTTTTTCACAAGCAAGCTACCAAAAGCAACTTCTTTGATTACTAAATAAGGCAAGAACTGAATCAGCTTCATTTCCTTGTAGCATTTTTGGTATTCTGTTGGTGTTTCTAAGATTTCTCATCTCCTTATACACTGAGACATTCATCTTCAGTTACAGTCAAAACCCACAGGTTTACAGAAAAGTCAAAAAATTGTCCTCATCTGCTGCCTATGATGTAGTCAAATGTTTCAACCTAGCAGCTCCAAAATATCTCATCCCTTTTGCAGTGTTTTTTCAAGCATGTCCACTTCTACCCAGTTCTTTGCTCTTCTCATGGTGTTTCTCAGCCAATGGCTGTGTTTGAAGAGGGCTTCACTTAACACTTGCAACGTTACAAACATCAGCAGCCTTCGAGATGCTCTTTGAAGAGGCTTTAAACAACAGTGAAGCTGTAGGAAAAAAGTGGGAGCAAAAGTAACATCAGCATGGCGGACCAACCTGGTACTCCTCACAGAAACACATCAACAAAAACAGGAGGGATGATGGAATATCAGGTCAAACACAGAGCTACAAGATAGTGCCAGTGGGAGAAACACAGAGACAAATACATTTTTCAGAGGGAAGAAAAAAAAAGAGACATTCTAATTCTGTGCAAAATTCTGAAGTGGAATATACCTTCTAGCTGTTGATTGTTTTTCCCGAGCTGCTGAACAGAATAATTCTTATGGAAAAACACAGCAAAGATGTGAAGAAAAACATATTAGGAAATCAGAACACATTTGTCAATCTAAATCACTGAGCTTTAAAAAATTACCAGATACAAATGGCATCAGTAGCATTATCTGCACACATGTGCTCAAGGACCAGATCCTTGGGGTGCGAGGGAAAGGTATGAGAAGGTAGGGAGGCATTTCAGGGTGTGGTGGCTCTTGCTTCTGGTGCCAATCCTGCTCTAAATGCTGCAGCACAGACCTGCCAGCCAGCAGCTGCCTCCTCCCTGGAGGAGCAGAGCATCCCTCTGGCCCTGCTGAGCTCCTGTCGATGTGCTTCAGTTCTGGCTTGGGAAGGAAAATGCCAAACCATGCCCCACTTGAGGGAGCAGGCCTCTTGTACAGGGAAGAGTTTGCTCACTTCTATAGTCCTTGTCGCTGGAGAAGACCTGAATTAGAGGGATTTTTTTTCGGTCTGTCTGCCCAAGGACTTTCAACAATCAGCAGTTAGTGTATCCAAATCACGCTCCCAAACCAACCAACGTTTAGCTCAGGTGTCCTTTCGGGGCATTAGTTGCGTGCAGACACATTTATATTTCTATATTTATGCATTTCTATCACACACTCAGAGCTTCCCAGGCTGCTCTTATGTGGTACAAATCCTGTCTGTTTGCCTGAGCTTGGCCCTGGCAGGAAGAAGAAAATCACCCTCATTCAGTTGCAGTCACACAGTGCTTTTGGGGAGACAAAATTGCAGTTCCAGTGAGCTTCCTTAATCTAACAGAAACAAATACCACTTCTAGACATTGTCCTCCCTCCTACCTGACTCTGACAGGTTTGTGACTGTATCCCTGACTGACTCTGATCTGGACTGACAGGCACACTTTTTAGCTGTAAAAGAGAATACATTTCATTCATATAAAAAATGTATAGCACCTGAGTAGGAAGTGCATTGTGTATTCCTGTGAACTGGAAAGAAATGCAGGCATTGTTGGCTCCAAAATCCCTTGGGTAATTAAACATTATTCCAGAGCTGTTTGAACAACAGATGCCCTGAATTAACTACATCAATTAGAAATCAATTTTGTGTTACTGGCCTGGACACTGCCAGCAGCCAGAGTTCTGTGTTTTGGGTTAGCTGCAGCTGGGTAGAAGACTAAACCAATTTAGGTAGGCAGTGAGATGGCTAGTGTAAACAGGGTGCTGGTGCTGTCTGACACTACATCCAGCACCATTCCTGGAGGAGTTTGCTTTGATATGAGGATTTCTTTCCAAGTCAAGCATCCCTAAAGCCTGACCAGAGGTTGGGGTAAGAAGTAGTAATGCACTGCATGTTTTTACCAGCTACAGTGTACTTCAGCCCAGCTCGAGCATGCTCTTCCCATTATCCCTTTTCATGTAGCAAAAGGACAGTTCTACCTGGCACTATGGTAGGCCAAAATCCCCTTTGCAGCGGGCAAAGGAACTGTCTGTTCCCTTTCTCCTAGAGCAGCTAGGAAATTGTGTATCTTCAGGAAAAAAAATTTCTTAAAATACATTTTCTTTTGGAAAAAGGCTGTTGCTAAAATTTTCTTAAAGTCTGTGGATCTACTCACCTTCAGAGTGTAACTGCTGATCTTTGGCCAGACAGACACTGGATGCTGCCAAACTGCAGACAAGCATGCCCCTTGTAGACAAAACTCAGCACTGCTTTAGTGGCCTCGCTACTTGAGGAACTGGCGGCTAAGCTGCTTTTTCTGTGGGTCCTACATCCAGCTGAGCACTCTGCTTCCCTGGCACAAGTGGGCAGCCTCATCCTTCTCAATTTCGTGAGCCATGAGAGCCTCCAAACAGCATTCTCTTTAAAGGGGAGCAGTCAAGGAGAACTATGCTAATTATCTTGGGTAGAGGATCCTTTAGGTCCTTGCCAGTTTTTATCAAAGCATAAAAAGCAATTATTAAAATTAATGCAATTTACCATGTGTTCTACTTCTAGCAAAGCTATTTTTGGCAAGGGTTTCCATCTGTCCCATTCAGCAAGATCAGCCACAGACTTTTGCTCTCTATTCCACTTTCCAGAGTTCTCATGTGGAGCTAGGCAAACACATGCTTTGTTGCAGAGTCAAGTACCTCCCCTGCAGCGTCTACCTTACCTGAAAATTGTTATCACCTGATGGTGAGTGTCCTTGGCATGACACTTATACTTCTTTCCCTGTTGCTATCTGCTGGCACTGAGGATGAGGAAATGCTCCACCCTCTGCCTTGAGCAGGTGTCCAGTGGGAATGGCTGTGGGGCCAAGTGTCAGATTTGTCAGCGGGGTGTCAAAAACCAGCTTTTGTCTGTATTTTTCACTGTTCTATAGCCTATCTTACTTGGAGCAATTAGAAAGTAATTCATTTACATTGTCATACAAATGAAGACAAAGAGAGCAAGGAGAATGCATTTGTAGGGAATAAAGACCTGACTCCAGGATAGTGTTCATGGGCCCACAGATATTCAAAGTGTTCTCACAGGAGACTGGAAACCTGGCACAAACACCTGTATAAACAGGAACACAGAAGGTGTGATCATCCAGAGTGAAGACAAACGAATCTTTCAGGTGACTGGTGGCGGTTTTGCATTTGCTGTCCCCTCGCAGTCCTCTGGCAGCAGCATCCTCTGCACTGAGACCTCATGCTTATACAAGTGAAAAAGAACCTTGCAAAGGAAACAGCAAGGGCAGCTCAGTCTATCCTTTGTGCCACTCATCTGAAGTTGGGTGGATAAAGAAAGTCGGGTAGATGAAAAAGTCTAGTCTAACATGACTAGTCATGCTATTCTAACATGAATAGTCATACAACAAGTATGACACACTGAAGTCGTAGAGGTGAGGCAGTTTATTTTCACTGGAAAATAATTTAAAAAAAAAAAAAAAGGTATTTTTACCTGTCCAGTGAGTACAGCAAGAGGAAGGAAAACCCGGATGTGATGCTGTCCCTGAGATACCTACTTGCTGACTTCAGACTAGCTATTTATTAGCACTTCAAAATGAGAAAAGCTGTAGTAGATTGAGTGAGGAGGTGTGATGACATAATTAAGAATGGAAACCTAATAAAAGATACATGTTAAATGCCAAATAAATGCCTGCCCAGCAAAAAAAAAAAAAATTAATCTGGGATGTAATCCCTAAGGAGATGGTTAAATACATAAAGAGGAGACTCTAACTCAAAGTCTTTAGATTTGGTCTGGCTGGTGGCTGGATCCCACAGTGACCATGCTTGGCAGCACAACAGCATATTGCTTTCTGCTTGCCATACTTCCTGAATAAAGGAACCTGAGTGACAAACTTGACAGTACAAATTTGGTTTTAGCTTAAAGCCATTAATATCCCTACCTGATTGGAGACAAATGTTGGAGTAGCACTTACCAGACAAGTTGTCTGAAGAATTTGCTCAAAGCTGCCTGGAAGTTACTGTCATTCACCTTTGCTGCAGCACTGCTCCCTGTGCCAAAGTACAGAGATTCCTCCTGCAGACATATTCTCTGTGCTGCGTTATGTCTGGTTCAAAATTAGTTCTCAAAGTAATGCCTAAGTAAGTTTTTCTCAACATATTATCACTGCAACATTATGGCTAGAAATGCTGCTTTCCAGAAATTACATTCCCTTTTTAACCCAGGTTCACAACAGTCTCCCAGTTAGACGGTCTAACCTGTTCATAGGCACTGCCCTCTCCTCGGATATCTCCTTCTGGTTCCTTTCAGCATTGCAGGGAGAAGCAGCATTTATCAGGATACTCAGTACAAATTCTTTCCGCTTCATTTTCTCTCTCAGGCATTAAAATCCATAAAAGGTTCTTTCCTCTTTTAGATATTTAAAGACTGTCATTAGTGATTTAAAGTTAATTAAACAGAAGATTCCAGGCTAAATTCCATTCTCACAGCAGTGAAACTGTAATGTAAGTTCAATGAGCTTCACTGTGTAGCAGCACAGGAGCGAGGGTTCCTTCCAGGACTCGTGTCAAGTGCAAACTGCATTTGGCACTCTATCAATTAACTCAGTAGAGTAACTCCATATGCATGTCAGTGATTGAGACTATTTTCATGGGATATTGGGATATCCTGTTCTTTTGGGTTACATTTAAACAATAAAACAGAAAATAGCAGGTTGCTGAATTGTGATAGTCATAGCTTTCAGTGTTCTGATTTCAGAAAAGCATACACATTTCTATTTTACATTTATATGCGCACATGTGCATGGGCATATGTGTGCCTCTCCATATTGAAAACATATGTATCTCAATACATGAAAGGAATATCCTATCCGAGATTTTATCTTCCTGGAGATTAGAAAATCTGAGTCCCTAAGTGGTAGACATGCTCTCTAGCCAGTCGCATTCCATTTCTCACTTGATGTAGTTTGGATTTGTGCAGTAATCATGCATACTAGAGTTTTAATACTGCTTAGAAAGAATACAAGCACTCTAGCTGAAAATGTATGCATTGCATAAAGACATGCATATCTCAGGAGGTGGTAAATACTTCATTTTTTTCTCTCCGATCTGCATCCTTTACTTATTATTATTGCTAAATGCATACATGTAAGTTAAAATAACAAATACCAAACCCAAAGTTACATCCAGTACAGGATAGCCTATTAATAATTGCACTGGCAATACATTATACTGGGAAACCTACACAATGGTTCCTCTGCATGACTGTATCTCTACAATGCCGCGACGAAACGTCCTGGTCCCTCTCTCATTGTGGAGGCATAATCAGTCCCTTTGGGGAGGAGAGCACTCCCTGTGATTTGAAACCCTGTTGCAGCAAACTGATTTTAGCAAACTGGGTGAACAGAACTGAAACTGGATACCAAGAATGTAATGCAAATAGCAAACCCAATTCTGATCTCAGATGCATTAGTTAACATCTCATTTTACAATTTACTTCAATGAAGTCATGCCTAATTTGTGATGGATCAGACCTGCAGAATAATATTGCAACGTGCCTTTTTTAACAATACAAGGCCAACTTTCACAAAATTCTGAGCACAGTTGCTTACCATAATAATCAAAAGCTCAGCATCTTGCAGAATCACACCAAAGTCCACTGTATGCCATCTTGTTGTAGAGAAGATTGTTTGGGATCAAAGGCTCTCCTGCTTTAACTAATGAACAGATAGGAAGAAAAATTAATGATCAGAAGTTATTGCAACTTGCAAAGTAAATTACACCATTAACTACTCCAGAAATCAATAATCAGGCACAAAAAGAAATTCAGTTGGGGGATGACAGAAGAAAGAATAAATCTCTTGGGCATCTTGCCACTCCGGGGATTTTAATTTTGAGTTTTCCACTCCCAGCTATCCATTCTTATTGCCCATCCATCAACTTCCTGATGAATATAAAGGACTCCAGAATGAAATGCCAGAAGATTGCTGGGTTGGTAGAACAACAGAAAGGGAGTCTTTCAGGTTTGGAGGAGGAAGGGTAAATCGCAGATGACAGTTTAGAAAACCTTGTCTCTGCTCTTCCTTTTTGCCCCTAACATCTCTCTTTAATAGCACTGGCAGTCTAATAACCGTTTCAAAGGTAACCAAAATCATTCTCATGGGCAAATCATCTTGAAATCTCTTCCTGATTGACTCTAACTACTGACATAATTTTTAATAGAAGTGCAACATGATAAATGCCTTTGCTTATTGGTATAGTTTTAAGCAGGGACAAAGTGGTTCTTTAATCTTACTCCCATGTTAGAGGCATTTATCTTCCACCCTTTTGTATTTACTATTTACATCTTCATAAGAATGCTGACATTGTAGCCTTCACTATTAGCAATACTCCTTGATTTAATAGCATATTAGGAATATCTATATATTTTGGGCTTTATTAATGACCAATGTGTGTTCTTCTGTGTGCCTGCTTATGACAGGTTATCTGCTATAGATTTTGATCAGAAAGGAGTTAAGAGCAGGGGGGATCAAGCAAAAAGACTACATGGAAAACATTGCCACCACTGCTGTGGTTACATAGGCAGCTGCAGAAGCCAAGACTTCTACGTTAAAAGAGGGTAATGAGTTAAAATGCCTATCCTACAGGAAGGGAAAGGTGGGGTAGAGAAAAAAGGTGTTTTCAGCTGAACTAGACTGTGAGCTGGACCCTGCTGCAAGCAGATACTCTCATGGTGTCTGGGGGCACTGGATGCCCAGGCTTCTGTGAAGAAAGCTGAGTGGGAGTGCTGTGTAAAAAACCCTTACTGTTGGAAACCCAGTTCCTGAAATGCAGTGCACTTACTGGCAAATTGAGGCTATTTACGGAGGAGGAATTTACTGGTTGGTGCAAGCATTGCTCAATTACACCTCCATAGCACCATGGCTCTTAGAAACCCATCCAGAAACTCTCCAAATCCCAGCTCCTCCTGCAAAGGAAAGTGTGAACCTGCCACTTGGAAGGGGGGATCAGAAAAAGATCTCAGTGAGTGCAGCTTTACCCAGAGAGCATGAAACTGACCCCAGGTACAGCTCTAGCAGTTCCATGCCATCACTGGTGCAAGAACAATCAACTGGTCAGGCATCACTGGGGTTGGAGAAGTTCTATCATTATGATCAAAAATACTGCCAAGGTTGACTGTACACTTCCCCGTGCACCACAGCTTTGTATTTACCACCATTGATCACGGCTCTGGAGCGATGGAATAGAGAGAAGACAGAGAGCAGCAGGTTTGCAGGTGCATGGAAAAGAAGAAACCTGAAAGAACAATCTTTTATGCTTGCAACTAGTGTTTTAATCTTTGGAATAAACAGGGGCACTTGCAATTATGAGCATCTTTTATGATAAATTACTGCTATTTATGTTGGTAATTACCAAGTGTCATACATGATTATTTTATATTCTTAAACTTTGTCAGCTGAATGTGTAATCTTTAGCTCCCTATGTGTTTAAGACTTATTTTTACACACACAGTTACGTTTTTATATCTGTGGTAATTCACCAGTCAAAACATAATATGCATGACTTGGGTTCCAATCTTCCCATTTTAATTCTGTCCCCCCTCCCCCAGTAACTAGTCACGTTTGACTGATCTTTTCAGATTAAAAACTAAAAAGGAAGAGATATGTCGAATTTATTTGCAAATTCTTCTTGTTGAGCCCTGTCACTTTTGTGACAGCCCTCCCTGCATTCCCCCCTCATTTGGATCTGAAAAGTGGATGTAACCCTTTTAAGGCTGGACACAATTTCTTTGCATCATTTTTCTGTTTGCCTTTGCATTCAGAAGCTGATTTTCAAAGAGCTTTATTAATTGTGATAATCCAGAATATTTCAAATTGCATACACAAAGATGGCTTAAATCCCTGAGTAGCAGAGAATACCCTGCAGAAGGACTTCCTATGTTCCAAAGGACAGGTAAAAGCTTCAAAAAAATCAGCAAAGCAATTTTTTTCTCTTACGTGCAAAAGCTGATTTTCCTTCCATGAGCATGAAAATCCTAATTTTATTTAAGAATACAGCATCTTGCATCACTATAAACAAAGATGGTTTTCAGTCATGCTGACCAAAACAAGTTTTGTGAGTGTGTAGTTAACAGTGCCTGTATGAGCATTTACCAAAACTGGTGCAGGATGTGGCTTTCCAGGACCTACTGACACATGTGCCACCACTGAGATTTTACCAAACTAGATGAACAGAACTGAAACAGGATACGAAGAATGGTTTAGAACACCAGTATGTTACTGCCATGTCACCGTGGTACCTTTGAGACACCGATACTGGTATGACTATTTTTCCCTCTATGATTTATTTCGTAGTATTGAATCCGCATACCTGTTGGAGTGAGTGTATGTTTTTCCTTGACTGTACCACTGTTATCCAGGTTAAAATGCTAACCTTTAGATGCATAATTAAACCAGTGTTTATAACAGCCCAGTGTAGCAAAGCCTTAATTTTCGAATAGACTGAAATTTAAATGCTTCTCTAAAATAATAATAAAAAGGAGTGAAAACGTAAATAAGAGCAAAACAGAGGCAGACAGGAGTGAGCAGAAGCAGTACGAACCTGGTACAGCATTCAAATGCTCCTTTGGTAGGCATATGCCTTTTTCCACGTTACTCCTGCTTACTGTAGTTGGTAGAAGGTTGCCCTTCCTTACAGAGTATTTTTTCCCCAGGCTAATCCTTTGAATTTAGCGCTGCAGGAGCAAGGAGCCATTTTGTGCTTGGTGCAGAACGTGTTCCTGTGTGCCAGTGGGAACAGGTTCTTAGATGGTTTTCTTCAGTTTTCCCTGAAGTTAGTGCTGAGGCAATGGCACACAGGTAAAATGGACATACATGTTATGCTGTACATCTTTCAGTCTGTGTGAATATTAACTAATTAGTCAGTAAGAACTGTGAGAAGGCTGTTCCAAATGGCAAAAACTGCAGGGGACACAGCTCAAACACCAACTGCGTGTCTGAATGCTTAAAGGGCCCAGAGAACTGGAAGGGAAGCAAACATGCTGAAAGGCTGGAGCAAGCCTGCAAGAGGGCTCAGAAAATACAAATAAATTTAACACATTAAAACTGGCAGCATCTCATGCAAATATAACAGTTATATTAAGAATGGACTGTCAATCTGGACTGTTAGCCTTCAGCATGGAGAGATTATAACACAAGTGCTACCTAAGCCTTAATTACAGCAAATCAATGTTTTGACACACCACTTCAGGAAAACAAGTGTCCTCTGGTAAAAAGAGGTTTCTACATTTCTTTTTACTTTGCACCAGACTACTGAGACCTCCAGTGCATAACTTCTGAGGCCTTTGGTTTCCTATTCTCAGTTTTCTTGGAAAATACAATTTTTCCTTGGGAACTAAGGATAATCTGGTAACTAAATCCAAGGTCTCAAGTTATATTCCCAGTTAACATACAAGCTCCACTGACAAGCCAGCATCATTACTTGCCCTGTTCTCTCTATTCTGCTTACTCTGGCTGTGATTTTTGTGACTGTCTTCTCTTGGAGAAAGTCTGCAACAGTTCAGAGTGAATGAGCATCCCTGGCAATATGCACAAGAATAATAGTACCTATTAAGAAGGAAAACGTGGTTGGTATATGTCCTAGCTAGAACAACGGGTACCAGTTCATCACTGGATGGGTGTAACCCAAAACTGTGTATTCTATAGCTTTCCATGCCATTTCCCAGAAACTGTTATCAATGAACCATTTACACCATCTGCACATAGAGCCTGACTCCTCAGGCTATAAACTAGGTGTTAAGAGGCCTGAGAGATAGGAGGTTGCTCTTGTCCTCACACCCATTAAGGAACCCCCTGCCCTGAGGGAGGTACTGAGCATTCCTGCCTGAACTGGAGGATATATAATCTTGGAGTCTTAGGACTTTTTTAACCACTCGTGGGATCCAGAGGAAGACTGCAGATCACCGCTCTCAAACAGACTGCAACCACCACCCTCGACCAGACTGCAATCACCACTCTTGACTGCACCAGCACTCTCACCAACAGGTTTTTCCCCTCTCCTTTTACTGTGGACTCAGGGGGGCCAAAGAACACCACTCCGTTCATGCCCCAGGGTGCTGGGTTATATATTTGGGTTTTGTGGGTTAAAACCAATTGTTTGTCTGTATAATCCGACTTATTGTATTATTTTATTGTTATTCTAATTTATAATCTCTCTTTTGAGTTGAGTTCATCTCCCCTGCTGGTTTACCTTTAAACCAGCACAGTATAGTAGGACCTCACTTTAAAAATCAGGCTTATCATGGCTAGAGTAATGAATTGAGGGTGTGCTTGATGCCAGTAGGCCATCCAGCATCACTATGACTTGACAGATCATGATAGGTTTGTGTCTATTTGAGGATGAGAAGTCTGCTCTTTGCCCAATGTGTAACACAGCCATTGAAATGGAGTTTTATGCACACCCTGATGTCACAAAAACCACTTGGGTTAGGGATGACTAAATACAAAACCCCAAGGGCCCAGCTACAGGCTGAGACAGTCTAGTCACTCCTGGCCCAACTTTTTTTTTTCCTGCCCAGAAAAAAGAGCAATGCTGAAAGCCCTTTCCTATGGGGTAAAGAGAGTGATGAGATATGAACAGAATCCTCCAAGTGTGTTCAATGCTTCCCGGGTCTTGAGAGGAAGCTCTTAGCTGAGGGAACTGGCTAGTTTGTGTCAGTACCAGATAAAGAATTTTTTTAAGACAAGAAAAAAGAAAAAAATTATTAAAAAAAAAATAAAAAAAGGAGGGAGGGATATTTACAAGTGCATGAATGGAAGCTTTGTCAGGAGTTTTCTAGGGAGATAAGGAGCTGGACTGGTCCATCTCTAAGCAGCATGGACCCACTCACTGCCTTTGAGTCTCTCAGGAAAGAGTAAAAGGAGCTGCTGACATTTCTGCTTAAAAGGAAGAATCAATGAATCTTTGTTTCCCACTGCCTGCTTGTTTGACCTTCTTGTGTTATGGAATAGAAAAGAAATAAAAAAGAACGGGTGAGGGGAGAGGGGATTCATGTTAATAAAATCCAAGACAAGATCACAGCCCTCTGATCATCGCTGGAGATGCCATTATTTGGTTCTTGTCCTATTTGCTGCTGTTGCTCATTTCTGATTCTTGCCTTGCTGTAATAAGTCACACTCTTTCCAGCCATCATCCCTGTATTGACAGGCAAATGTCACCCACGTTTGATTGACGTCCATTGCTCCTGAATACAGAAGTATGATTTAGGAATCAATTCTGTTTGTTTATTTAAACAGCTCTTTGTGTACCTTGTATGTCTGTAAGCAGGACAAGTTCCTTAATATTTTCTCAGCAGCAATGCCACTAATATTGCACATTCACCTTCCCCACTCAGTCACAGAGGTGCTCACCAGACCTTGGGGGAGGAGAAGACTTTCATGAACACACACACACACAAAGAAAAGAGAAAACCCCAAGATTTAACAAAATGCTTTGCTGCCCCCAAGTTAAACCAAAGAGATCTATTCCTCGGGTCCAGGCATCTGTTGATTTGCATATGCCCCGCACTTTTCTCTGGCTTCTAAACAAAAGGGAACACTTTCCCTAGGTGTCAGTTTGCAAGCAAAGCAGTGGCTGGCTTTAACACCAGGAAACACTGCTGCCAGTGATGAATATGTCAATTTTAATTCCCAGTAAGAACTATTTCTTTCTCTGTCTTTGTGGTTGTAATCGGGGTGAGGGGGAAGAGAGAGATCCGAAATTGCCAGAGATGTTAATCTCTATTATTGTGGAGATATATTTTCAAATAACTTCTACTTGAACAATGGGTAAAGCATCTCTGCATTTAAAGAGGTATTCCCATAAAACACCAACATGGTAGGGTGGCCTCAGGGAAGCGTTAAGCAAGAGGTAGATTGACCTTTTAATTCTCGATTGGTGACCTGAAGGGTATCTGGAGGCTGTTAAGCACATCTCTTCCCTTTGGTTTGCTCCGGGAAGAGCTGTCATCGCAAGATGCAGCTAGTGAGTGAGGCTCACGATTTCGCTGTTCATCCGTTTGCGGGAGGGGTGGGGGAGGGAGATCAGAAAAAAAAAATATGTATTTCCCACACTGACAGAGTAATGCCAAACTCTCTGCGAGTGGGAAGAGCAGAGCAGATGCTGGAATGAGATGCCAAAGCAGCTCCCCTTTCCCCTGCGCTTTTGGGTGCCTATAAATTGCTCCAGCGCGCTCGTCAGCCTCCTCCTCTCCTGGCAGGTGGCACCCGGGCAGGATCCCGCTCTCCCTTCGGCTCCGGCTCCGGCTTCGGCGCGGCGGCGCGGACACCGGGCGGCGGGCACCGGGGCGGCGGGGAGGCGCGTCCCCGCTGAGGACAGTCGTTTCTGCGAAGAAAAAAAAAGAGAGAGAGTGAGAGCGAGCAGGCGAGCGAGGCGATCGCGAGAGGAAAGGCAAGTTCCAGGGAAAGTTGACTCGGACTGGCACAGCCTGCAAAAAAAAAAAGTCGATCGCCAGCGGGAGCATAAAAGTGCGGGCGGCCGAGGCGCGGCGGCAGCTCTCCCTCCTCTCCCTCTCCGCTCCCGTGCCCACCCGGTGGCTGCAGCGGCCGCAGCGAAGCGCCGCGACCCGCGGGAGCCCCGCGCCACCGCCGGCCCGTGGGAGGGCGGCCGAGCCCCAGGGGAGCCGAGCTCGCACGGGCTCGGCGTTTTTTCGGCTCTGAGGAGGAACCCCGCCAACCATCAAGATTTTGTCCAAAAGCAGACAAGAGGATCGCCCTGCGCTGAGCCGGCTGGTGGGCAGCAGGCGGCGGCTGATCGCGGCCGGCGCGCTGGGGGTGGTGATGGTGCTGCTGCTGGTCATCCTCATCCCGGTGCTGGTCAGCTCGGCCGGCACCTCGGCCCACTACGAGATGCTGGGCACCTGCCGCATGGTCTGCGACCCTTACGGCGGCACCAAGGCGCCCAGCACGGCGGCCACGCCCGACCGCGGGCTCATGCAGTCCCTGCCCACCTTCATCCAGGGGCCCAAAGGGGAGGCCGGCCGGCCGGGCAAAGCGGGGCCGCGCGGCCCGCCGGGGGAGCCGGGGCCGCCCGGCCCGGTGGGGCCGCCGGGTGAGAAGGGCGAGCCGGGGCGGCAGGGCCTGCCGGGCCCCCCCGGGGCGCCGGGGCTGAACGCGGCCGGAGCCATCAGTGCCGCCACCTACAGCACCGTCCCCAAGATCGCCTTCTACGCCGGCCTCAAGCGGCAGCACGAGGGCTACGAGGTGCTCAAGTTCGACGACGTGGTCACCAACCTGGGCAACCACTACGACCCCACCACCGGCAAGTTCACCTGCTCCATTCCCGGCATCTACTTCTTCACGTACCATGTGCTCATGCGGGGTGGCGACGGCACCAGCATGTGGGCCGACCTCTGCAAGAACAACCAGGTGGGCGCCTCGCCGGGGGCAGCCGGGGACATGAGGGCAGCAGGCGCCCGGGGATAGCCGGGCTCCCCGAGGGAGCGGGCGCTGTGCGGGTAGCGGGCGGAGCGGCGCGGGAAGGGCGGGAAGCGGGCGGGGAGGGGGAGCCGGGCGGCCGCTGGAGGCGGCGCGGTTGCGAGGAGGGGTGAGCCCCGAGGGAGCCGGAGGGGACCGGCGTTCGTCTTTCCGCAGCCGGCGGGGACCCTGCGGGCAGCGCCGCCCCGCTCCGCCTCGGGTGCCCGAGGACCACCGAGGGCCCGGGGGTTCCGCGCAGAGCAGAAAGCGGACTCGACGCTCTCTCCTCCCCGAGAGCCGCGCCGCAGGTGCCTTTCCCAGCCCGCCGTCCGGGCCGCCCCGCGGGCACAGCAGCACCTGTTCGGCGCCGCTCCCAGCCCGCCTGGGACATGGAGCGCTGCCCGCAGTTCTGCCGGGACGAGAGCGGGGGGCGGGCACGCAGGCAGCGCTGCCCCCGCAGGGGTGAGCATAGCCCGGCCCGCGGCCCGGCGTTCCCGGGAATGGGAAACTCCCCGGGAAGGAAGGGGAGCTGGAGACGGCGGGTGAGCTCAAGAGAGGGTAGTACTGCGTGGGGAAAGGGTGAGGTGGGTGGGAGGAAAGCAGGCATGGCAAGGGGCGCTGGGTTTGACACTCTCAGCCCCCCGGCGGGAAGCGTGTCACCAGCTCACCGCCCGGGAGAGCTGGTGACAGAGTGAGCTCGGCGGCCGCAGAGCTCGGCCCTTGGCGGGCCAGCGCCAGGGGAGGCACCGGCTGATGGATCGTGGCGGGGAGACACACCGGGCGACCGGAGAGCCCAGGCACGGCCCGGGTCTGTCGGCATCCCCCGGGGCAGGATGGAGACAACGGAAATAATTAAAGGTCTTGCGATGTTACCTGTCTGAAAGACACAGGAATCATTTCTTTTAATTAGGATAAACGTTGCCACCGTGCTCGCAGAGGCTGTGCCTACAACATTGCCTCCGGGGAGCCGTCCTTTGCAATTTTGCGCCTCTTCCGTACGTAGTTAACGGATGCGGATAGGTTGGCTCTAATTCCTACAGCGCTTAGCGGCACCGCCATCCCTCTGGCTCTGGGTGCCCGGGGGCAGTGCGGTGTGTGCCCGGGCGTTCCCGTGTCCATGGAGTTAGGCGGTGCTCCCGCCGGTCCCCCGGCCCCCCGTGCGGGGGGAGGGCGAGGGACCTGCCGAGCATCGGCTGCTCAACAGGTCCCTCACCGTCCGAGCCGCCCCGGCACCCGGTGGCTGAGGGGCCGTACGTCGGCTCTGCCGGGCTCCGAGAGCCCGGAGCCAGCGCTGTCGCTCTCCCCGGGCTGTTCACCCCCCGGCAGGGCGGGCTGGGGGACTGATCAGCTCTGTGCTGTATCCGTGAGACTGAACATCGGCCCCGTGCCCCCGCCGTGCCGGGCGGGTCGCGGACGGGCTCGTTCGTTTGAGCGTCTCGTCCCACGCCGAGCCCCTCTGGCTCACGGCCCTTTGTGCTCAGCGCACACCGGAGCGGCGGCCGCCAGTAAATTAACCTGATACACCACTTAACCTTTTGTTTATGGCTCCTCAGAAGGACTGTGAAAACAGAATAATGAGGACATCAGCGGCAATTAATTAAGTTAGAAAATACCGTCTCAGCAGATAAACCAGGACTAGTAAAGCAAAGTATGTCGCAATACATTCACTTCGATACCTTCATACAAAGGGAAATCTTGTATACTACAAGAATACCATTTTACATGCAAATAAAGCATTACTCTATTTTTTTACCCCTACTTATAATGTTTTAAAGTGTTTATTTTCACAAATCTTGAATATATATATAGCAGTACTTTTAAAGAAGTACCCAGTTATAAATATTAAATTGAGCCTGAAGTCTAACCATTCCCAAACATAGCTACTTCCAGTACGAGACAGACAAATTAAACTCGTAGTTATTCAAAGAAGAAAAAAAAAAAAGGCCCGGGCTTCTGTGAATATATTTGTATATACCCGTGTGAGACAAGTATTTAGGTAATATAAACTGCATATAAACTGTTTAAAATGGACCCGCAGTTTTAATTCATCAGTGATTATGATTTATACTTGAAACACTAAATGCCGATGTGACACTTATAATACACTTTGTGTATTATTTATAAGAAAGCTCAGAAATTTTGGAAGTTGTGGAGTGACAAAGGTAACGTTACAAATCCAGTGTTTTCTAACAATGAAAAAAGCCAAACCATTGGAAAGTGTATATCAAATATCATTTCTAAGCAAAACATATGTGGAACCTCAAGGTCCTCGGTGTTAATGCTACTTTAATGGTTATCAGGCTTGAACAGGGAAGTGCTGAGATGGCTCAGCAAATATGTGTGTGCAGCCAGAGAGCATAGCTTCATGAAAAAACTTGCATGGAACTTGTGAAATGTATTGTCCCTTAATGGTTTAATTTTGAGTTACATTTACTGTCTCGCAGCAGTACACTCACTGAGAATTCATTTGAGACTGTTCTCCTAGGCTTTAAAAAGAAATTGCTCTGGCTAACCAAGCAAGGAGGTAAAACCCCTAGGAATAGTGTACTGGAGTCTATGGGACCTTTGCTGCTATACACAGGGCAGTAAGATCTGCACTTTGGTTTCTTAGACTTTCAATACCCAAAATATTTTTTTTTCAGCCAGTATGTACTATGTAGAATCTTAAAAATGAAATATCCATTCCTGTTGTAGCCAGTGTCCACATGCTGACTCCTTTAGGATAGTCACTAATATAATTTGAGTTCTCCTTTACTATCCACAGAAACACAACGTTTTATACAAATCCACAAAGTAGCATTTCATTAGGATGTAAATGGGAATTGGAAAAGTATATTAAAACCATCTGCTTGCCAGTATGCAAGACACTGGAAGTTTTTCTAGCTCATGTATAGTCTTTTCACTTTTCACTCCTCACCATTTGCCCTTTCCATTTACACGGCCAGCAACCATTTCAGTCTGTTATTTTCTCTGGAAGGTATTTCCAGGGTTAATGACCCAGAGAGCCTTCGACTCCACCCTGCCCGTAATTAATCCCGAGAAAACATCCGGTGCTTAGAATAATTATCGCTTAAACACTAGCAAAATAGATCAATAATGGTAAACAATACCAGGCAAGTCAGAATCAAGAAGTCCTGAAATAGTCGGGGTTAATCATCATGCCATGTATCAGTTTAAATTTGCAGCCTGTCACAGCACTGCAAGCTCTTGCAGCCTTTCTCACTCTTCTTACAGGATGCATAAAGAATTTCCACCTACTGTGATCTTTAAGCTGCATAATGCCATAAGATCCTTCATGGTAAAAGAACTCCCTCCTTTATAGCATTTCAATATTAATGTGAAATCATATCACATGAAAATTTAATTTGGAAATTTATCATGTAAACTTTGAAAGGAATCCATGGAAAATTGTGACTTATAGCCTATTTTTTCAATTCAGAACAGATAAAATCCCACATATAGTACGCCAAGTCATGCATTATTACTTAGTTCAGCTTTGCAATGCCACTAAATCATTTACTGCTCTGTAACTACGCTAGAACAAAGACAAGCAACAAGCAGATGACGTGTTACACTGAAATAAATCACATACAACCATCTTTAAATATTTTACCAAACACGGTCAAATTATATATAAATGATTTGGAGACTTACAGTGGCACAGACTGTTCATTGCTGGAAAGCAGCATATATCTTGAAACTACAGATTACTTCCAGTTTGCAAGAAATGTCAAATTTAATCAGTAGTGGAATAGCAAGGGAGAAATGGGAAAAAAGTATGTTTAAGGGAAAGTTGCAAATGAAAAGCCCTCAATGACATGTAAATTCCAAAAACCTCTTAAAGCAAATAGTGACTTTCCTGTGATTTTTTAAAGCTGCGAACACAGCTTAAAACACAGCGAAATTAAATTTTTGCTTACTGAAATGTGGCAATAGGAGTTTTTTCAAACCTAGACTAGGATCCTTACCTGCTTGTGTGCATGTGTGTGGGTGGGTGTGTATTTCTTGTATTCTTTTCTGCAGCATGATCCTATTACTGGTATGACAATAAACTGCCTCTGGAAAAAGTCCAGCTAGGGAGCTCCCTGTGGATCCTCACCATTGTCAATCACTTGTCCCACTGAAATAAAAGTTACACCAATGTAAAACTAGCACATGACCATATCCAGTTCTCCCAACTCCAGTTATTCTTACACATATATTTAAAAAGGTTCCAGACATTTACAGGAGATCAAGAAGTTTTGTATTCATCAGATGACTGAGAAAGGAGCGTGTTATTGCTTTAGTTTCAGATGTTGTGTTGTAGGAGAAAATAAGCAACAACCATAGGAAAAAACATGAAATATAGGTTGCCAGATGTTTAAAGTGGCAACTCATGCATGGTGAATAAAATACTGAGGATATGCTATAAGTTCACAATGCAAGAAAAGCCACCTGAGTTTTCTTAACCACTCATTATGTATTTTATGTAGGTTCGAGCTAGTGCGATTGCTCAGGATGCTGATCAGAACTACGACTATGCCAGTAACAGCGTGGTGCTTCACTTGGAGCCAGGAGATGAAGTTTACATTAAATTAGATGGAGGAAAAGCACATGGAGGAAACAACAACAAATACAGCACATTTTCTGGATTTATTATTTATGCTGACTGATAATGAGTAAAAAGACCCACCAAACCGGTCCAAAAATGAAGCCTGCTCTTCTAAGTGATGGATTTGCGTGGCAAAAGTCAATGAAACAAGTACCCCAGCAGAGAGCGACCACCAAACACCTCAGTAGTGGGGGAAAAAAGTCAAATGCTACCTGATTCACATCTGTACAACACAGAGAAATCTTATGTTAAAAAACGACAAAACAAGCTCAAAACAGATGTGCGATCCACTACCGCCAAAGCAAATACTTCCTCATTGTTAGTGTCCATGTGAATGAAGTTCTACATAGATCAAAGTTTTATAGGAAAAAAGCCCACCTAAGGACGCTGAGTTATTTCTTCAGTGTATATGATACTTTGATGTGTTATGATCTTGCTGCTTTATCCATACTTCAGCTTTGGTTCTTGTGACTTACTTGCTAACAATGATGCTTGGATTCCACTGATAGTGTGGTGAGGAATGATTTTACAATAAACGGAAGAGGTAATCAAAATATACTTTCTCTCTGCAAAGAAATTGTTTGCCTTGTACTTTTCTTACCCTTCCACTTAAAACTAGAAACTAATCATCTTCAAGCCTTAACTCAATGTTCCTGCTTTGTAGGTTTACATTAGACTTTTAACATAAAATCAGTCCAGTGGAGTTGTTTAAATTTTGTCTTTCCCTTAGCTAGCTGTGTTCTAAAAGAAAAAGGAGGATAGAAGAAACACTTTATTTTCCCCTGAAAAATGTAATAGTTCACAAACTATTCTGTTGGATCAAATCCCTGATTCCCTCAAAGCCAATGGCAAAACTCCCATTGCTATTAGTGGAAAAGGGATTTGGCTTTTTTGATTTGTATACGTGTAAATATATATTTAGACAATTATTACAGGCCCATTCTTGATGGTTAGTTGTGTAAATATTTAGAAAGCCTATCATCCACATCATCACACTAAGGTAGAGTGTTTTCTTTGCAGCAATTAGTTTTCATTAGTCTTTTAGCACTTAGTCTGTACTTGGGTACTATTTTTAATAAAGTAGTTATGGATTAATATACTGCAGATGTTCCACTAGAATTTTGTAGGAATATAATGGGTCAAAACCTTAATTGTCTTAGGTGTCTTGTCTCACTGAAGTTAGTGGGATTCTTCCCACAAAGGAGGAGTGGGAGATCTGACACATAAGAAAATGCTGTCACATAGACCTTTTCCATGGAAGCTAGTTACCAGTCTGTAGTAAAGTGTGCCTATGAGATGGACACAGTTGAGCATATTACCAAAAATGATTAACACATATGCAAAGAAAGAAGCAAATATTTACATGCAAAAAAAAAGTGTGTATTAAAACTTATTTTTCTCATTAATATATGTATAGATATAGATATATAAAATCTAAAAGAGGTTTAATCCATATAGAGGATTAATGGCTTGGAGAATTAAACTAAACACAGATACTATGAGTTACATAGTTATAAAAATGCTTTAGAATCAGTCATACCAGTAATGTCCACAGAATATTTTTATTCAGAAAATGGATTTATTATTTGTTTTGGTTTTGGGAGGCTGTCTGTTTCTCTCAGGTTAAAACTCGCAGATTTCATTCTAAACCTAAATTTTAGCAAGATTACTAAATAGTTCTTTAGCACAGTTGGTTATGTTATTTATTTTTAACATTTTGGCAAAATCAAGGCAACATTTCTATAAATCATTAAAGTGTAATAGAGGCTACCCCTACCATTGCTATTTCATGTACTTTGCCACAAGCAACCTTGTCTAATGTACTAAGGGTACAAACTCAGATTTATCTGCACTAAAATGTCTGAAGTGTCTGCCACTGTGACAAAAAAAGCTCTCCAGTGTTGGCTGCTCAGTAAAAGTCTGATAAAGATTGTACACATCTCTCTAAAAATCTCATCTGAATAAGTGACGCTTCTCTTAAACAAAGCATGTTACTCTTTGTTTCTGAGTCGTCCAATTCAAAACAAATGCCGAGTGAGTCTCGGCTGACAGGATCACCAGGCAAACTCATGTAAGGTTTATAAGGGGACATAGTGCTGCCAGCTGCTTGTGTATTATCCCACCAGAATGGTTAACGCTCTTACTTTATGACAAAGTGCCAACCTGTATCTGTACATTGTAGTGATTACTCCTGTTTTATTTCTATGAGGCAATTACTTTAATAACAAATGTGTAACTGAACTTGGTCTGTTCGCTCCACTGTTGTTTTACTGGTCAGTGCAGTCACACAGCAGTGTAGCCAGAGATCCTCTACGTAGTGCCACACACCGATGCACCAAGCTAGAGATCATTCACAACCAGCAGTGTGTATTTACTAAGGTGTTTATTGGAAAGGCTCAATACTACAAGATGTATATGGTCAAATTTGAAGAAGCTTTTGAAATCAGGCTCCCACTGCTACTGGATAACACCATTTTTTGAATAGATCACATGCCCAGGTTAAAGTTAGACAAGAGCAAAGAACACGCTTTATGTAAAAACCACATATAAGGCAAACATTTCTTCCTTTTTCATCATATCTTGATATACTGATTTGTAAAGACTTATATCACAGCCTTTGTTATAAATATTAGAACTCATTAAAACTGTATTATGTAATATATTTTGACTTCTGGTGTTGCATCTTTACAAAAAGAAGCTGGTCTGTGTCAAGTTTTACATGATCACTGTGAGATTCCAAAAGTTCATGATAAAAAAAATGTGATTAAAAAAAGACATCTGTAATAATACTGCACATAGTTTAAGAGATCATCAAATTGCTTTATTCAAAAATATATTTTTCCATGTATTTTTTACACTTTCAGTTAAAATTAAGTAAATTGTTAAACTATAAAAAAAAATTACCTTTTTAGATTTATTTGAGATTTCTTTTGCCTTGTGTTGTCTACAGAAGCTATTTAAAAGTTACAGACCTTTCATCAAGCATTACTCAAAGAATACAAGGATAATGAGAAGATTGTCAGTGTTACAAAGATTAAAATCAGCCCCCAGAGACAGGAAACTTAACTGAAAACCATAATTTCTTTCAAAGTCCAGGTGGTGCATCTTCAAAAGTAGTTTGGGGTAACATTCAGTAATAGTATTAGATTACGCTCTTGAAACAATTATTTTAAAATTTCTATGAAAAAGATTTTGGGGTAGGCTCCTATTCAGTAAATCACTCATGAACAAATTTCCAGAAGGGAGAAGATGCAGAGACGGTACTCAATTTTGATGTTCTAATTAAAAAGAAAATTTATAATCAGTTTGTTTGCATCTCCTTAATAATTTTCAGTTTCTCTGAAAAGAACCAAATTTTAAAATGACTGCTCTCTGGAAAGAAATTTGAATTTTATCAAGCTTCTCTACAGAACAGGAATAATTATTCATTATTCCTACTTAAAAGTCAACCACCGCTTTGGATTTGCTCGGAGTATTTTATCAATTTTATCTTGGGATATGCCTCTAATTAGCATTTTAGGAACTATATTTTCAAAGATATGTGAATATCCATGACCTCCATATTTCATCAACCTGTTCTTGGTGTGCACATCATGAGCCATCAGAATTCTGTCTTCATAGCCTTCATCAATCAGTGTACGAATCCTGAAAAATTAAAAGCGCACCTGTCAGTGAAAGTTCTCATTCTGCAACAGCACAGAAGCAACCAGGATTTACATTTCTTATATTACTGTACTGCTGGACTCTATTATAGCAGAATATAGTTATTTTAGGTGCTCAGAAAACATACTCCTTATATTTACTTGAAATTAAAACACATTTTTTATTGCATGAAAAAAACCCACGTCTGAAAACATACCACCACACATCTCAAAATGGAGAAGGAAAACTCTTTCCATTTGGCACATGGTTTTGCATTCCCAGTCCCATGAAGTTCACAGAGGAATTCAAGAGCTTCAGCATCACCATGCATGGGACACAGGTTTTATATATATGAGTAAGTAATAATTTCCTACCTAAACTCCTTCTCAGCAGGTTACTTCTTGCTGCCATCACAAAGCTGATCCAATTACATTTGCTAATGACCAGACTGTGTGTGACAGGTCCTTTAAGAAGCCTGGCTCAATTGCACAAATACTTCCACATCTTCAGTTAAATCCCATTTAGCAAACCAGGTTAATAAAAATATGAAGTTGCCACCATCATGTTCCATATAGACAGTTATCATCCAAACACATTTCAAAGATATTCATTAAAGGAAGAACAGAAATAAGACTGGCATGGCACAGTGCTAGCATGTGCCAGGAAATAAGAGGAGTGAATATGGCAACCCAGCTGAACAGGTTTGGCAAAATGACAAGTCAGCTTGGAAAAAGAAGTAATCCGTCTGGTCACTCCCTTGTATCAGGACTGCTATAGGTCCTTCTGTTTCATGTTTCACTCAGGTAGCCTTAATCCTTGATCAGCTAATTTTTTAGAATTTATTAGGTGAGTCTGAACACCTGTATTACACAACTGTTAAGCTTCCCAGTAAGCTTCAGTTTAGTTTGGCAGTAGAATCCTGCATTGAAGTGGCAGAGACAGACAGACCAGACCTGGAAAGTGCTTGTTCCTCATGTAGGCCTCCAATTCAGTCATTTACCAGCACTGTGAAATTGTGATTCTTACCTTCCTGACTGTGCTTTGATCAACAAGAAAACAGATACTAGTTTTATAAGTAACTACACTGTATCTGAAAGCCCTTACTGTCAGTTTTTATTGCAATTAGTTATGAGGAGATACATGTAGCAGGATCTAATCAATATGGGCAGCAGGAAGAAAGCACATAGGATAGATTTTGGTCAAATATTATCATCTTTCAGAAAAAAACACCATAACTAGTGCCACAGAGTGCACAACACTATGTGCACCATAGCATTACAACATCACAAGTATCTACTCCAGCCTGAAATACAGAGAGACTATAGAATAGTATTATAGAATATGATGAGTTGGAAGGGACACATCAGGACCATTGAGTCCAACTCCTGACCCTTTGCAGGACACCCCAAGAATCACACCATGTGCCTGAGAGCTAAACGCTTCTTGAACTTCGGTTTGGTGCTGTGACCACTTCCCTGGGCAGCCTGTTCCAATTCTCAACAGAGAGTAAGAGCAATGGCACTGGGGGAGCTAAGTTGTTTGCTGACCAAACATCATTTAGAATCATCTTCTTTCATATTTGGACTAATTTCACGGGTTGAGGAGGCATATGATCCTTTCCATTTCGTATTCATTGCTCCTTTTTGCTCATTCTTTTAAGTTTAGTTAGTACTTTCTTCTGATTCAAATTAAAACTGTCCCTGAACAAAAATCAGTATTTTACTTGCATTAGCAGTAGATTGCAGTCAAACTGCCGAAGTACACAGATGGCTAAACTGTGTTCAGTAGATACATTATGACTACATAAGTTTATGTTTTGAAT
Organism: Corapipo altera; assembly: GCF_003945725.1. Taxonomy (NCBI): domain Eukaryota; kingdom Metazoa; phylum Chordata; class Aves; order Passeriformes; family Pipridae; genus Corapipo; species Corapipo altera. Next base: position 4,533,779 of record NW_020884928.1, read on the forward strand.
AGAAAAGACCTAAAGATATTTTTTCCCCTATGTATTTTCATATAGAGGTCAATTTGATTTCTACCTCTCTGAGTTGTTTCACAAAACAAAACCCTAAGGATATTGCCACTGCCATCTCGAGTCCATCGTGGGTGCATCAATATCCATTTAGGGGCGTTTCTAACTCAAATGCACATTTTCACACCATACAATGAGAAGACAAACTTTTCGTCACTTCTTCCTGTGAACAGCCTGCAGCAAGAAATACTCAAATGCCAAAGAGTTTAAGGAGAGACATCAGTGGCTGAGCAAGTATTACGGATGGAATGAAAACTCTGCCACGGTTGAACAAGCACTTGTTAACCAAGGCATAGTCCAGTTCTCTATATGTATTCCACAGTGCTTCCATAGAAGCTGACCTTCCATGGCACAGGAGAGGGGAGGAGGCACAGGAGAGGGAGCAACTTTATCCATTCTAAATGTGAAAACTGCAGATTCATTGCAACAGTTTAAAATACTGAGTGCCAGACTGAGAGCACTGTTAAGAGAGAGAAACTATTCCTAGTGTGAAAAGCAGCAGCAAATGCTTGGCAGTGAGTGGAAGAGTAACCACAGCACCTTCTTAGGAGGGAACAGTTTGAAAACAGAGATTAGTTTCAAGGTTAATCTGACAATGAGGGGGAGAGAAGCTATGTCTGAAATGTAAGTGGAAGCTAGAATTTACTTCATTAGTGATCAGAGATCATAAAATCTTTCTCATCAAGGAGAACATAAGAACCATTTTTGACTCTGGAAGGTAAAAAGACACAGGCAGGATGGCACCTCGACCCTCAGAAACCTGCCACTTCACTGCTCACAAACACTGTGGACAAACAGCACAGAAGGATCACACCTCCAGATGGAGTGGAAAGAGTGAGGTGCCCATTCCCAGCTGATCCTACCTTCTCTCAGACAGTTTCTGCACAGAATGCATCTTCTTGGCAATACCTTGTGTTAGCACAGCACAACAGATTTGCTGTGCAGCTGAGCTGAGACTGCAAGTGCTGATGAGAAGCAGGGAAGAGGTATCCTGCCAGTGGGGCCAATATTTTCACATTGTGAGTGAGTGTGAGGAGCATGAGAGTTCTGAGGAGACAGGACCTGCATCCTTCAAAAGAGAGAAAGGGCAAAAGGAAAGGGGGTGGAAAGGTGATAAAGTGCTTGGAAAAAAAAAGGTAGTTTTTCAGGAGAGAAGCACAGGATCAAAACCACCCAAAACAACCAGGAAGTTTTGCTGGGTTAGCACACTACTGAGGAGATATAACAGGCTCAGATGATGCTTAGTAGCAGCACTAGGTTTCCAAGGCTATGTTTCAAATAAAAGCCAAACCCTAACACAAATCCAGTATCACCAGCCTTTTTTTTTAAACAGACGGTATAAATGCGGTAATTTATAAAATTCAGCCAGATCAGCATGGAAGTAAGACGGAGGATAAAGTTAAAAAAGCTTTTGATGTTCTTCTCAAGTAACTTTGTACAACACTATGATTCTGCATCTTCCTCTGCAGATAGAAGAAATGATACATGCTGCTCTACGGCTGTGACTGCAGCAGGGGGAAATGGCATTATTTTAGTACGAAAGAAGACAATTTTGAACAGCAAGCAGAATCACTATGTGATGGTCTTAAGTACCAATAATATGCTTTTGTCAATGGCCATGCTATAGCTTAAACTGCATGGGAGCAGATACCTTGCAATTCTTTCATTGTCGCTCGGCATGTCAATATCAGGATGGAACTGGTAGTGAAGAAATTCTGTACCAAATAGGTCATACTCTAAGTAGCATCCAAGTTTAGCAAATTCCAGAAGTTTCTTTGTATCAAATATGGTCCTGTAGAACATATATAACACAGAGTCAGCACTGTAAAACAGGAGTAAAATATCTCATGGCATGAGGACAGTAATTTTGTGACCTCCTACTTGTAAGGAAAAAAACCAATAATCTAAGATTTAATTCACCCTTTTGAAAAACAGGACTCCTACTTGAAACATGCAATCTAAGCTGATACACAGTATTGTCTTTCTCACATTCATTTGGGATTTCATGCATTTAAAAAAAAAAACCAAAAAAACCCCAATTCTTTCCCCATGAAATAATGAAAACATCTATGATAATCTTCAAATGGAAAGAGGAAAGTTACTTACTTTTGATATCATTAACCCTCTCAACAGACAACCTAACCAGGAAGGACATTAAAGGAGGAGGTTAATTCATAGTGACATTTAGAAAAAAAAAAAGACAATGGATTACTTACACAAAGCAGATTTACTTTCCCAAAAGACTTATAGAAGACAGCTCCATCCAGGGCTTGTTTCATCCATCACACACCGGTAATACACAACTTTGTCTTTAGTTTCTATTCTGTACAGTGATGTTTCTAGATTGCCATTAGAACAGCAATATATCATTGTTTGCACTGGGATCTGGCCAGAACGCCTTAAGGAAATGCTCTCACCAAAATATATAATGGCACTGTGAGTACCTGGGACATGGGCTTTACAGCAGATTTGAAAAGTGAAGGAACAAAGCTTCTAACACATATCACCCATTTGGAAAAGAACAGCAACAGAAATAAGAGCTCCCTGGAATATTCTGGGTTTTCTTTGAACCATTTTTACCAAGTGTGTAAGTTGTCCAAAGGAAACCAAAACCACTCAAATGATACAATTTAATCTTTATAGCCACAACACAATTTTTTTCAGCTAATTAAAAACCAAGTTTCCACAAGAACATCACAGTTAACCAAAAGGGCAGTAGTTAATTTTTTTTTTATTATTGTAGATATTGATATCACAAAGCAGTTTTACCCTATACAATTACATCACAGTCTGTTGCTATGGAAATGACTGATGTCACATTTTCAATATTATGACTTAACAACGGGACTAAAAGTAGGAGGAACAGATGGGCTGAGAGAGACAAAACCCTTGTTCAAACAAGCCTGCCATCAGCAGGAGTCTAAGACTTGCCAACTGTAATTAATAAAAAATGTTATTTTAAAATAAATATTACAGTTTACAGAGACTGAACATTTATTACCAAATGAGTTTTTCAAGTGCAGAGCAAGACAACAGGTTATTTTAGATCCAGCCCTGCTTGGTTCATGGGAAGACAGCCACCAAGAGTATTCAGTCCTGGTGGACATAGCAAAAACACCCAACAATACATTTCAAAATCACAGCCCAACAATTTCTTTTTAAGACTATTGTTACTGCCATGCTTTTGGTGCTCTGTCCCAACGAAGAGCTGGAGAGCTTAGTTTCATCAGCCACTGGGTCCCATTGTGAGCTATGGGGATGTAGCAACAGCAGCAGTACCCAGCTCAGATTGCGGATCTCTGCGCTGGAATTGGATGTTTGGGCAACACTGTACCTGAGCTGCCTTGAGCTCATGGAAAAGGACACAGTGAAGCATTCTGTAGTTTGGGCCTCATCTGTAAATCCCCATGGGGACAGCCACCAAACCATTATGAAGCCCATATTCAGAGCAGTTGCTGTGAGCCTTCTAACAAAAGCTAAAAGTGAATGAATGTTGACCCCTACCAAGATACCTTTTTAACCTTAACCCCTAATGAATGGTCAAAGCCAAGGCTCAATACCTTTTGCTTCCCAACCTTTAACTGCACCATATGGACACATATTCCATTATGGACACTTGCTACCTTTTGTTCTAAGATGCTAAATTGCAAAACATGGTAGCCAGTATTTTAGCTTTATCATTTCATTGTAAATCCACTTGCAAACTACCATTCTGCCTACGTCAAATGCAGACAAGAAATGTGGAGCTATGTACAAATTTATCTCGCATTTAAAGGACTGGGATGCTCCCACATGGATTTTTCTCACTGGAGGAGACTTAAAATGTTAAATGCACATTGGAAAGCCAAACTTCACAGTAGTTTATGTTATAGCAAGTGCCAACCTGAATGTGTGAAAGTAATGATAGAAAGAGATATAAGGAAATGTCATATTGTGCATCAGTGGCTGTAAGTGAAACTGCACCACTGTCTTGACTATTTTCCTGCTTATATTGCTTAACTTCCACCAATAAATTACTTAATTCTTAAAATACTTAATTCAACAATTTATAACAATGTATAAAGGCAAAAAACCATAACTGTATCTTTATGTTTTATCAAAATGGCTATGTAAGTACTGATATCTGCAGCCTTCTCAGTTGTCTTTCATTAGAAGATTTAAGTGATCAGTTTTTCTTTAAAAAGGGAAGGAAAATACAGCCATAGATACAATGGAATGCAGGTAAATACATAAAGGAAGTCTGTATCATTTATAAGTAAAACAAGGAGCTTCCTACAAAACACCTGTAGCTCAAGTTGCTACCTCTTAGAGCCTACAACTATCAGAAATCTGGAGCACAGTGTTGTTGCCTATACTGCAGTCACACTGAGGGCAAACAATCCAATTGCTGAGAATCATATGACCACAAACAGTCTCCATTATTCAGCAACTGGCCAAACTAATCAATGCTTGGACATATTCCAGCTCACCGTGAGCAACACAAGGTCATACAAAACTGATTTGGTAATAGAGGCTGTATTTCTAAGCTGGAGACAAAAAAGTATCCCAATTTCTCTCCATGCCTGATGTGGAGCTCCTGGGTTTTGTTCTTGAGAAAGCTGTAAGTTAGCTACCCGGACTACACTATGAACTATTCAAAACCCAACTATTCTCTTTTTAAGCAATATTTCTTTTGTCTGGTAGCAGAACATTAAAAATTTGCCTTCTGCTTTGACCCAGAATCCAGCAAAATCAAGTTTTCCATTAGCTTCTGAGAGATTTTGGTAAGGCCCTTAAGAGCGATCCAGTTTTCAAAAACGCTGGAAGCCCAGCAACTTCCCACCCAATTTGGTGAGAGCTGCTCAATGTCCAATGCTTTGTAAATACAGGGATTTGTTCAGGGATACAAATTAATGGAATTCTGATTTTTAAAATGTGGTTACAGTTACTCCTAATCTCTCTCCCAGGCTTTCAAAGAGAGCATTTAAAATACCAAAGCCTCTTCATCAATAGGAATCTAAAAGTTGATCCTGACTGAAGTGCTGGACGCCAACCAAGCTCTATTAAAGCACTTATTTTTAAGACAGTAAACTTGAAGGTAATACTTCATGTCAACTATATCCAGCCTAGTTCCGTAAACCCCAGTGAGCTGTGGCAACACTGCTGGATGGACAGCAGAATAGTCTGCTTACCTGTCCAGGTGAGACATGACCGTCTTTGAAGCATCAGCCCCAGCTTCCTGCAGAATGCGGACAATCTGGAAAGGCGAGTCACTGCTCCTGCCAGGATGGATGATAACAGGGCATCCAAGCTGGGACTGAGCATGTGCTGTTGCCTGGAGCACACGGTGTTCACTCTCAGTCAAAGGCCAGGAGCAACCTATTTCTCCCACCACACCACACTTGATGTTAGTCCCATCCGCTCCTTTGAGCATCTCATCAACAATAATGTTTGTCAGCTAGAGAACAGGAAAATGAGATTTTTGGTTATTAATACTATTTGTATTAAATAGCATCAAATTTGGCCTATGGACACTGTACTTGTTATACTCCCAAGGTCTTTCTGAACTTATTTAATTAACAGTTGGGTGTGTGAAAACACTGTAGTTAAAATCTGGTTTCTGTCAACTAATGTTATGCCGGCCATTTACGAAGACCAAAATAAAGAGAGAAGCAAATTAATTTAACAGTATCCGTTCGCACATTTGTCCAGGTTTGCCAAGAACACTGGTCTACATATAATTTGTACTGTGATTTAGCCTGAGATAAGTTCTCTTTAAAAGAAAAAGTTAGTTTATTCCCAAACCTGTGCCTTGCACTCGTGAATTGGCTCCAGACACAATTCAGTGTAATTTCTTGCAAAACAAGGGCTCAGAGAATAAGGAAACCTTGTCATTCAGACAGGGAAGGGAAAAACTCTGGCAAAGACCCTGTAAAGACAAATTTAAGGCAAATCCCGCTTATGGGAATGTGGATGTAAAACAAGAGGAGCTCTGCTGACTTCAGGACCACAAAAACAAAGCTTATCTTACAAATTTACAAGGTCAAAATTAGCTTGCTTTTAAAATATTCACAGGAAAGAAAAGACATCAGAATCTCTTAATAAAAGTAGTTTGTTATAAAATCTTTAGTTATTCTTTTCCAGAATAGGCCACACATCTTAAGCATACACTCAGAACTGAGCAAAAAATGGCTCTGATGGTGACCTGCCTTCTGGACTGGATGAAGTGCTCAGTACAGGACATCTGTGGGTCTCCATCAATCTCCCAAATACAGAAGGGAAACCTTTGCCTCAAGAAAACTATTTGTATCAAATTTCAAGTGATGGAAAAACATTTAGGAAAAGCAGGACTGTTGTTACAGTTTGGGCCAGCTAGGGTCTAATTTTGGTGGCAGCACTGCCCAAGTTTTGACCATTGATTTTTAAAATAAATTTGACTCATTTGTGAACTGTAACAGATCTTTAAAATCTTTCTCAGCTCCATTCATTCACATTCACAGCCTCCTGCCTCGGAGAGTTCTGTTCCCTCTTGTCTCCATCATCACATTTTCTTAATAAAAGATGAATGAATATTTATTATTATAGGAATATCTGGGGACCTCAGTTATTATTAACACATTGTCTTGGGCACCATACAAACAACCTGACGTAGACTCCCCTGAAAAGCCTGGACAAATGACAGAGAGGAGAGATATAACACACAGCCTGAGCAGACCAATGATTTACAACTGACCTATAAATATTGCGATTATTTATGCTTTTTACAAGAATGCTGGGTAAACTCACTGGGAAACAATTAGCCAGAAAAAAAGACAAAAGAGCTAGCAAAGATATACTCCTTCCTTAAAAATAGTAAAAAAAGCCAGATAATTGGTGTTGTACCAGATGTCCACACATGAAATACTTTATTTTCCCTTTACCGTTGCATTATAATAAATCCCTCTGAGAAAATGGAGCTTAAGAACTGGAAATGCTGACAGATAGCCCCAGCACATGCAAGTAGTGCTGCTCCAGCTATATTGTTGCCAAATACCTCAGAAATCATAGGAAATAAAAGAACCCTCTAATATTGTCTTTTTAGTGTTAGAAAGCAAGGCATTTCTTTATTTGCAGAGCTGGGTGTCCATGTGGCCCACAAAAATCCTGTCTCCATACAGACACCAATACAGCACTTTTTCACCTATTTATACATTTTTAACAAAGAAATTAATGTCCATTGGTTCTAAATTATATAATTCCCTTTCATTAACTACAATTCTATACACTACTGGTTATAAATCTCTTGTTGCTTATGCTAATTAGTTCACACTTTTAGTCTTTTTAGTATCTTTTTCCTTTGGTAGGGATTTTCCAATACAAATACTGAGCCTTTATTAACCTTCTTAGTTATCTGCTGGTTTCTGCAAAAGGTCCTTGTTTCCAGATGTCCAGCTTCAACAGTACATCTTTCTCTCATGGGCTTTGTTCATTGAAGGATATCAAGGTTAACTTTAAGAAAACTTATTTTTAGTACTTTTCCCAAGCTATGTTCTCAAAAAAGTTGCTTATGACAACCTTTTGCTATATGCTGGCTAAAAATGATTTAAGGCCTAACACACAACCTATGATTAATTAAAACAACTAATTAAAAGGTTAATTAGGATCATTAAACAAATCAGGAAAGTTATATAATTTCCAACAATATCACACAAGCAGTAATGCTGTTCCCAAGTTTTTCACATTGAGAACCTCTGTATTTCATCTATTTTGTTGGAACTTCTGTCCAACTTTGGCTTACCCAGGGATAATTCACAGGAGAGGGACACTCAAGCAATGGTTAAGACTTACCTGCTCCACTGTCATGGCCTGTGTTTGAGAAGAATGAGTGGAATCTACATAAAACCCAGCACCAGCAATAATATGAACTCCAGTTTCTTCAGCAAGTTTCTTCAAAGTATTCATATCCCGACCAATTCCTGTAGTTGTGTTTTCCACTATAGTCCCACCACCTGCTGCTTTGAAATGCAACAGCTCCTCCTTCACAGCATCTGTTTCCTGATACAAAAGAAGGTTTTCTTTATGGCTGTAGGGATTTTGCTTAATCCAAAACAAGTTCTTCATCTCAATGGGCCCATCAGACAAAGGCTCTTGGCCTGGAGAAGGTGGACAAAAACAGCTGCTGTAGTTCATAGTCAAGTGCTCATGAGTCAGTGTATAGCCCAGGCAGTTTGGCTCCACAGGGCCCAAGACAGTCTGCACTTTCCCTCTCAAGGAAGGCATTTTTCTTCAACAAAAGGTTAAAAAAAAATCAGATCCTAAAAGAGTCTGAGAAGGAAAAAGAGAGGAAACAAAAACATTTCAGAAAACCTTTCTCAGGCAATTCCCTCCTCTCTCTCACACACATAACTTACACATTGTGTGTATTCGCCCGGGATGTTTTCAAACATTGTTCGCAGCAGAGTGGTCAGGATGAAAACCAAAGCATTGATTTTACCCAACTGCACTTGTGCTGGTACTCCAGCAACGTAAACACATCACATTCCAGTAAAGGAAATCATCATCATTTACTGTGCTGCAGTCAGCATCACATTAAGACAAATGTTTCCTATTTAGTAACAACCACTGTATGTTCATTTCAGATTCATTGCTCCTCAGCAGCTGTCAATTCTTGTCAGCTTGAGCCACCAGATGAATACACTTGGCACCAAGGCTGAATATTTCTTACTGGTATGTTCAGTTTATTTATCTCTGTCCTCCAAGACTCACTGTCTCCCTCAGATACCAAGGAAGCTGTTTGTGTTTGGGCACCTTGTCTGCTCCTCTATATGCAGAATGCAGGGATGGGGGTGATCACCTGCTCCTTTGGCTTCAAAAGGGCTCAGGTTCTCCTGCAGCTGCATTGTGGAGGTCTGGAACAGCCCAGGACAACTCCTCTAAGGCTGACAACAGTTGCAAAAGATGTAGTGTGGCCCCCAAAGAGCGGTGGAGAAGTCAAAGTGCTTCACTGGCCAAATATTTTATCATTTAAGTACAGACCTTAATCTAACACTTAACTTATATGGCTCAGCATCTCAGACACTTTTTTATTCATCTCTAACATGAAGGAAACAGTGATATTTCTCAAAACCTTAAATGAGCAGTGGCAAAGACAAACATTGAGGCTACTGTCTGCAGCTGGTTCATGTCAAAGGCCCTGTGCCAGTTTGGCCTGACTCACTGCAGGTTGGAATTATCTGCAGCTCTCCCCATTGGGATTTTGGTTTTTTTTTTCCTTTTGGGAGCAGGAGTTCATGTTAGATCTTCCTGATGCTAGTCACAAAGGCTTGAGGATATATAGTTAAAATCCCTAGTCAACCAAAATCATCAGTTATGAAACAAAATACATGTTTAATCATGTCCAGAGGAAAGGACTAACTAGAGCATGCATTATTGATTAAAGAGAGAGGTCTTTCCCATTCCTGTCTCCCTTTTAGGGAATAATGTCATAAACACGGGTTTGTTACTGGTAAAGCCCTCAGAGGACATTTTCCTTTTAACTGCTAAAGTTAATCCACCAGGATGACAGAAAAACTGAAATCTGAAGGGCACTGAACTCTACATATCAAAGGGCACAGGAACATCAAGACCTCTTTGGAGGTACTTTGATCTCAGGAGAAGCAGTCACTGTCAGAACACCAATGCACAAGAGTGACCCAGCCCCTGGAAAAGGCAGCTATCGCCTGCCTAGTGAAGTCTGTAGTGTTGGCAGTTCTTGCAACATGAAAACTTGGCCATCCATAAGAAAGAAACGACTGACTATGTTTACTTGCCTTGTGTAAAAGCAGACTTACTTATGAAGAACTGTTCTTTCAGGAATTTCGTTTTTAAACTAGTGTGTTAACTTGGTTGAGAAGGCAGAAGAATAATTACTCTCATAGAACAGACTATTGGCTGATTAATATAATGATTTATTTTTTTGCCAAATAAGAAGTGCATGATTTCAGAAAATATTATTTTTAAGCAAACAATTAAAAGCAAAATACCTGTCTCAGTCAGAAACTGCTGCTCACTGCAATTCAATTAAGCTGTCCAACCCAGTCATTAATTCCATCCTTGAACAAGGCTTGTGTTCTACAGAGTAACCTACTATTCTGGAGAAGGTTCAATGATATGAGTCATTCTTACATGCACAGCAAAGTGAATGACAATTCTAAGCGTTACCTTTGGGTTTTCTGCCTTTTTTATTTTAAATGTTAAATATCTACACTCTGGCACTCAGTAAACCCCTGACAGCATAAAGAGTGATAACTACACTCTGCATCAGAGACACACTTTTCTTTCCCCATGTTCACTGAGAATTTTCCAATCAATTTATTAAGTTAGCAAAACAAACCTATATACAAATTTTTCATACAATTAAATATACAAGTATTTAACTTCTTTTGATAAAACTTGCACAAATTGATTACAGTCTGTTTCCTTAACAATTTTCCACTTCAGTTACTTAGTTATTTAATAGTGTAGTTACTAAAAAAGGCCACTCTAATTGAATGTGAATTTTTGCTCACTTTCAGATTATACCTTTGATGAAAAGTTGACTTTCAGTATTTGTTCCCACTAATTCCTTTCTGACACAGTTAATTTAGACTACCCTCAATTAATCTGGTTCGCCCATTATGAAGACCTGTGGTTGCACATGTGAGATCATCTTATAGCCTGAGGCTGCTGTCTTCTGATTTATAACAGCAGGAAACATCTAAAATTACCAGTTCCAGGTTTCTCTTGTAGACACAAACCTGTTGATTTTTAGGCTCTAGATTTCATATTACAGCTCACATACAGAATTTACAGAACCTTTTGATTGAGATGAAGGATTTTATAAATATAAGAACCATCACAAAAATGGAAACTGACACAAACAGCATTTAAAGTAGGTCTAATTTTATCTGCATGAAAAATATGATTAATATTAATGCCTGTGCCTGCTTACTAACACAGATTTAGAAACCCACTGCTTTTAATAAAAGAATTATAAAACATAAAGACAGTCAACAACCTGTGACTGGAATAATTTTTAAAACCACTGTCTTGATATCTTCCCTACTGTCATTTACACAGACAGCCTACCCTCATTATGCAATAATGATACATTACTCCTAATAAGATTCACTTAGTGGAATCAGAATTTAATTGAGTGTTTTTAAAACAGATTTTAGGTGCAAATAGCTTTTAAAAGGAGTAAAGATTGCTGCTTAGTTTAAGTATGTATATGTTACTACAAAAATCAACTATCATATGCTTTACTAATGACTCGCATGCCACGTTTTCCACAGAACTTTCTTTTGAAAAAGTTTCTTCTTTCATACACCAAGGACTGAATTCATATCACCTCATTTAGCCATCTAAAATGATGTATGTCTTTTACAGAGCAATCATCTAGACCATTTTCATAGTGGAGATGGAAAGACATATTCACAGGCAACTCATGCAGGCTATTTTGAGTGTTTGTAATAGGACAGGACAAGTTACTTTTTGTTATATTATCCTCTTTCCATGGACTAAGGAGGGAGCCAAGAAACAATCTTGGACAAGTATATTCTAGATGGTCCTACACAGGACATGTGAATTATATTTCCTCAATCTTAACCCAGTCTGATGTGAGAGGGAAAGGTGCTGATTTCTATGATGGAAGATAAACAGGTAGGCTCATATATGGAAATAATAGCTATTTTGGTTTTGAAAATCACTAATTTATGTGGTGGTATTACGAAGGTGCTCCTGCATAGACCAAGGCTTCTGTCCTCCAGATGCTCTATAAAGAGAGAAATAAATATTTCCTGAAAATTACATATTCAGACAAAAACAAAATGAGAACTGCCTTAAGATATAACCAAAACTTGTATTTTTTCACAACAGCCTTGAAACAATACCTTAACAGTTTTGTGATAAACTCTGGACAAATCTTTACAACCACCATATTTTATGTATGGTACATAAAATACAACTCTCACCATCAATTATTAAATATTGCTGAAGTAAATATTTTTCCTAGAGGTATTGTTAAAAGAGACTTGCTGCTAAAAAGGTCATGGTACTGCATTCCTGAGTCTGGTAAAAACTCCACTGAGTTCAATAGATGTTTTGCCTGAATACTGATGACAAGATTTGTGTTTCCTCTTTTCCCATCTGAAACTTGCGCTTCAGTCATTGTGTCATTTTAATGGTCTTGTAATGGGAAGTCTCCTTGGGTTTGGATTAGTTGCTTCCTACAGTAATCTCATATTGCTGAAACATTATAATCGCATAAACACAGCTTCCACATGCTAATGCTGCATTTGTTTTGATTCGGTAAGCACATTTTAATGGCATTAGCACAGATTCTCTGTAGACTGGTATGGGAATCATTTTATTGCCGTTACATTACAATGTGAGATCACAGCAACACTAAATCCAGACTGCTGTGACATAAAATTTACAAAAAAGCAAAAAGAATGGCTCAAGAGGTATTTACTGTATCCAGAAAAAGTTAAATACGGCTGCCATTTAGAAACAAGGGCTGCCCTGGCTGCATCAAGAGCATTTTAAGCGGGTCGTTCCTTTTTAACCATGCAGTCCTGGGAAATGTGACATAGTGCAGGTTCACTATATATTTACAGATGGAGGAAATGTTCTGAGCATTCAATTCTACTTTGAGCAACCCCTACAGAGCATGGAAAAGCCACAAATTAGAAATATATGACACATCTTCAGGTAATTACCATCAGCTAGCCTGTGCTGTGTTATCTCACCGTTCCCTAAATATAAACATTTTGCGACAAGGGAAAAAGTCAGCAAGACAAAGGAAGACGTGAGGCAGAGCATAAGAGAACACAGGTAGACTATGTCAGGAAGAATTTAAAAAAATTAACTTCTCTCCCCCTGTTTCCGCCAACCCTGTAGAGGTTTACAGGGTGGAAGGAACTCGATACTGCCAGCACGGTTCTTCCTCTTCCCCAGTAGACAAGCAAGTTTTCTAACTTCTCCAAGAGATGGGTGTCAGATCTGCTTTACCTTCTTCAAAAATGTATTCACAAGTGCTAATTACAGGACAAACATGCCTTAAACATTCTCTCATACACAGGTTTCAAATAAGCATGGCTTTTTTGTTCATGCACAGCGTCAGGGAAGTACAGCTACAGGGGCTGTGGAGCAGAGCTCACCACAGCTGGCTGGGTGAGAGCAGCAGTATGACTGGATTTGCATCTGCTCCAGCACAGACACAGGCTCACCTGCCATTTAGTCCAGCAATTACCTCTGTGTCAGTCCCTGCAAAGGTGTCCAACAGCCTGTGACATTGCACTCCTACACAGGCGCCCTTACACCACCACTAGTTTGTCTCTATGTTACATGAGACAACAGCTTATCTTATGTTGCTTTTGGGTTATTTTGCCCAAGAAACAGAATTTGAAAATGGGGTAAAAGTACTGACAAAATGCAAATTGCTGGGCAAACTTCTGTCTCTTCTGCAGAAACGGCAGATATACTGCTCTGAAGGTGACAGATTATTCTCATTCAAGTCTTAAATGTTCTTCCTCATCTTCAGAATTGCCATTGGTCAGAAGAGACATTGGTCTTTTTCCTCTCCCAAAATGGAACTATGAGATCATCATGATTTCCTGAACTTCAAGCTAACTCAGAAAAATGAGCCAAGGAAAATAATCTTACCTATTCAGAAGTAGTGTTGTTGTTTTTTTTTTTTAAACTACCTTCAATCATGACAACTTTTCATAGTATGGCCCCCTGCCTAGTGCAGAAGTCTACTAAGGGGACAAGGGCACACTAGTATGAACACAGGCATCAACACTGAGGCAAGGTTTTGTGTCCTAAGGAACAATGTCACATGGGAGAACTTTCATGCCTTGAATAAAGCTCTTATCAGAGAGGAAGGGAACATTTACAGTGCCTCTCTCCTACACAGATCCTGTCTAACCCCACAGGAGCATATGTTGCAGCTCTTCCCTTAGTGGGACACCTGCACTTTCCCACCTTTGGGTGGCTGTATCTTCGTGCAGTGAGTAAGAACCTCACCATTTCAGATATGTGTAATCTCTCAACCAGGTAGAAATTGGCCAAGAGATTCAAAGCCTAGAGACCTCCTATTTAAATATTTAAAAAGCATCATCTATCCTTACCTTGCTACATTTTTTCACAAAACACACTCAGAGTAGTGGGTTAATGCTGTAGCCCTCAACAACTTACCTCTGGTCCGCAAACCATTCAGAAGAATATATTTCCTTAAGAAGTCAAGCTAAAAGAAACACTAAATATTGTTTTTCACTAGACTTTCTATATATGCATTAAGCAACCAAAAAATCTTTACGCTACGGAAGTGAGGAGGGATACTAAGACTTTATAAAAAGTTACTGTATGTGCTATGAAAAAAAATTAGGAGAGCTTTAGCCCAAGCCTTATATAATCCTACAGTGATAAAAGGAAGTCTCAGCAAAATATGCAAGTACACACACCACACCATTTACACTGCTTGAGTTACATTACATGTTTTACAGCCTAAAAGCAGTCACTTAAACTTTAAGAGAAATTTAAACACTAGTACACCTATGGGAAGAGCCAATATATTGATCCCCTGACCTCAGAACCTCCAGAAAGCACACTCTGGGGTGAGAAGCTGGTAAGTGAGAAGCAAAGCTTTTAAATGCTCCCCTGAAAGGTACGTGAAAATTCTTACTGCGTATTCCCTTCGTGGCTCAGTTAGTGGCAGACAGACAGACCTTCCAGCTTCACCTGGTCTGAGGGTCACATATAAAAACCAGATTGCTTCCTTACATTTGAACTGCCACACCAGACCAAGTGCAGCCCCTCAGTACTGAGGCCAAACCTTTGGATCAAAGCAAGCACATGTGCTCAGCATATGACCGTGTATGCCAATAGTGATTTGCCCCAAGAAGCAGAATCTAAGCCACTTTGTACTATGCGCAGTTTTTCAATTTGGTTAAAGTTTAGCTGTTGTGACTAGAACAGTCAGACTTCTATTTTACCTTATTTCTGTGCAGATAACAGTCTCAAAATCTAGGCTTCTCTAAGCAAAGTCACATTGAAGTTTCTCTTCCTCAGAGAGACCAGCATACCCGTAAGTGTTTTTTCATTAACATCTCCTTTAGAAGAACTTCAGGGGATTTTACATTTTGGGCAGCTTCCAAAATTACTCTCAATAAAAGGTCAGATAAAAATTCTCCTCCAGGGTCAAACATTACATTAATTATATTTTACATGCACACATAGTGTTTTTAGGCCAAAAATCAGAACTGAAGTCACATTATGCTATATGCAAATATGGGCTATGTCCTGCATGTTGATACATACATTTGTATTCTTAAGACTAAATGGAATCATATTTGCTTCTCATGGGTTCTGGGCTACAAGCACATATGCTCTTTCCTGCTAGGACAACAGGAAGTAGGAAAAAGCCTGTGCTTTTCAGAAATGGATATCCAGTCTTCATTCCCTCTAAATTTCAAATTTGAAACCAGTATACATCAAACACTACTCTTGCTGTTATTCTCATTGACCTTCATTCGTTTTGTCTCTACTTAAGGTCACATACACAGATTTTCACGTGACCTTAAACATTTCAGTAAGCATGTTGAGCGGAGCATTATCATTCAGTTGTACAGCCCTATCACCAAGAGCCACATAAAATCACTCTACAATCTTTACATGCAGAAATAAGGAGAAAAGGGATGGAGGTCTAAGACACCAAAGAACAGATATCACCCTTCTCACCACACAAATCTCTAAGCAATGGATGACTGATGTGCATTACTACCTCCTGATCAAGACTGGACATTACTAGCTAGTAAATTCATATGAATGAACCTCAAGGTCAGCTTTGCCACAGAACATACCAGTCACTGATCCACTGAGACCTGTGAAGGTGGAAAAGAGCATGGGGATTGAGTTTAGTGTTTCATTCAATACTGCAGATTGCAGCAACTGAGATAAGCAGAGACTTTCAGAAAACCACCTTCTTTACTAGTGAGTGACAAGCTTAGATGCGCAGAACTAAATTCAATGTCCCACTACTGCAAACAACTACCTCACAAAATTTGCAACCAACCTGAAGACCTACTGGAAAAAAAACATCCTCAGAAAAGCCTCAGAGTTTCTACTGTTATTGTTCTTTATGGCTGTGTAAGGAAATGGAACCTAAACGCCCTTCTCAAGGTCCGCTTCTGCTCTAACAAGAAACTAGCCCACAAAAGAAAAGTTAATGAGAGTCAAGGGAAAATGTAAAGGTGATGTGTGTAACAATGAGTATCTTTTAACTTAGAGACTGCCTTTACAGAGTCTGCATGCTTTGTCAGTGGTCAAAGTCAACAACCTCTTGCTTGCACAACTTCTGTTGTTTTTCAGTTCTTACCCCCAACAGGGTACAGCAGTGGAATAGCAGGAACAACCAACACATACAATTAAAAAATCCTTGCTACCCAGTCTAAAGTGAATAACTAAGAACAAAGTCCTGCAATAAACTTTACAAACCACCAGAGTTCAAGCATTAAAACCAGTCGAACATTTCCAGAACCATCTGAAAATGACCCATCAGCCAGAAGGTACACAAATCACAGCAAGGAAGAGTCGAATTCCTTTCACTGGGTGAATCATCCTCACTGCAGTGACACTGGACAAGGCAAAGACAACTGTAGGATAAAACAATTCTCCTTTTACACTTTGAGGTAAGATGCTGAAAGAGCAGAAAAAGGCAGAGTAGTTCAGCAGTACAATTCTTCTTTGGTCCCCCCTCCTCCACAGAAATTAGTTCAGGAAAAACCCTGTGGCTTTGGTTCGACAAAACTAGGGCTTCAGAGTGTCTTTGAGAAGAGTGTTTCTACAGGTCTCTGACATCCAAGTTAAAAATTGTGATTTACTTGAAGCTGTCATATAAGGGATGATGGTGGTGGCCTTTCTTCTTGGCAGTTAAATACTTGTAAAAAATATCCCAGCTGTTGCTAGGATAAAATGCTTTTCTTGGATTATTATCCACGTATATATTACTATCAGACCAAAGACATGGCCACTCCTTAGAAAATTCTGAGGAAGCTTTCTAATTTGTGACCAGAAAATGACATTAAAGAAGAAAACCTACCCTACCAGTTTTGAGAAGATGTAACTTAGAACCAGGGAGATGGGACACTCCCTTCTCTTTCCAATATAGCTAGCAATCCAGTTATCCAGAAATACAGAAAATGTAAAAATGTTCAAAACCGCTCTGAATCAAACTAGGGACTTGAACCTTAGGTTTCCACAGTTTAGACAGATTTCTATTCTCCCCCTACCAGACAGGTGGTCAGTCTGATGAAAGTAGAAGTCTCACTGTTTTCATGAACCTTAAGAAGTCTTCGTTTCAGCTTACTAAAAAATGAACTTGTTCAGTATTTCAAGTTTTGAAAGGTGGGAAAAACATTTTAGATCTACATCAAGTGAAATAAGGAACAAAATTCACAGAATGTTCAGAGAAATAGTCCTTTAATAAACACAGAACTCACTGGTGCCATATGCTTCACTATATACTGATTTTTATGTGTGAGAAGCAAGCTGATGGCTCCCTAACCACAGAGGGAAGCAGTGACACTTGTTCCTGCTCCACCATGCATTAATTTAATAAGTTAGAACTGGTCACCTACATAAAATATAATTAAGCATCTGAATGCCATTATTGCCATCTTTGATTACAACTACAAAAATGAATGTGACGATGGTGACATGATGGTAAATATTATGTCTGTTAAATTCCAAACCATGAGAGGCATTCATAATAATAAATGACATTTATGTACTCTTTCATAAAACAATCCCAAAGTACCTGACAAAATGATACAAAACTACCTATTAGAAGCATCACTTCACCCATCACTGAAACAGCCTCCAGCAGAAAGAAGGCAACAACCTTTAAACACTACAGAACATATTACAACAGAGAACATTGAATAATGTATTCAACACAAAGCAGAAGGGAATTCCAAACAAGTAAAATAAAATTTCCCAAATCCAAGTGACCTCTGGCTAAAAATTTGTTTCGTTCAACAGCTATGACAAGCCTCTAGCATACAGAAGATACCATCCCTAACAACAGACACCTAAAAAGAATAATTGTTCTTACAAGTATCTTAGAGATCATATATACATTCAAATACTTGCTAGGTTCATCTGAGTTCCTCACCAACAGGACTTGTATGCTTCAACTTGAGGTCAAATTCATCACAATACAAGACCTGCTGCAGAGGGGTTGCCAAACACACAAGGTGACTGCCCAGCAGTGGCTTGGCTACAGTACTGAAGCAGACTTGGCAGGGGGACCTAAACCTCCCTCGTTCCTGCACTCCCCTCCGCACTCACCAAACCCATGCAAGAGGAGGAGAGAGCAGAGTCTGTCACAGCTGTGGCTTGTAAAGGGCAGCACGCCCCAGGCCACGGAGAACATGCATAGTGTGTGAATCCCAACAAGGCTCACAGGCAAGTCTGGCGCTTTGCCGTTGAGCCTTGTCAAGCTTAAGCAACTCTGGAAGCATCTTGCACAGGGATACGGGTGCTTCCAGATGGAGAGTGAGCTGCAGGCAGGCTCTGAAGATCCTAGTTTTGGATTGAGGCATTTGTTCCTTCCCAGAGCCACCCTCGGGGACTGTCGGGAGGGAAGTACTAGAGGGGACGTAGTTCCAATATTTAACTTGTTATGACAGTACAAATATTAAAAATCAGCGGTAAAAATAGCAGCGTAGCTGCACTCACACAGTTAAGGCGCCTGAGCTCGAAGGTTACTCTGCTGGTAACTATCATCTGGTCCTGTGAAACGCTTTTCCAGAGAGAAGGAGGAGTTCATCCCCTTACACTCCTGACTCAGCGCCCTGTCCCGGCCACGCTCTGCCCCTCGTCCCGCAGCCGCCCCCTCGGCCGGGGCTGGGCCGGGCCCCGCCACAGCCCCGACCCGCACCGAGCAGGGGCCCCGAGCCCCGGCACCCGCCCCTGCGCTGCCCAGCCCCTCGGCACCGCCAGCCCTTCCCGCTCTCCCGCCCCGGCTCTCCCGGGCCGGCAGCGTAGGGCTAGAAAGCCGCTCTCGCCCCTCAACTCCGGAGAAGTTTCCCGGCCCGGGCGCCTTGTCGGGCCGAGGGCACCAAGGGCGCGCCCGGGGGGCGGCTCTGGGCCGCGGGAGGTCACGAAACCCGCCTCTCACCCCACAGGCAAGAGCCTCCACGGAGCCTCCGCCGACAGCACCGCACCCCGGCAGGGCCCGGGCTGGCCGGGAGCCGCGACCGCCCCGAGCGGGGCGGGACTTCCCGGGCACGGGAGCGAGTGGTGGAGCGGGCCGGGAGGGGGGTGGCGGGGGCTGCCAGGGGCCAGGGAGCCCGGAGGGCGGGCGAGTGAGAGAGCGCAGGGGAGCGGAGCGCTGCCCCACGGCCGGGCACCGGGACGGGACTCCAGCGCTGCCCCACGGCCCGGGAGCGGGACGACAGCGCTGCCCCTCTGGCTTCCTGCGGGCCCCGCCCGGCTGGCTGCCCGGCGCTGGGCCCCCTCCCCGTTCCCAGGAGCCCCGTGGAGTGAGGTGCAGCAGTGCTTTGTGCCAGTCTTGGCTCCAAGTACAAATGAGAGTCGGTGGCTGTGAGCATCCTGCCTGTCCTTGCGCGTACCCCCTGTTTACACAGTAGGAAGGAGACTGGGATCCACTGAGTCATTTCGGGGGGTTGGGAGCTCGCGCTGAATGCTCGGGCTTGCAAGTGGCAATATTTTCTAATTTGCCCTTGCGATGCAAGTAACTGGGAAGGTTGAAGAGGTGCTTCCCAGTATCCGCAAACAGGATGACAATGACAGTAATTCTGGAAAAAAGTGCAGGTGCAAAGTATGAAATGAAAACAGAGCTGACACCAAGTTAGAATCATCAAGGTTGGAAAAGAACCAAGTTCATCTAGACCAACCTTTGGCCACCACGTTAACTAAACCATAGCACTAAGTGCTATATCACGTCTCTGGACAGCCAATTCTAATACTTTTTAACCCTTTTAGTCAGTAAATGCTTCCTGATGAAGAATTCACCTTCAGTATCCTTCATCCAGGATCTCAAAAGTGTCTTATTTCCCTAAGGCTCACAACATCTTGTGTGGTACTATTCCATTTTATAGAAGGGTAAACAGATGCTGGCAACATGACCAGCAAAGGCACAGAGGACAGTGAACTTCTCTAGCCCTTACACACAGCCCAAGCTGCAGCAAAGCCACCCTGTGCACTGTGCAGACATGTTACCTGAAGTCAGGTGGGAGACCTTTTCTGGGGAGAGAGGCTTTCCTGGGAGAAGTACTTGCTCTTCTCGTTGTTATCTGTTCTGCTTTGACTCCTTCCCTGTCCCGATTTGTACCAGGTTGGGGCCAGCACTGAGCACAGTGCCTGCAAATGGATTCTGGTGTGCCTGCCTTTAATATGGCTTTTCATTGCCTGGGGGAGATAGATCCTAGCTTTTATTCAGATCCCAGATAATCCTGTGATGCAGAAAGTGAGTGGGCAAAACTGGGAATGAAAGCCAACGCATGCCGATGCTCAGGCCGTTTATCATCTGTCTTACAGCAAAGGACAAAAGTGGAGGTAGCGGATGAAAAATGAGGAGGGTGCCAAAGTAAACAACTTTAGAGAGGTAGGAGGTAAGAGAAAGTTGTGCTTTTATGAAAGTGATAGAGAAATGGAATTTTGTCTTTAAAAAAACCCCAACCCAAATAAACCAAAAAAAACACAAAAGAAAACAAAACAACAATAACAAAACACAAAGAAAAAAGGCATTGTGAGAATATTAGAAGTCAAGGGTTAGAGTCCACAATGACTGGTGATACTGGTGTGGGGAGGGCTCAACCTGTAGGGTCTCAACTGAAAGGCAAATTACTGCCCAGTGAAGGAAAAGTAAAGATGAAGACAGTGAAGCAAGTGAAATGCTTAGGATCTTTTGAATTAGCAGCCACTCACCATGTATATGCAGCAGTGATTAATACAAATAGATGGCTAGAGCTAAGCTGCTGGGATGGTTCCAGTTGTCAGTGTCACGTATTTTATTTGCTTCTCACATGAAGTCAAGGAAGTAGAGGTCCTGCAAAGATTAAACAGAGATACGAAAGTCGCTTATATTGCCTTGTATTTCAACGTGTTCATATTGCTGGGCAATCAATGCAGGAGAAATAATGTATGAGAGTTATGTTAAAAATAGTCATGCAATGCTTTATGGGACATCATTTGTCAGTGGCCATATCAAACCTGTTTTGAAGATTTGTGATGAATTTTACATAAGGCCTGTACTTCTACATTTCTTTTGTGTTTTAAAATATAAAAGCAGTATTAAAATTTGAGTAGGTACAAAGTAAAACCATGTTCAATCTACATTTTTACACATGCAGAGTGAGCTTCTTTTTAAAGCAATCTTCACTATGTCCAAAGCAAAGTTAGGTACTATATTTTTATTTTTTACGTCCTTGACTTCAACCTGCAACAAAACCGAGGTTTGTAAACATAAAGTAACAAGACTGTCTTGTTCAGACGAGATGCATAGTGAACAGTGAAAACAAGTTAGCAGCTGGCAGAGTCTATACATATGACACTGTATTCACAATTTAGGTGATATACAACTGTAGGTAATGTATCTGTCATTTGTATCCACTTTCCTGAATCTGAAAACCAGGCTACGGGCTTTTTATTGAATTGATTACCACGTTAAATGGTTCATGATACTGGGGAAACAACCCACTACCCTTGTCCCCCAAGCCCCTCAGCTATACAAATAGCAGCAACAACTGTCAGTAACATCACAAGCTAATATCCATATTGCATAATTCAGAAAAAAGGAGAAGTAGTTTACTATTAAAAAAAAAATAAAGAAAAGGTGTTCTTTGTTTTGTCAGCAAAGCTTGCTGTCAGTACAGTAGCTTTTGTAGAAGTTACAGTCTGCTCAGGGCTAAGTCATGCCTGTGCTTTTGTCCCCTTCAATCATGGAGTGACCAAAAAGGTCACTGAAGCCCATGTTCCTTTTTCCATTTGGGATACTGTTGTAAACTCTGTCAACTAACAATTGACACAAAATAAGGACCGAATACTTGCAGTACTTGAGCTTCAGTAGCATCTCTTCTCTTTCCAAAGGTGCATGAAGAAGAGAGCAGATCAACAGCTGCAATGCCAGGTCAGGCTGACCCAGGGGAAAGTGCTCTCAAGGGACCATACCCAGAGAATGCAGAGGTCCCAAAACCAGGTGGGATTTCCCAGGGCAGAGAGGCTGTGACAGCCATTGCCACCTGGGTAGTTATGGCAACAGCTGAGCCACTGCACCTGGACCCTGGGGACTGAGTGATCTTCTCCAGACTGAATTCTTCTGCTCCGGGGTCAATTACTCAGGTGTTGCAGAAAATATAAAAACCATGCCATATTTTAGGTTTACTTAGAGAGCAATTGATAATGTTTACACTAGCTTAAATGTAATATTTTTCTTCTTTGAGACAAACCCCCTTTTGAGAGGACTGTGGTAACACTGAAACATTATAGCACTCATTAGGCCAAACTCATTAGGGCTGCTCAGGGAAGTTGTGGAGTCACCATCCCTAAAGGTATTTAAGAGACATGTAGATATGGTGCTTAGGGACATGGTTTAGTGGTGGGCTTGGCAGTGTTAAGTTAATGGCTGGACTCAGTGATCTTAGAGGTCTTTTCCAATCTAAAAGTTCTATGATTCTAATGTAACTGGAAAATCAGACAAAATTCCAGACATAAACAAGCACTTCTTCAATATCATGTTGTATATGAGTTTTTCTTCTGGTATGTCTCAAAGACAAGGAAATTCCAGTTTGCTTTAGTAAAAATTAGTGACCGAAGGCTAGAGATTACTGCTATTCCTTCTTCAGAAAGATAATAAGGACGGAAAGAAAAAAGAGACAAAATGTAACTTAAGCAGTATTTGTGCAAGGGCCATTGGAAACATAAGCATTTGCACATACTGTTGAGGAATGGGAAGTGAGAGTATCGTTTGCATGCATGCACAATATAATCCACAATTTACAAGTTGGTAGTAGAATAAATAGGAATCCCAGAACGTAAAAAACGCTGCAGAGAAAATCCATTTAGTAAGGGTAAAATATGAAAAATTTAATCCTCCAGGGAAACCCTTTATTGATCCTTATAGCAAAATTCCCCCTGCTCTTTCCAAAGGGATTCCATGGACTGGGAGGGTTAGAAAGAATAATTTGCTAGTCAGTCTGGCATGTACCTGTTGCTTTTAAATGACAGAACAACAGGAGATGAATTTTATGGTAAGTAGCATATTAAAATCTGCTGTGACTGTTTGGAAGGGGCTTCAGGTATGTCTTTTTTGTTTAGGAAGGCTTTTTTTTTGTTATTAACAGTATTATTCAGTGGCTGATTTTGAAAAATTCTGGTATGCTAAAGATGTAGGTACCAGCCTGACTGTTAAATTGCAGGTGCTCCAAGGAGCAAATAAAAATTGGAAGTTGTAGGCAATACAAAATATTTAAAAGGAAATAACACAAAGCTATTCATTAACAGCAAAAGTAAATATGTCTCTGGAAGCAAAAGGCAGAACAACGTTAACTTTGACTAAAGACTTACTTAATCCTACATTCTTAGTTATTACTTGAGTTAGTGGAGGGTATTTAGAAATAGCTAAGCTAGGCTGATCATTAAGAAAGTTTGCAGAATTCAGCTTTAATATTATTTCAGAATGCCACTGAATTCAATTCTCTCAGCACCTTCATCTGCTTTTTCTTTGTCTGACTAGGCTAGAAACTGTAAGCAGGTTATATGATGGTACCTCTTCTGTTATCTTATTGATTAATATTTTAGGAGGGAAAGTATTCAAGCTTTTGTTTGATCTAAAAAAGATTTTATTTTTTTCCCGGAGAGGAGTATGCAGACAAGTATTCCTGGGAGTCTGTAAGCTTCTGAGATATTTTCAGCAAAAAAGTGCATGTTCACTTTCTGTGTTAAGAGGAATTTTTTCAAAGACATATACGTAAATCTATTCGATCTAGATGGCAAGTGACTATGCAGACTTTTTTTTAGTAAATGACAGGTTTAGCAGTCACATATAATCTTAAACTGCAGGTGTTTTACTGTTGATGATTGCACGGTAGAGGAAAAGAAGAGGGAGAGGAATGAGAAGGAACAGGGAAGGAGAGGAATAGTTCACTGCCAGAGTGGAAGACAGGATGGTGGGGCAATTTGCATAATTTATATTGGGCTGCTGATCAACAGTAAAAAATTCCCAAATAAGCATTTCCATCTCTTTTCACTAAATATTACACAGCAATACAATACAAAACAATATTAGAGTGAATATTACTGTTTCACTCATTGTTATTGATTTCAGCATCATTTTATAGTACTACATGGAGGAAATCTTGAAACAATTCCTGCTTTGTTTCCAGCTCAGTGCTAGGATGACTTCATTCAGCAGCACAAAATTCAAGCTTATTTCTGCTGGTGATCAGTGATAACACACATGAGTAAACCAAGAGTTGACAATTCAGCCTGCCACTTTACCTTTGTTCTTTTGATAAATCCCAAGAGCTGCAAATAAATGACTTTGATACCATCTCTACTTGCAATTAATACCAAAGTTACAAATATGTTCGTGTGGATGTAATTGAGGGCAAAACTTGAGGCTGCTAGATTTCAATTCACTGTACAAACACAATTTCTTCCAGTTAGCTGACACCTTTTAAACTTTATGTCTTTAATGAGAGAAACTGAGAATGAGAAAACTCCTTAATGAGGGGAATTGAAATGGAGATGGCTCTACAGGTTCAAAGTAAATCATAAAGAGAGCCTAGACTGTTTTGTTTTCCCACTAACTCATTGGATCAAATCCTATCTCCTTAAATCAGTTCCTTACCTCCCATTTCTTTATTGCAAACCAGATTTGTCCTTTATAACCTCAAATTTCCATTACTTAGGAAAAGGGCTCTGAAGGTCATGAAATTGCTTATATTAAAAAAAAAATTGGCTTGCAAACCTTTGTTTGCTTAAAGCACATTTCTATTTAGTTTGGATATGTTTCTCTGCTAATTTGGGCACAGAAAGATGCTGTAAGTAGTGTTCTTTAAACCTAGGAGTGAATTTAGGGGCATGGGATCAGGTCTTCTATGCCTCATTCTCTAAGTAGTCTTAAAATTAGTGAGGAGAACACTGCCCTTGTTCTGTCCAGATGGTTATTGAATTATGAACATTATTTAATAGGAGATACAACTGATGGCAATTTAGCAGCGTATGAAGTTAACATGAAACATCCAGGCTGCAATCCAAAGTGGAACAGATGGATCTGAAATTGGTTAATGCTAGATCAAGGAAAGCTCAAGTATTTGTACTTATTGATGCTATCTAGGTTACCCCTGGTGATGATGATGCAGCCATGCATGCCTTAGCTTGCCTGTACTTTGCACTAATCTAGCCTAATCCAAGAAACTACACAGGCAATAGAGGAGTTGTCACATGATGCCTTTAATCATTTCCCTGCTGAGTAAAACTTTGATAGTTCTGCCTCCAGCCATCCACATACCAGAAGTTTTATTTGTGTTGGCTTCTTTTTGTAAACTTATGTTATTGGTATATATTTTTTCACAAGTAGAGTTTCTTTATTTTCCCTTCTTGCAGCATGGCCATCTGCCTTCACTTCAGCTTTAACCTCATCTTCTAGATTTTTGTTCTCACTTGTTCACTTACCCATTGTTTTCACCTGTCTCTCTAAGTAATAATAAACATACATCTTTCCATGCTTCAGTGTCCAGCTTCTTGCTCTGCTCTATCTTCTCAGTTTTTGCTCTTTGTCATGGC
Source organism: Corapipo altera (assembly GCF_003945725.1). Lineage (NCBI taxonomy): Eukaryota > Metazoa > Chordata > Aves > Passeriformes > Pipridae > Corapipo > Corapipo altera. The sequence continues at coordinate 4,559,627 of NW_020884928.1, forward strand.
TCATGGGTCACACGGTTCAAAACTTTCTTTTAGAGAAGTGAAAGATATTGTATTTTCTCCAGTCTCACTTTAACCTTGATCTTTTGTCTGATTTTTTTTTTTTAATAAACCAGTGCCTACCACTAGACCGAATAGTTGCCTCCCCACACAATGTAATATGTTATTATTTCATCTTTTATTAAAAAAATTATATTAATTTGTGCTTACAGCAAAAATGTAATACAGCTTTAGGCGTTACAGAATTGTGTTTAGCAGATTATAGAACAATTGTTCTGATCCGTGAAATTAACTACAAAACACTAATCACAATCAGATCTAGCACAATAAAAGGGAATTCAATTAAAAATTTAAATGCCTGAGAGTTTTACTTTCTGATTTGTAGAACTGCAGCTCACTCTTACCAACCTTGACTATATTGTTTTTTCCTGATACCTGCATCGAGAACAGTAATTTCCATGTGGAATCCTCTCTTTAATCCCTCTCTTTCTGGCAATATCAGTTTATTTGAAGGGACAGTCTCTCCCACTCTTACTCCACTGTCATATTTTCAGTCAGTAAAGATACTGTGATGGTAGGTCTGTAAGTGACCTGGAAGCTCCCCTGGGATCAGATTGCTGTTTAAGAATTGAGCCCTGTCAGTCTGCCTGCCCTGTCAGGAACTTGCTCTTATCTATGGTAATTGCTTTTAGAGCTGGAAAGCAAAAGGGCTCTTCTCTGAGATTCCCATGCTTCATCCTTGCTTATGGCAGACCAGTTTCACAGCTGCTCCAGCCCACTTAGGAGTCATTTTTCTTTCACCTAGTGGATATAAATCTGCTGCGTTACGCCTACAATTGACTGTCCCTCTGCTTTGCTTCAAGACTTGTCCATTCAGCATTGCTTAATGATCCTGCAGTCCCTTTAGCATTGGCCATAAGTTGGGTGGGAGAAGGGTCAAGTTTTAGGCTGATTGATAGAAGCAGAAGTGACTGCCCCTTTCAAGTCAAGCTAGGGTGAGCCATTTCTGCTGGCTTGCTCAATCTAGGGTGCAGCTGCAGTCCATGCTATTTAAAAGCAAATGTTTACAGGAGAGAACCAGTTTACACAAGGCAAACAATTTTCTCTGGTTCTAACAGATTTTCTAGTTATTGATCAGCACAGCTACTCTTTGAAAGGGAAAGAAAGAGTTCACTGGGGTGAGCAACAAAGTAGCAAAATTTACACTGTATTAATTTATGTGATACCAACTGTATGCTCAGTGGTATTGCTTCCAGCCATATTACATAGCTGTAGAAATTTCAAGGCTGAGTACTGTCACTTCAGGGGCTATAGCAGCTTCTGGGAATTGTTGGAGTGAGAATGACCTGGATTTACCTTTTTCCTGCATAATTCTTCAGTTAAAAAAATTCTAAGAGGGACAAGAATCCAACTCTGAAAGTAAAAATGTTTCCCTTCTGCTTTGTGCACACCATGCAGGAATTGGTGTAGCCATGGGAAAAGGGGAAAACTGACAGTTCTTTAAGAATAACCAACTGGAGATCAGGCAAACAAATAAAAGGGATTTTCTCATATTGAATGTTCGTGGGAGAACAGGACAAGAAAAACATTTTTTTTTTATTTTCCATTTACAAGAATCTCCTTGAGTTTTTAGATCTATATTGTTTTTTGATCTTTAGTCAAGTGCCTGCTTTAGACAACATTTTGCATCATTAATTCCCCCGATCCTGCTGGCTGCTGCATGTGGGAAGCCCTGTGCTCCCATGTGGAGCCTCACCATTTTTAATGGTGTGCTGTGTGGGCAAAGGCAATTCCCCCTGGAGAGAAACTTTCAGCATGAGGTGCATTAGTCAGTCTTCCCTTGTTTATGTTGATCTTCCAGGAAAAAAAAAAAAAAAAAGGAAGATAGAAGGTAGCAAAGAACTGAAAGCTGCACATGCATCCTCGTCCACACACACGCGGAACTACACATGCACAAAGACAAAGCAGATATCAAAAGAAGCTATTCTAGTTAATTTTTGTGTTGTCTAAATTATGAGCTGACAGTATCCCCTTGTATCCTGAAACAGCATTATCAATTGCAGCATCTCACAGGGAGAGATTTCTCATTTTCTCGTGTTTTGATTTCTGAGGATAGAGCTACAGTTATTTTATATGTACATTTTAATTTTTTATTCATATTTGCTGTTGAATCACAGTTTTACATCCAGATGAAGAAAGTCAAGGGCAGTTCTCTTTCAGCTGAAAACATTCTTTCTTTAAAAATTTGGCTGCTGTGTTCTTTGATTTATTGCCTTGCTTATGTTTGACAAGATACCAAGTCTCAGGCCACAATATTCTTATTATGAACAGGAGTGGGTTTTTTCTCCTCACTTGGTGATAGATAAATCAGAAGAGCTTGCACTTTAGGAGGGAAAGTTACAGTTTCTGAATATTATATTAATTATGTCAGACAGTGCACTTGGGACACTGTACCTGCCTGTTTAATTGCCTTGCAGAAGCTCTAGGTCTGAGTTCCTATATTGTCATGCAGATTGTATAGCCAGTTACTTCTGTGCAAAGGAGTGTGAATATTCTACTTAGTGAAATTTCTCCTCTTGTTTTAGCAGTGACAACAATTATACATGGAAGCCCATGTTTACAGAGAGATCATTTTCTAAGGAAATCAAATGGGACAAACTAATCAGAGATAATACATACATTTTATAAATTTAGAGTATATTTTTGTTTCCTGTTTGAAAGTCTATCATTTCAGAAATGTTAACTTGGTATATTTATAAAATTGTATGTGACATGGGTGCCACTTTGTTAGAAATATGCAGAGCCAGTTCCAGCTACTTGTTTCCTAACAATTTGTGGCTTCCTCTATTAAATTTAGGAGAATACTTACGACCCAGAAATGATTACATGAGTTGTGGACTCAGCCTGAGTCAATATGATTTTCCAGCCAGTGGCCCTCGAAACACTATCCAGATGATGAGGATCCTGGTCATACCTTCCTTTCAGTCATATCATTTACCCCAGGGACTCTGAGAAGTGGATTCCTCATCTAACAAGGACACCTTTAATTACTGGAAAATATGATGTTCTGTAAAACAACAGGACATTTGTTGCTTATTTGTCTAAGTTGCCTTAAATAGCTACTTTTGTCTACAAAAGAAGGAACTAAGAGACGGCTCCACAGCCAGTAGAGCTCTGTTGGTCTTGCTGTTGGGAGCACAGCAGAAGGAGTACACACTAGGTCAGCTCCAAAATATGTCTGCACATAAAACAGAGTTGAGAGAAAACAGCCATGAAAAAACCCTTTGTCATTGCCTGCATCTGAACCTGATGAACATTTAAAAAATCTGGTAATTTTTAATAGAATGAAGACATATTCAAAAAAGCACTGAGCAGGATAAATATTTCTATGATCAATATCATGAAAATAGCCAGTCTTAGGAAGCATCAAAGAAAGGTGTGAACATATCCGTAGGACTGTTTATAACCCTAGCTATCCTCCCACGGAAAGACCCTATTAAGTCAAGGTAAATGTTGCCAACTGCCCTAAAATGGTGCCTGTCTCTTCTAATTTTTTTGATGCTGCAAGTTGAAGTTTAGTGTGATAGTGATTGTACTGACCCATTAAGGCTGAAATGGATAGGAAAATGCAGTTTTCACCTACAGCTTTGTATTTTGGTGCAACAGAAATATTCTTTTCTTGCACCATTCTTGCTTGGAAGAGACACAGTGGGCCCTTGCTTTCACTGTCCAATTAGGTAACACTGGTACGTTTTACTATAAGGTTGCATTGTAAATGTTTTTTTTTAAAATGCATTTGGCAGCCTGAAGACACTACCAGAACAAATTAGTTATTCTTAGTGCTGCATTCGAACAGTACCTTTTCAACTGCTTTGAAAATAGAGTCACTCCACACTTTTAGTGTTTTATTACAACTCAGTACAACTTGTGTCGTTCTGCTTAAACTGGCTTGGTGACTCTTCCCTTCTTAATTTTTTTTGTGTGAATTTAGTGTTCATAAAAGATGCCAAATGAACAGCCTTGGAGGTTTTCACTTATTTTTCCAGAGGAAATTCAGAATACCTGCAGTGAGAATCCGGTGTTTGCTGCCCCAGTAATTTGACATTTAGTTGTCCAGCCAGTGGAAGGAGAAGGTAGTTCAGACTCATGCAGGCTGGGTCTTTGCTTGTCCTGCTCACACTGCTTCAGCAGGAACAGTGCAGTGCTCTGTGGCATTCAGAGCTGAAATCATAGATTTTTCTCCTGTCTGCCATGTCTTCTTTCATAACAAGTCAATAGCTTTTCCTCACATTTGCCAGGTCTGTTGCTTGCTATGGGGAAGTGTTTTACAAGGTTTGGTTAAAATGCTGCACGTTGATGACTTTGTAGGAATGAGTTTAAAAAAGCAGTTAAACATAGTCCTGCAGAAGAGAATGGGCTACCTGTCTTAATTTAAACCCTTTCTTAAGCGTTCTATTGATCTCTGTCCATTCTTCTTATTTTACTAAAAGCTCTCTGATACTAATCAGTTTTGCTTAATATTAAAAGTTGTTGGGTGGTGATCAAGTCCTCCTATAACCCTTTATAAAGCCATGGAAAAAGCTTGTGTTTTACATATCAAAGCATGCAGATGTCTGAGGGTACAGGACATTTCCACATGTGTTTGACTTAGGAGCTAGCATCTTGACTTTTTTGAACATATTGTTTCTAGTGCATACAGGACTTCAGGTTCAAAGACATATATTTTTGCAACCATGATATAGCGGGTGTCAAGCTTTGCTTCCCTCTTACACTTAGAATTCAATTGTGTAAACTTTACACCTGAGTACTTGGACCATGAACAATTTATTTGAAGATACCAGTCAAACAGTTGGCAGTACAAATACTCCCAAATGCACCTGCATTTGATTTTTCATGTACAGAAAGAAAACTGGCTTTCAGTGCAGATGAAAGCACCCACATTTTGTTTCTTAATTAAAACTTCGGGGTTTTGAGTTTGGTTTTTTTATAGATGCATAAGGGCTGAAAGAAGGGCAGCAGCAGATTTTTAAAACTAGTTTGGGTGAAATACCCAGGAAGGAATTATGACATTATGTATTATTATCAATAGACTCACAGTAGTTTTTTCTCAACATTTGACAGTTAGATTACCAGTCTAGTGATACAATTTGCTCCTAAAGTAACCCAGTAAGAGTCAGATCAGGCTTACAGAGATTTTATTTTTTTTTGCACAAAAGTGTTAGTGAAGGCACTTCTAACCCCTCTACCATCTGAATACCTGAGATTAGCTCAGTTGTTTAAAACCTGGTGCTAATAACACCGAGGTCATGGGTTTGATCCCCTGTATGTGACATTCACTAAAGAGTTGGACTAATATCCTTGCTGTTTAGTCTTTCTGTATGTAAGTTGTTGCATCAGGAGGCACACCATCTTTCTCCAGCCATCAGTCTGTTAGCATTCAGTCTTGGTGTACTGAAGCACCCAGGAATGTGTCCTCCTTCACTAGGAAAGCAGGCTGATGCAAACCTACAGAGTATATCACATCTGCATTAAAGCAGCAAAAAGTAATTAATGCAGTTCAATATGTTCAGGGGACTTTGCTGTTGTGTAACTAACTTAAAGACAAGGTCTTAGGTCTAGGCTGCTGATAGTCCTACAGTTCTGAGGGTTTTGTGCTATGAAATGTGGTAGGTATGTGCTAATGCTGTCCAAAAATCCTGGAATTTGATTTGGATAAAACATTCTTATCTTTCAAAGCTTGAAGTATAGTTTATTATCTATGTACACTGTTAAACAGCTCTCAGGTTTCAGATTAGAGGTGTCTGTATTTTGCCATGAGGCACGTGTTGCAAGAGCATATAAATCAGTCTGGCATCTCACTGTAGGAAAGGTGATTCATTTAGGATAAACCTGTGCCCCTAGTGTCCTTCCATGGCAGACTAATAAAACAGAGATGTTTTCTGTAACTGAAGGAGCAAATACAAGCAAATGATCTCATTTAAAATGTAGTCACAATTGACTAATAGTAGCTAAAATATGGAATATCTCCAGAAACTTCCTCTCCTGAGAACAAATTGGCATTTTTGGTGTAATCTAGCTCATTCTAATGTGGTTTTTCATGACAAGGCTGTTTCCTGGTCTTGTCAGAATATCCTCATTTTTTATTTCTTTGTGTAAAATGTCTGTATTTCAGGTGTCTGAGAATCAGTGGATGCTGAAAAAGACAATTTCCTGGGTACCTTAGACAAAAGTTTAGTTACTACCCTCATGGTAGACTGAACACAATATTTTCTTTTTCTATATCACTTGTTCTTGAAGGAATTTGTAATTTTTTTTCCTTCACATAATCTCTTCTCTTAAAGGTACCTAAATAGAAAAATAAACTAAAGGAAAGGAGAGAGGAGGGAAGGGGAAAGGGAAGGGGAAAGGGAGGGGGAAGGGCAAAGGGGAAGGGGGGGAAGGGAGGGAAGGGGAGGAAAGGGAGGGGAGGGGAAAAACCTTGTTTAAAGCAAGGAAGCTCCAGAAAATAATCTAATATGCATGATAAAAATTAGTTTATATTTCTGAAGCCTTAGTCATCACACTTGCAACTGCATCTTGTAATGAGGACATATTAAATAATTAGTGGTAATTGCATGCTGAAATAGTCCTATGTATATATTAATGTGAGCCTGTTTAGGCCATAGACACAGTGACTTAGTAATTGCTGTATTAACAAAGTTAATAGTCAAAGTAAAGAATGATACTTGTTTGCTGATATTGAGATATTGTTCCTTAGCTGTAGTCCTTGAATAGGCTGAACATTTCCAAAACCAGATGAATATTCTATAGTTACATTAAAAAAAAAAAAAAAGAGTTCCCTGAATTTTCTAGATTCATTACAGAAGATGGATTCTTGAGATTCATGAGCTTTCCAGAATGTTTTTCTTCATAAAATTTTAGGTTTTTTTTAAAAAGAAAAATTCTTTACTTTTCACATCTAAAGATATCAACATTTACAATTGACCACTTCTTATAATGATTTCTAGAAATTCAATTTTCAACTTGAAAAATAAACTGAGAAGGTGAGGTCGATGTTACCTGTATTACCTGGAATTTGGCTACTTATTAAGTCTCACAGAATGAGAAAATGGGAAAATAATTATCTGTCTGGAAGAAGATATCTGTTCTTGCATTGCTGCTGTTCATTTGTCTTTCTAATTATTTTTGAATCATCATACTAAAATGTACAGATACAAAAATCACAGTGGAGTAAATTATATCTGCTATGCTTACCTGAAAAATATGGTTTTTAGTTCATCCCCATATGAAGACATATCTAGGCTCAAAGAAAGTATTGATAAGGCAAGGGTGTGATTCAGTAATATGAAAATGACACGGGAGTCACAGCAGACAATCATAAGAAGCCAAGACCCCAATCTGATGCTGTATGCAAGAGAACAATATAATTCCTGCATGCTTACATCTACCAATATCAAAAAAGAAGTAAGCAGATGGAATTTTCTCAGTGTCACATGTAACTGCATTAAAAGATGTCACATGAAAGGGGGAGATTTACCCAAACCCTTTGTGTTTCATTAGTCTGTCAGTACCCCCAGAAAGGCAAGACCCTTGTGCCCAACCAGTGTGTCAGCATCCCGTTATGGGGACCCTTCACTGAGCAGTTCACTAGATCAGGAGGGTGGTTTCACTGACTTGTTCAGGGCCATATTCCAGACAGAGAAACACCTTCTTGGGTGTTTACCCACTGCCAATAACTGCCAGTGCCCTTGAAGGACTCACATTACCAGTTTATAGGGTAACACTCTTTACAGGTTAAGATTCAAGAATGGTTGGTGACAGTATCTGACTGCAAAAATATATTCAAAGCAATATACTAGCTCAAAGCAATATACTAAGCACCTCTAATCCCCAATAAAAGCTAGTTTGAGATAATGATTCAGCATGCATAGAGTACAGTTCTTATCCCTGTAGAGGAGATGACGGGTTCAGCTTGTCGACTGATCCCAAATGTTACGTTGGAGTCTTCCCTGACTTCTCCCCATTCTTAATTCACTTTTATAATACTCTGTTATGTTTAGGTGGAGCTTGAGTGACTGTAATCATATATCTTACTCAGTGAGTGGTGATCATACTGTGGGGGCAGGTGTATCAGGACAGTACCTGAGATAACCTGGGGATGGAGACATGTATCAGTCCAAGGAGAGCGATTTTGCCATGGTTGCTGATTCACCAGCAGGATATCTTCCTTTATCTCCCTTAGTTTTCAACTGCTGTGTGGCTTATCACCTAGAAAGTACCAAACTGAATTTGAAACACATTTAGCTACAGTTTTGCCAGTGTTTTTAATTGCAAAGGTAGCTATCTTTCTGTCAAGTTTTTTTTCACTTAGCTGTGAAAGGACACTTTCTTTTAACACCTTTTTTTTAACAAAAAGGGCTCTTCAGACACCAGTAATAATAACAAAGTCCAAATAAGAAATGTTTTTCAGCCTCCTTGGAAAAGTTTTCTTGATTGCCTGTTCCACGTGGGGATTAACCAAAGAGTGTTCACCTGTTTTCAAAATGGAAAAATGAGAAAATAAGATAGATTGGACATTCAGGATAGGCATAAATATTATGTGAATTGGGACGTGAAAGGGGAAGCTTATTCCTAGTCTCAGGTTTAAAAGTGAAAGTCACACCATACAAAATAAGGGGGCCACAACCTATCCTGCTTTTGTTATTCTGTTTCTGGTCTTGCTAACCTTAGAATGACTGAAAACACAGTATTTTGGCCAGTCATCTGAGAGAAAAGGGTTGGGATGCAAATATTAGCTCTGAATCTTTCTTTTTTCCCTCCTGCTCCCTCCCCAGCACAGGGGAAGTTATCTTTATTGAAGCATGTCTATTTTTTGCACAAACTTTTGGCTTTGAGCAGTTGACATCTTTGTGACAGAAAGCTATTTTACCAGAAAAATTCTGATCAACTCCAATATTGATCTTTTGGAAGGCAGTAGCAGGACTGCAATTCTATCAGGAATTCAATCAACAAATATAAAAGTAGAGAATTTAAGGCATACATTTTCAAATGTTTTCTCTCTTCTGAGAAGAGAATTCACATCTCCTGTCACCTTTAGTCTTGCTTCTACAAATAAGCCAGATTTCTTCTTACTTCAAAATGTCATTATGCTTGTTCTCCAGCTGCTTTAAGCCAGCAGAGTGAAACATCTCCGTATTTTGTAGAAGAATATATAAACTTTGCTATTTGAATCTTTCTGCCTGGTTCAAAATAGTCTTTATATATGATCTAGTATCATAACAATTCTTTTGTCACGTTAAGATAAAATGACAACTTCTATATGTAAAAGGCCAGATGACTCTTTCCATTTAAGCTTTTGCAATTGTAAATATGGAGCATGAGAGCTAAGATACAGTTATTAATACAGAGAGAAGTGCATTACTCTGTTATTGTATTTGCAGTGCAGGAGGGCTGACGTGGTGGGTAGCACTGGTACAATGTAGGGATAGATATCAAAATGTTCACCACTGCATGTCTTTGACTGTGCACTCACATTCTGAAATGGGAATAGAAATTGGCATGCAAATAGATTTATTATCTTTCAGAATAACTTGCTTTTAACTCTTGATTTCTTAACATCCATTGCTGTAGATTCCTGCAGCTGCAGTTATGCAGTTTGTAAAACCCTGCTCTGCTCAGATACACAACTTTAAAAAGGAAACCAATTGCTCTTCCCAATCATCAAGATAGATTTTTCCAGTAGAGCAACTGTTTTCCTTCCCTTTATCCAGCCTCTGTTTCTCTTTTTTGTTTGGTGCCAATTTTCAACGATAAAAACCAAGTAAAATTGTGATGCCATCAACTGGCTCAATAACAAACACTGGTGTCTAATACTGAAAAGTTTGACCTCATTCAACTAATGCTTAACATGGCTGAAACATGGAAAATGGTGTTTGTAATGAGTAGGAAATTGGAAGAAATGTTAGCTACCAGATCAGAGGAAGAAGTAATAGCATTTTAAAATTGTTTTTTTCTGAAACTAAATTGTATGGCATCTATGTGCATGAACGTGTGAATAAATGGCTGTACATTGCCCTGCGTGGCTCTAAGTCCTCGGCTTGCTACCTCTGCCAGTTCTCATCATTGTATTTCTGATGTTGTAAAGAGCTCATAAGTCTAAACAGGTTTTTTTGGAGAAGAGGTAAGTGGATAAATTTACACCAGACCTCTGTTATGAGGTTAGAGAGAGTCCTGACTTGTTGCAGTGAGATATTTTAACGCAGAAAGAGTCAAAATTGAAAATTGTGCTCTTAGTGTCCTCTGGAGTCACTGTGTCCCTAAAATGGCAGGATTGTTAACAGTTTTCCCTGAACTCACAAGAAAGAGCTCTGTAGCAGCCTTTTTGGCAAGGCTCAGGGATGCCATATTCCCTGACAGGTCCTGTGTAATTTAGCTGACAAATTTGTCTGCCTACCTTGTCTAGAGCTGGACATTTTCCTTTTTTTGGCTGATATTTTAACAAAAATATGAAACATAACTTTATTACAAAAATTGCTAGGAAAAATTTATTTCAAATTTTAAAATTAATTATTTTAGTGATTTTGCTTTGAAAATGTTTTAGACTTCGTATTTTCAACAAAACTGTTTATTTGGCAAAATAGGTAGGGTTAGTCCTTAAAGGTATGTTATGCAATTAGTTGGAATTTCTAACCATCTCCAGCACACACATCTATGGATTAAATAACATTCCTAGAAGGCTTCACTGAGCTTTTTTACACTGATCTGGCATATTTGCTTGTTCAGATTATTCTTAAATGGTGCTGTACATTCAAATGAACCCATCATAATTTCAACGAATACCAAAGCAATTAATAATGATTAAACACTTACATTAAATGTCATTCTCTGTATTTCAGTTAGAAAAAAAATTCTGGCATCTATTTTTATTTGAAGAGAGTCACATTGCCCACAGAAAATTTCAAGTACATACTCAAAGTTTAGCAATTAGCATAGATCAGAAGGCCAGGAACAGAACAGACAGCGAGAAGTGGTTTGGAATTTTGGTTATTTTATGGGAGGCATGTGCTTTCTCAAGCTGTTTCTTTCCTGGAGTCAAGATGAAAATCAACATGTAAAAAAAGTCTTTTCCAGCTTTTTGAAGAAGAGATGAGAGAGGTTTCTTTTTTGCTGTTGCCCCATTTGGTTATGAAAACCCAGAATGGAAATTTGAGTGCAATCATTTTCCCCAGGTCTTTTGGCAGTCCTGAGGCATCAGAAGATTTTTTTTCTGTTTAGGTTGTCACAGTGGGCATTTCAGCTGTCACTTCAGAACCAGGATGTAGGGCTAATGGAGGGCCCCTTAGTCTCCCTTGCCCAATTTCTTTTGTGACCAAACATATTTTTATATACACAGACACTAATAGTGGGGAGGGAAACAGGAGACAATCAGAACAGTTTCATATCTCTCTGATCATATAAAATGTAATAAGCCTTGTGGTGGGATTGAAAAGAAGGTGAGGATATAAACATCCTTCAGGGGCAGTTTGTCACTGATTTATGACAAAATCTCCAAAAATCAAATTGAAATGGCTTCCATTTTGCGTTTTGCAGGCCCCACCATAATAACAGCCTCATCAACTTTCAAAGGACAAGAGGTAAGAGTGGTAAGTTCAATACTTGTACAGCAGCTCAATATATCTAACCACAAGACTATTGAAATTATTCTACTTTTTTGGCATGATTGTGGACTAGAAGGACATGGAATTACTGACCTTCCTAATAAGATTCATTATTTCTGATAAAAGGAAATTATTTATCCCTCACTGCCTGTTTTTCATGGTTTAGGAATGATACTTCCCAATTCAGTGCCCTCACCAAGACTCTCAAAACACTCACCACTCTCTCTCGCTGCCCCATTTTCCCATCCCCCTCCCTGCTGCAGCGGGATGGAGGGGAGAATTAGAGGTGCAAAAGGCAAAGATGACAGGCTGAGATAAGAACAATTTACTGGAAACAGCAATGAGATAAGAAAATGAACAGTAACAGCAACAATGTATGACAGAGGCTATAAGAAGAGAAACTATTCACACAGAAAAAGCCTTCCCGATAATAGACAATACTGGATGGATCACGTCACCGTGTTTTCTCCACTGGAAGGAATCCCTTCTCACTGCAAGAGTCCCTTTTCCCAAACCCTGACAGTGAGGTGAGGTGATATAGAATAACCTCTGTGTCCTAGCCATGCCCCTCCCAGCTATGGCAAAAAATTAACTCTGTCCTGGCTGGAACCAGGACACCCTTTTACAAGCTTGGTGGTGTTCATAATTATTACCCAGAGTCTTTTATCACACAAGATAGTCTGCCTTGCTAAAGAGCACCTGATGGAGAGGGTGCAGAGCAGATAGGCAAATGGATAGAGCAATTTCATCATGGTCCCTTCTTGCATGGTAGCCTTTATGAAGGAAGAAGCACACTTCTTTTTTTTCTCCCCTTTTTCTCAGGGTATAGCAAAGTGACATTAATCTGCCATGATTGAGATATCAGTTTGGTTAGCAGGCACGAAGCAACCTTAAGCAAAAGGGCAGAACAGCTTGAGAACTGTTGGTTGTTAGTGTTTGGTAGCAACCTGATCGAGAAGCCCTGAAGTGGTTCAAATCACAGACTGCCTGCTAAGTGGTCTTCGGGGAGGCTGCTCTGCATCTAATCCCGCTGAGAGAAATATGAACGGGAGTAGACTGGAGATCAATGTAGGTGCCTTGTTAGGGATATTAACTACCTCACCTTCACTTCTAACTCCTGCAGCATGACAACTCTATTCCCAGAGGCCCAGAGGATTCTGCTGGGGTCTGTAGCGAAGTCTGTTGAAAGCAGGAGAATTGACATTTTGCTTATTGTCTCGACTGCTTTGACATCTCACAGGCAGTACAAATGATCACTTATGTAAAGGTTATTTGAATAAAGGTAACATCCCTTGGTGTGACTTAACTGTGAAAGTATTCCAGTTCCCTTTAGAAGTCCCTCTGAGATTTCCAGTATCCTAAAATGTGCATGTATTTCTAATTTGCCTGTAGGCTAAGAAAAAGCTGGAATCTAAAGTCTGCAGAGCTTTTCTGAACTGGCAAAATACACTGAAACTAGGATTATTCAAAAAGGCTCTTCCAGGGCTACAAACAAGACATGAAAAAAAGTTTGAAACATTTGTGTGTCAGAGAGCTGGGGTGGGAGTAGCCAGGGAGCTGCTGGAATGAGTGCTCCTGCTCACAGAGTTACTGGATAAGGGAAGGATTTGCTCTGCAGCAGGAGCAGAGCAAGGGCTGCCCACTCCCCAGTGTCATGGGGAGAGTTTCTCCAGCAGTGTGGGAAAGGGGTGCTTTTGCGAGAATTCATGCAGCTTGAGCTCTCATTTAGCTTTTCAGTCTTTGTGAGCACCTGGGTTATGTTCAGAGGGTTTTCTCAGCAGCTCCCCTTAGGGCTAGAGATGTTGGGAAGGGAGACGTGCTGGTTTGTTTTTTTTAAGCCAACACTGTACATTTTTAGATGAAACTGTTTAACTTGATGAAATGAAGTTTTAAGAAGCACAATCAAATATCTAGGCTCAAGAGAGATCATGAACCTGGTGCACATGTTGTTTCATGTGTTGATTACAAAATAGCCTATGAAGATATGTCATATGAAAATCATGTGAGGGTCACACTGTAGTTATGTGAACAGATTTCTTATTGCTCATTTCAAAAGAGTTTCTGCTGTGACACCAAAGTCTCACCAATATGTTGAAAAGAAGCCCATATTTGTACATTCTGTGCAATGTAGCTGAAAAGCTTTGTACCTGAGTCATAATATTCCTTAGGAAGCTTTTCTTACTAGGCCATGGACCAGAAATCCTGATTTACTTTAAAGACAGTAAAACCTGAGCCTACTGCTGTTGCACAGAAAAATTTTCATTGCTCTGGAGGTGGTCACAAGGTTTCCATCAGAAAGGTACAACATTTATATCACCTTTCACAACAGTATATCTACACTCTCTACTGACACAGAAAAGCCTAGTGTGGGGAAGAGAGCTGGTGATTTTTTTCTGTGTATTTTAGTTGTAAGGTTTTGCTAGAGCTCTTTTTAAAAATGAAAATGCTGTACCATATATACATGAAGAACATGAGCTGATGCCAAGCTGTAACAGTCAAGCTATAGCAGTCATCTGGAATTGCCTGTTGGATTCCTGCTTGCAGTAAATTAATGTATGATGATTTTTATAACAAATTATGAAATGCCAAGTAATTATTAATTATTGGACACTTCTTATACAGTATTGCCTATCAATGAGTGACTCCATCTGGTCTGAAACTTTTGCAAATACTCTAATGCAAGACTGTTTAAAAGAGTAGGAAAGACTTCATAACATGGAAAGTAAAAGGATGGAAAAATAGAAAAGAACAACTATTTCCAACTTTTTAATTTGCTTGGTGCTAAGTTTCAGTGACATTCTTGTTAGACTTTTCGGAGTCCTGTAAGGGACCAGCCCTCCATGCAGAGCTGATTGCATGAAGTTGCTTGTGATGCAGACTGCCTGCCCATCTGTGTTCTTACCGACAGGTAGGTCCATCTGCTGTCCAAGAGGAGTGGACTAGCAATGAGATAAGAAATTGTTTTGCTCCCATCATCATCATTAACAGGCTTCTCTTAGACTTTCTGTGTTGAGGAAATGTAATTATAAATTTCTTGCTTTTTGTCATATTTCAGCATTTGCCCTCCAATAAGAGCAGGAGGGTTCCTTTGCTGGATATGTTAGCTGACCCCCCACATCCCATCTTAATTTCTTTCTAACAAGGCATTTCAAATGTAAAGTTGCAATTTAATTGCTGAGAGGCATTTGAGCATGCTTAGTGATACCAGAAACAAGGAACTTTGCTGATGTGCCTATTTGTTACCGTAGTAATTCCACTGTTCAAGTGGATGTGACCAGCTGGCCCAGCTTCATGCAAGAGTTGCTTATACTCAAAGCTATGAGGCTTCCGAGGTTCTTTGTGTAAATATTTTCCTTTCCAAATTGAAAAACAGGACTCCACATCTGAGTTGGATCTCTCAAACATCACTGAGTCAGTGTGGATGATTCCTCCACCTTTTGGGTTTCATTGTGATTTGTGTTTAATGATACACTTGTGGCTTTAGTTAAGAAAGGATTTTCCTTCAGTTACACATCTGCTATTGACAGGCAGCTAATCACAACAATTTGAAATCTTTGGGCCAGAAACACCATTGGTGTCATTTCAGTTGACGTGTACTGATTTCCTGAAGGCAGCTGAGGATGTGGCAAGATACACAGACCTGTCTTGCTACTTCTTTTACCTATCGATGGTTTGAGTGATCAGCTTCTACTGAAAGGCCATCCATTTTTTTTCTCTTGGACCATAGTAAATTTGTAGTCCCTTTTCCCTCTTTGTTGGTTTTTCCCTCTTCTTAATCATGTGTGATGTTTGGTTTGGTTTGGTTTTTTGCTTCCTGTTTGTGCGTGATCTGTTTTCTGAATCTTCCTCTTAATTCCCTGGTTTACTCATTTCTCTGTGCTTCCTGCAAAAAGTATTTTGTTTTTTATTCCTAGGTAACATCTGACCATCTCTTCTGTCCTTTTTGCTTGTCACCATATTCCTTGCCAGAGTCAGCACAATAAGAAACAATAAGAAACAAATGTCTTGCTTGTCAGTGCTTTTTCCACTTCCTGCTGTTCAGACTGCAAGGGTTAATTCTCACTCAAAATTCAGTCACAAGAACCCTAAAGAGGAATTTTTCACACTTGCCAAAACGTCCTTCCTCCATTAAAACTCCTTTTGAAATAAAATTATGAGATTTAAGTCTAACCTTGCCCAGGTGAGTAATCAAAAGAATTTTCTCTATTACTCCCCGGAAGTGCTTTTATTTTCTGCTGAACAAAACAAATTTCTTTCTTGCCAGCCTCCAGCTGTCTCAGAAGCAAATCACAGCAATTAACAGGTAAGACTGATATTCTGCAACTCGGTTGCCACTTGACTGCAGGATTTCATCAGCACTTAGCTGCTTTTTTCACTTCCTTGGGGTAGTGTTTCTGATGGTAATCACCTCATCTATCAATTACAGTGGGTGTCTTCTCAGCCAGGGTTGGGACTTTGCAAACTCTGGTCACTGTGAATAGTCACACTCACACCAAGAGAAGGTATTTCTGGTGTTTTAGCAGAGTAAGAAAAATGCAGAAATTTGGTATGGAGCATTTCTACCACCAAAAGAATGCCAGACAGAGGAAGAACTATATGGGGAAACATGTCCAGGGAATCAAGGAAACAGGGAAACACATAGGGATCAGGGAAATGGCAAGTTTACTTTTGAGTTGCCTATTGAGGTAACTTCCAACAACCCTGGCCTTTGCCCAGGACAAGCCACCCACTTAAAGTTTTCTGCATGTGATTTTTCATGCTGAAAAATGATCAGGAAGTCAGATGAGGCCAAGTGCAGCTCATTTAGATTTGTACAGCTAATTTAAATAAACTCAGTGGTTGTCTGTATGCCAGAAGAAAAAATAATTTTATTTCATGGTAGTTTTGTGTCAATAGGACTGATATTTTTCCAAGTTCTATTTGCACAGAGCTGTCTCAGCTGTCCTGAGCACCTGTGGCCACCTTTACCCTCACAGCAGACAGGAGCTCACAGTCCCTAAGAAACTCATTGGTTCAGTTTGTGGCTTGAAGGTAAGATGACATATTCCAAGGAAAGATCCAGACTTTCAGCAGATGCAACTAGTGAGTAATAGCTATTCTAGAACCTATCATGCACGAATCCTGGCTTTCTGCTAGAAGTAACTGTTTTTATGTATATATTTTTTGTTTGAATCCTTGGCACCCAGGGACTGACTGGATTCTGTCATATCCCAGAAAGCAAGAAGAAAAGGCAGAATTTAGCAGTTTTCTCTCACTAACAAACCATGCTTTTGTTGATTTATTGTTTATTTTGCTTCTACTTTAAAATGTGGTGCTTAAGAACTGTATTTTAATTGCAAATGAAAGAAACATAGCCTTCTTGCTTCCGTGGGATGAATGCCTGCCTTCCAAGAATGACTGAGAGGAAAAGGCTCTTTTGGCTTTCCCCTCAGAAACCCTGGGGAAGATGAGGAGCATGGACGAGCTCAGTAATGCCGGGGCTCCGTTGGGCGGATGGCGGGTGTTGTGACTCAGCCAGCGTGGGAGGCTCCCTGGCAGCGGCGCTGTGGCTGTGTGGGTGGTGGAGAGGAGGCTTGTGAGAGTGCCGCGCTGTGTGGGATCATCCTGCAACAGTTCCTCTGAGCTGGGGTGTCTCAAGGAGCCATTAAAAGCAGGCTGGGATCACTACCCTTTGTACAGGATTTCTCCCTTCCCTTCTCTGGGATCCGTGTTTGTTGTCATAGTGAGGGGACATAGCTCAGACAGCAAATGCTTGCTTTTATTTGACAGAAGTCTAAACAAAAATAAGGGCAGAACAGTCCTGCATAGTCCTAGAGAGAACCCTTCTCTGCTTTCAGTGCTTGCCTCTCATCCAGTGAAAATTCATGCTGTTGCACAGAACCGTGCCCAGGATGGCACACTGCAACCTGCCTTGGGGAACCACACTCAGGACTGGAGCTATTGGGACATAACAGAAAGAGGGACAAAGAGGGACAAAAAGAAGATACAGGAATAGAGGGAAGGTAGTTCATTTCTGGGATGAGAAGTGTAAATGGTGCGTGAAGAAAGAGAAAGAGAGTTCAAGAAGTGTTTGGACAACACTCGCAGGTACGTGGTGAGATTTTTGGTGTGTCCTGAGCAGGGCCAGGAGTTGGAATCGATGATCCCGGTCGGTCCCTTCCAACTCAGCATGTTCTATGGTTCTATGATACCTGTACTGCTCACAATAGCCACAATAGCATGCTATGACCTCTCCGAGGCAGAGGAGAGCAATCTCGTAGCCAGGGAGAAAGGACAGGTTTCTCCCAGGACTTGAGCTAACAGTGCTGCATTTGTGGACCTCTGGGGTGCTCTAACATAGAGCTTGTCTGTGGTACCAGCATATCCTAGGGGTCTAAGAAAAAGCTTGTGTTTGATTCATGTGCCCTGCACATCAGCAACTAGGTTTTCCTGTCTACCAAGATATTTCTACACAGTTTTTAATCTAAATACCAGTAGATATGCATATTATCATATGTTCTTACACAGAGAAAGACTCAGAGGTGGGCTTTTGCTCACCTCTGTTAAATGACCGTCTTTATGACAGTGCCTTAAAGGGAAGCCCTTCAAGGAGAAAGAATAAGAGTGCTAGTAAGAAGAAACTCAGTCAAATATCTCCTAAAAAGGAAAACAAACATCCAGGTACAGAAGGCATTGATCATGCTTCCTGTGTGATCAATGGGAGTTTTGCCAATGACACAAATGGGAGTGAATTGGCAGGAAAGAGAATGGGAAATATTTGTGGAGAAGTGCATCAGCTTTGCATGTGTAGAAGAAAAAGCAGCTGCATTAGCAACTGTCCCATTAGAGGGTACTCAGGGGAATCAAGATTCATTGCTTCTATCTTCCAGGCATTAACTGTACATTTTTACTCTAACTTCCAATTAGAAGATTTAATTGGACCGAGTCCCTTTACCCCCTTCCTTGTATGCAATCTAATAGGCTCAAGACAGAAGTTAAGTTTAGAAGAAATGAGAGAAGTCTCACACAGTAGAGTGTATGAGGGTGTTCTTTCTTCAGAGACTGAGATTACTGCAATCCCTCCCCAGCAAGTGCTCCCCAACAAGGGCAGACCAAGAAGTGACAGTGTTGTCAGTGTCTCCAGCTTGACATGCATTTAAACATGACCTTCTCTGCTGCACATACAGCAGACAAGGGGTATCAGCCCTCAGCCATCTCACTCTACCACATCTTTGTCATTACCAAATGACAAAATTTTATGAAGATATACCAAGTACAATGGGTGGGACATTAAACACAATTTGCAAATTTGGAGGCCCCTTCTGAAAACAGGATCTCTGATGGTAAAAGTTTGTGTGGGAAGATATAGCAGTGTAAGTGGGAATAGTCCATGATTTCTTGGGTTGGCAAGTAAATAGTGAGTGCTCTTGAGGATACTCCAGAGTGCTGATTCCCTGCAGGACCTAAAACTGATCCCTTGAAAGAGTGGATTGGCAATCGCAGCTGAAAGCAAAACTTACCAGAACACCAGATACTGTGTTAGATTTAAGCTTTCTGGATTACCAGAAAGTTTTTCTGATTAAATAGAAGCATAGTCAATGACTCTACTAATCAACTAGATTTCCATATGTGATGTTATCCTCTTCATTAACCAGATTTGTTCCTTCATCTCAGTTCTCTAAAATACCAGCTTTGCTGAACTACTAATTCTTACTTTCCAACAACCAGTTATGAAAAACTGTGGTTTTGAAAATATTGCTCTTCTGTGAGCAGTCTCAGCCTTCTGCAGTAATGATATCCTAAAATACTCCTGGAGAAAAATGTCTACCCTTTATTACAGAACCAGATGCTCCTTTCAGTAGTAAAGGGACAGTTACTTGCATGGCACCCTTCTTTATTAGTGACATGGAAAAATTAAGCAATACTAAAATATGGTTACAGCAAAGATGTCTTCTGATATGTAATTTTTCCCCTCTTTTATGTAAAGAGCATATTTGTTTTTTACATGAAATACATTCTGAATATAGGAAAAGAAATTGTTGCACCAGAAAATAATGCAGAGACACAAAACAGAATAATATGAAGAACTTGGTAACCAAAGGACTAAAACAGATTAGGTAATAAAATGGGGTAAAATGTAATTGCACTTAAGGGAGAGTGATGTAATCTTTTAAGGTAAACTGGGAATTCATAGGTTTGAAATGAAAAAGGAGAAGAAAACTGGAGTGTGTCACTCAATGACAGTGGTTGTAAGCAATAATTGTCATGCAATTGTGAAAAACACAAATTTGATACTAGCATATGAAGCATTTGCAGAAAAAAAAAAGAGAAAAGTATAAAAGTCGTTGTACAATATAGATTATTGGAAACAGTTCTGGCTATCTGTGTGCTAGAAACATGAATTAAAATTAGAATTGGTGGAGGGAGTGAGGATGGCCAGAGGAATAGAGATCACAACAGTTGGTTGGTACAGCTTAGCAGACGGGCTGGGTGGAAACTGGGAGAACATATGATTGTGCTCTATAAATGTGTAAAGGACATATGTAGTCAGAGTAAGACAAGCTATATAAGCAAAAGAATCGTATAAGCACAGAACAAATAAATACATATCTTAAGAGGGGAAAATAGGAGAAGCGTGTTTCCAATTGCTGATAAGGTTCTGGAACAGCCTCACACAAGAGGTGGTTTCAGCAGTCTGAACACGGTGAGTTTATGAGAAGTGCCTGAAGTTGCAGAATAAAGGACACAAGACTTATTTTCCTATTCCAGTTCATAAACTGTGTTTCCTCACTTTCACATACAAGTCAGCAAAGAAGAGACAACAAAGACTTACAAAAGGACAGGAACTTCCAACCAGCAGTCCAGCGAGACGAACAGCCACAGCCAGCTAACCATGTGAATGACCATTGCAATGGCTT
Source organism: Corapipo altera (assembly GCF_003945725.1). Taxonomy (NCBI): domain Eukaryota; kingdom Metazoa; phylum Chordata; class Aves; order Passeriformes; family Pipridae; genus Corapipo; species Corapipo altera. Next base: position 4,580,178 of record NW_020884928.1, read on the forward strand.
TTCTTCAGACAGCCTATAAAGAGTCACCGTCTGACACCAGGGAGTAAACTGTGTGAATCACTGTCTTCCAGTTAAATGTCAACACTGCTGCAGTATCTCAGACAGCCACTTATAGGAGGGATCCTTGGTTGGGGCCCAGCAGCAGAAGTCTGTGCAGCAAAAAACAGACAGAGGGTCCTCCCTTTGCTATACACACCAAAATGCTGCAAATGCAACATTCAGTTGCTAATGTGACAAATGTCAAATTCAAACTGTGTTTAACTGATTCAAGCTTATTATGGAAAGTTTCTAGTCAAGGCAGCAAGTCCCTCTCTGGAACAATTTCTGTTACAGAAGAATCTATGAACTAAAGGGTCGGGGACAGAAGTAATAAAAAATTATTGGTTTATAATAAAAGAATCAAAATGTTTGCATTGGCTCTCCTATTGGCTCTCTGAATAATCATTCCTACCCTAAAACAGGTAATTATTTTCTTTTGTGTCCATTAAAACCACCCTTTCTGGTCTTGCATCACAGATTTTCAATTCTGATTAAGCTTCAAGCACAATTTTCTGTCAGGAATTGGACTTTCTCAGAACAAAGCAGTTTTCTACTGTGCACTGTAACTATGTTCTCCATGGCTGAGTAGCAAAAGCTGCAATTCACCCCCAGCACCCAGTTATGCATAGTATGTGGGGAAAAGCAGTAAATTAAAATGACAGAATTGTCCTCAGACTCTGAATATTATACTAAGCATGCTTTGGCATCTTATATTTAGAGTGAGCTATTTTATGCTCATTTCCTCTTGATACAGTTTAGTTAATAGCTAAATTCAGTCACAAAACCACTTGTAAATAAGCACCTTGTTACAGATTACAGTGTTCTCAATCCTCATGGCTCTTCGACCCAGTCTATCAGCCAATAAAATCTACCAATACAGTATATAATTTCTGTCACGTTTGAGTGTTTTTATACATTAATGGAGCAGCTTGTAATTTCACCATATAGGCTATGCACTCCTGGATATACAGGATATATGAGATAAATAAGCTGTCCAAAGAAGACATTTGTATTGGATGTTCACTGTTGGTTTCTTCCCATACTGCCCTCAGATGCAGAAGCTGCCCTGGGAAATGAATGTGCCAGGATAAGTTATCTGGGGCTCATAAAATCTTTTTTAGAAGATTGAAATAAAGTCAGTGCTTGCAGAAGACAAATCAATTGTGACATTTCTGAATAGAGTGCGATGCATTTAATTAGCACAAGACATACTGGCAAATGCTGAATTACCCAATAAATCACTGAATGCTGGAACCCATACAGAGCCAGGAATCAGCTGTCTTGAGAGATGTACAGCAAGTGATAATAGGAAGATCTGGCCATTTCTCCTCCATTTTCTGCTAAATTTCTTCCATTTTGACATTTGCATGCCAGACCATTTTAATTATTTTAAAGTATGAAAGAATTTCTCCAGCCTAATCTGAGAAATCTGTGCCATTATCTGCATCTGCTGAAGAATTAAACACATATCTTACAATATGCTACAGTTCTGCTATTCAGTTCAAGGCAAATAATGGGATTTTAGCATCTAGGAATAAAAGTATTTATAAGAAAATGTGCAAAGCTAGTCCTAAGGGAAAGCATCATAGGACAGGCCTTGTAGTGACCACTGACATTGGCCTTGATGTGTCAGGGTCTCCCTGTGTGATGAGCAGAAGGGGCTTCAGGCTTTTTGCGTCAGGGAGAAAGGGGAACGGTGCTTCAAGGTTTACATGTGCAGCTGTGCTGGAGATTCCTGGCCAGCAGCTCTCTCTACTCTACAGCAGAGTTATGATCACGTCTGTATACATGTAGGCAGAAGTGTTGTCCTTAATGCACAGTCCCCATGCACTCGGTATGCCCTAGCAGAGCTGCTGATATGCCTGGTATGTGACGGGAGTAGTTTGATAATAACTTTTATTAACGCATAAGAAATCTTTCCAAGTGTTTACTATGCTCTCACCACCTTGCTACCAGAACTCCTCCCTTTTATCTTACTTCTCTGTACTCCACTTCTAAACATTACAAAAAATTTGGAAGCTAGGTGTGGTTTTCCAAAGACTTGGGCACCTAAGGTACTTCAGAAACAAGGAAAAAAAACCCAAACAAATAAATTGTAAGATCCTAAGCTATATACATGCTTTACATCAGATTCTTGTTTGCTTGTTGCTATAAAGCTTAATCACAGCTTAAAAATACGGTTGTTTAATGGGGAATGATTTTGCTGTTTCAAAACACTTAGCCTCAGGCTAGACTGAGCTGTCTTCAGGAATAAGATACAAAAGACATACACAACTGTACTGCTGATTTTGTGCCTATAGTGAAAGAAAACTGCATATGCAACTACAGCCATGGGATAAATATTTTGCACTCATTAGAATGTCTGTGATTTTTAAAATTTGGCATTTCATGATATCCAGCCATGCAGGAGTGGCCTACAGTCCCTGCCTAGCATCCTTCATTAGGCAAAAGACCAGAACATAGCCTCTTCTCAAGAAGAAATACAATTGCTTTGGGTGTTGTTGGTATTTGATATTTATTTAAATCTGTGTTTATCACTGTGTTTATCAGTATAAAATAAATATAAATTTAGCTTCATTGCCTAATTTCTCTATTTCTCCTGGCTGAATATGTTCAATTCAACATTGTGAATATTTTATAACTCATCCTTCTTCTGTAGAGAGTTTATTTTATTGTCAGTTTTACATGGTCTTGTGTTTGTGTTCAACCTAGTTGATATCACTTCCCTGTGACAGATGATCTAAACCACTCTACCAATCTTAGAAATTATAGGTACAACTCAGATGACACTTTTGTCTTCTCCTTATCCTCAGGGAATCAGTAGGGTGTCCATTGGTGCTGGTTGAGGTTGCCCAGGAGTAGAATTGGAAAAAAATAGACTGAGTGGTTTCTAACTTTTGTTTCTGTCCTGTTTATATAACATCAGCAACCTCCAGCTTTTGAAACTGATTTAAATTGTTAAGAGTAATTAGTCTTTGAAATAATTGTTGTAAATAATGATAATTAGCAAATATGTACAATTATTCTTATTTGGGGAAAATTGAAACAGAGGAAATTAGGAGACCTTAAAATAATATCCTAGTAATTTAAAAATCAGAAAATCAAGATCAAAGCAGCAGTCTGGTAGATGGGTAAAGATGAAAGTGGCGAAATCCTCCTATACCCTCTCTACCCTCTTGTGCCTAATCCTATAGAAGGCTGATTTCCCTCAAGCTCCAGAAGCTGCAAGGTTTCCTCTTGCTCTGAATTTCACTAGTTCTCTTGAATGTTAGGGTCTTTTAAGGCAATGAAGCACATTGATTCCTCAATTAGCCATGGAGCAATACACTGCCTTCCCTTTCCTGTAATCTCTGCTTTATCTGTTTATGAAGGCCACGGAAACAGGTGTCATTTACATTCCTCTGGTTCTCTGTGTCTTTCCTTAAGTTCAGAGCAGTAGAACAACAAAACAACAAAACAGAGATGTGAGTCCTTTTTATTATCTATAAAGATGATTATATCATCGCTTACTGAGGTATTAAAGTTTTTATCATAAACAGTCTGCCAAAGGCCAAGGACCTAGAAACCCATTACTGTACTCTTCTCTGAGTGTGCTTACAAAACAATGTTTTCCGTAAAGAAATAAATGGTTAGAAATTCTTAAGCTTCTTAAAATGGAAGTATGTGTGAATTAATGTGTTTAAACTAGTTGATATATATAACATATTAACAGAGGGATTTCCAGCTTGAGATATTGCTCGGGTTGGGATCGTCCAGATAAGGGATGCTACTTTTCAAGCACATCCTCCTCTATCTGTCTTCCAAACAGTGACTGTTATGTTGTGTCCCATAGATCTTTATACTGGGATGAAAAAATATATCCATGCACACTGATTCCTTAGTCACCAGCATAGACAAAATCGGAGCTTCCGTCCCAACTCCCCAGCCTTTTGCTTCCATTGTAATGCTGCATTATTTCATCGGTAGACACTGTTTCAATTATTTTTTAAAGCTGACTGCAAACAAGCACCTGGCTAAAACCTTTGTGAGCCTCTGTGCCTAAAACTACCCATGCAGAATTACACAGAGCACTGTCAAAGCAAGCATAACACCCAGCAAGACCACATCCCTCTTCATCCCCTTCATTCCCCACTGCAGTGCATATTGGAGAGGTGACCCAGTATATCCCACTGGGGACCAGTGCCGAAGGTGCTCTGAGAGGGAAAGGGCTTTTGATGTTAGTGCTTCTCGAATCCTTCCTCCCAGCTCTCAGGCCCCAGGGCTTTCAGATCAAAGCTGAGGCATTACTGCAGAGAGCAGAACGGTTTGCCAAAAAGAGAAAGGAAAGTCTGCCAAAAAGAAAGCTCACTGAGCTTTGGGGTGTGTATTAGAAACGTCACCTTTGGTTCTCACTGGAGCTCAGGAGCCCATGCAGACCTGCTTGCCATGGGAGCACCACCTGTCCCCCTCCCAGTTTTTCCTAGGGCTCCTGCAGCCTGGCCTTAAGAACAGGGAAGCTACCCCATCCCAGAAAGGGAATCAGCTTCTGATCCTGATAAAACTCAGACACAGGACAACAGACATCTCTGTTGAGCATTTTATATCACTTTGACTTAAAAATTCATAGTTCTGAGATAAGCTATTTGCTACAGAATTTAGACTGCTATCTTGGAGTAGCCAAAAAAGAATTTTTTTGCCCCTTCCTACTAAATCCTGGTAAACTTCTTGTCCTAATTGTATTACTATTCTGTTCCTCTCCTCCCTGTCACTAAGTTACTGCTTTTTTCTTTTGTGTTGTTTTGAGTCCCCATCATGATGCTGGTAGTCCCCAGTAGGGTGTCAGAAGCACCCAGATCATTTTGTGCATCCTTATGTTTGTGTCAGTGCCATTAGTAAAAATTTTAAGCATGCTACAAGACTTGTGTTTTGGGAGTTCCACCAGTAACTTTCCTGTTTCTTTTTCCTTTGCCAACGCAGTCGGTTTCTGAGCAAATTTATGATTTTTACACTAACAGTGATCACTTCAGTAACAGCTTAACTTTTCTCATATGGCACCATACGTAGATTATCTTAAATTTAGATAAATGAAATTTAGGACAGATCATCAGCAATTACCATACAACTCCTCAAAATATCAGGATAGTTTGGCTTTATCTATTCTGGAAAAAAAAGTATTTCCATCTCATTTCCTGTATGTTTCTATATCTTTCACTTTTTTTCCCTTAAGAATTCTTTCTCAAGTCTTGTATACTGTTGATGACCCCCATAATTATAGATTTTCAATTAATTGATTTTTGATATGTAGCACATCACTTCCCCGAATAGTTCACTTGAGACCCTTCATGGAGAAATTCCAGTCCTTTCTTACTTTTGCATAGGGATTTGGCTTCCACTTTAAATGTGCTATTTTCTATCTCCCATCTTTCGCTGGTGCCAGTGAGACTTGAATCTGGCCTTTTGTTGGAAGCAGCAAGCGACAGCGTGTACACAAAGCTGGGAATGCAGAGAGGGGCAGATGGGATTTCAGAGGCTGTTTTTGATAATTTGTCCTTACACATTTGTCCTAGTACACATGAGGCATAATAGTAAGCAAAAGAAGGGAAAATTAATCATCTTGCTAATGGACAATTTGTCTCCTGGATGGTCCCTAATGAGGGGGGTCCCTCACAGGCTGTTGTCTTTGTAGAGCTCAAGCCCCATGAGGCACTGTATGTATTTTGCTCTGTAATGCAGAGTTTACCTGCTGCATTTGCCTTTTAGAGAAGCTGATTGTGAACTTCACTGAGTTTTTTCTGGATCATAGATGTCTGACCTACCTGAGTCAGGGAAACTGCCTGGTATCTGTACAGGCTGGGGGATGAAGGAATCAAGAGCAGCCTTGCTGAGAAGGACTTGGGGGTGCTGCTGAATGAGAGGCTGGACATGAGCTGGCAATGTGCGCTTACAGCTCAGAAAGCCAATTGTATCCTGGGCTGCATCACCAGCAGTGTGGCCAGCTGGTCAAGGCAGGTGATTTTGCCCTTCTACTCTGCTCTGATGAGACCTCACCTGCAGTACTGCATTCAGCTCTAGGATCCCCAGCACAGGAAAGACACAGGCGGGTTGGAGCAAGCCCAGAGGACAGCCACAAAAATGGTCAGAGGGATGGAACACCTCTCTTGTGAGGAAAGGCTGAGAGAGTAGGGGCTGCTCAGCCTGGAGAAGAGAAGGCTCCAGGAAGACCTCCTAGCAGACTCCAGGCAGATTATAAGAAAGATGGGGACAAACTTTTTAGCAGGTCATGTTGCAAAAAGACAAGGCATAATGGTTTTAAACCAGAAGAGGGTAGATTTTAACTAGCTAGGAAGTAGACAATTTTTACAATGAGGGTGAGGGACTCTGGAACAGGTTGCCCTGTGGATATCCATCCCTGGAAACATTCAAGGTTAGGCTTGATGGGCTTCTGAGCAGCCTGGTCTAGTTGAAGATGTCCCTGCTCATTGCAAAACTGTTGGCTCAGATGACATTTAAAGGTCCCTTCCAACCCAAACTATTCTGTGATTCAATCATTTTCATAGTCAAGAACATTCCTTGCTAGTTCTCTTTCTGCAATACCTTGCACTAACAAAGAAAAATAAGCTTTAATTGGTTATATTAAGACATGTATTTTATATATTACATTTATTGCAGCTATTGTATCTTCAAAATACCTTTCTCCTTATCACTCAAAATATGAGATGGCATTGACTATATATATATATTGGCAGAAATGAGAGCAAGTTAACAGGCTGATGGCATTTTAATTATTTTATTGAGATGGCATTGGCCCAGCATGCTTGTTGGAATTTACAAATGTGCGTTGATTTATATTTTATTTTGTAAACCAGGCCCAAGAGGCTGACTAATTAGAAACATGACTCAAAGCTATAAGGGGTACTTATTGATTCAGATCATGAAAAGACCAGAATGATCAAAAGTAAACATCTATCTCCCTCTTCATCTGGGGTTCAGGAGGTTAAGTGCCATTTGTCTCAAATCCATGGCATTATCTCCCTCGGTAATGGAGCAGACAATTAGCATCTACATCTATCCAGTTTTAGTATGCAATGTATTATTTAAAACAATGTGCTTTTCGTGATTAAACCATGCACAATAATCTATTATCAACTCATTTCATTAGCTGATATTTTGCTTTTTTCTCCCCTTAACTTATATTTTTCATTCTATTTATTTAGAGTTTGAAATTAAGGCTTCATTTTAGAAGAAATAATATGATTGTCTAAATATACAAATTTTGTGCTGCACATCTAATTTACATACTGTGGCAGCATCTAATCACTTCATTACTTACTTGGGACCAATTTTAAATGGCATCAACACTTCAGTGTTGCCACAATGCAGCAAAAATGCTAAAATGTTAATGCATTCATGGGGTTGCCACAGAAAAGACAACTCAGAAGCGTTTTATACTGTCTGGCTGCTCCAGGTCTTCACTGGAACCTGGTTTCAGGATTGAAAAGGAAGGCAATGTGCATGTTGAAAACAGAGAGATAATTCAAACCCCTCCTGAATGCAGCTGAGAGAGAATTTGTTTTCTGGGGAAGAGAGCAGGCAGCATCTGTACCTGCTTCCTTCTGCCCCATGTTCTGCCAGGGTGGGACCAGCTTTGAGCTGATCTGGGTGCATTCTTCTGTGCCACCAAGGTACTGCAAAGGGACATTCTGTTTTCATGGATGTCTCAGATTCTTAGGCACCTTTTTCAGACTGAAGAGTCTAAAGTAAGAACTGTGAATTACTTTTTAGTATGTAAAAAAACACAGATAAATGTCAGAGTCTTTAGAGTACTCTTCTGTTGCCCTGGCAGTGTTGTCTTACCGTGGTGCACACGCAAAGCCAAGCTAATTGCATTAGCACTGGGGTACAGCAAGAAACATATTGGAGCTAGGCTTGGAAAGCAGTGCTCACAGGCCTATGCCTGCTGCAACTGCCTGTGCCAAAGCATTCATTACTATGAACTGGAAATATTCGCACCCTCCCACACACAAGGACTGGATTGAGAAAGCTTCATATTGCAGAGTTATTGAAATTATTAAATAGAAAAACAAAGGATGTCTCATATAGGAGACTAACTGATTGAGGTTTAGCAGTGCTAATGGGAAGCAGGACTTTCCATTCCAGATCAATAGGCTTCAGTAACCACAGCCACCAAATCATTGCAATCTCATTGCTGCTCAGTGCCACAGCACAAGTGGCTTAATACTCTATACCTTCAGAAGAAAATAAAAGGTATTTTCTCTAGTGACAATTTTCATAGCCTCACGTGTGAGACCAAGCATTGAGCAGCCTCAGCTTTCCTTGCTGGTGCAGGGACCTGAAGGTGCTCAGCATGGGGTGCACTTGTGCTCTCTGTGCTGCATTCCACTTTCTTTCTCAAAGGTGAGAGTTTCAAGTTGGAGCTCCAGTAGTCACAGGGTGTCAGGCAAAACTGCTTTGGATGTCTGCCTACTTTGTTCCTGCTCAGTGGATGACCATTTTGAATAAGAGTGGGAGCAGTGGCATCTGAGGACATGGTGCCATGGAGTGATCCGCAGGTTACAGACACAGCTAAAAGGTTTCTTCCTCCCCCAAGATACCCTATCCCAGCTTGTGACCAGTCATGTAGTAGTCTAAGTCAGGTCACTTCCAGTTTGCTCTGATTCAGGCTTTGGCATGGCAGAGCCGTAAATGACACTTACACGGCATCTATTTACAAAAAAAGGAAAAAATATCTGCAGACAGCTTTTAAAAAACAGGCTTCCATAACCAAATCTGATTTTGAGTGCAGCCTACGAGACAGATGATTTAGTTGAGCTAATCTAACAATTACCTCTAGGGAAAAAAAAAAGTGTTTGTGAACAAGTGCTTTAAAAAAAGCTCTCCCACAGTGGAAAAGAATGGGAACCACTGCTTAAAGCTTTGTCAAGCAGAAATTTCATTTACAAAGGACTTAAAAGAGACATTATCATGTGGCTAGAACAGTAGGTTGGAATCATCCAACTAAATATAGCTATCCATATCTGAGTTGGTCGATGGAGGAACGCTTTATATGATAAGTAGAGCATAAAGCATGATTCCTTTCTTCCTAAAGGTGTCCAAATTAGATGAATCTCAGCAATTAAAATACTTGTTTCTCACCAGAAAGGAACCTCCAGTGACCAGCTCAGACACGGATCCTTGCACTATAGATGAGTGAAGATAAGTGAACAAACCCTTCTCAATGTGACAAGTATTTTTGCTTTTTCAAACATTCTTACCATTGCTTTTGTTCAATGAAATGTTTGAACTGCAGTCACCTTGCCTCCTTACTCTTACTGTTTTGGTCTGTACCTTATTAATTTCTTTGTGCTGCAAAGGCTGTCAAGAGGACATTGTTCTTTGCCTGACATACCTACTTACTGCAAAGCACTGTGTACACTACTGTATAAATAACATCTCTGGAAAAAAATGAATAATTGAAAGGGATGGAAAACTTTTTTCAGTTGACTGAAATAATCTAGTAGAAGCTAAATGAAAACAGAGTCTATTGGGACAAAATTTCCCAAGCATATATCTTAGGAATTCATTTTGGCAGTTCTAAACAGAGTTCTGTAAAGATACAAACAAGTCAACATACGGTTTTAGAGAACACAAGTGGTTAATAACAAACCATGGAGCCCTGCTGCAGCTGAGGATAAGCTTATTGATGTCTGTTTCTAAAAGTCTTCCATATGTGGAACAACCAATAAGAGAACTTAAGGAAGCCCGTTTCCTAATGGACCAAAGTGTTTTATTTTCTATCTAGATTGTGAACTGCTTGGGAGCACCTTTTCACTTTTCTTGATTGGTGCTGAACCTGCAACCATTTCCATGGTATAGCACTGTCCCACTGCCTGCATTGACACAAATACACAAGGATTTTCCAGGAAGACACTTTGAGTCTGGGTAAAGGGCTAGTCAGGTTCAACTTAGATTGCACTAGGTGAGGGATCTGTGGTGAAGATTCATGAGGAGTGGATGGCTTTTGAATATTACTGTAGATTCCTTCACTGGTCATGAACAAAATCAAATAATTTTTCTTTTCCTTTGTGTCCTGCTAAAGATTTTGGTACCCTAATCAGACTTCCTTTCGTGTTTTACACCTGTCTTATTTAGATTAAAAACTTGATGTGCTTTTTACTGTAGTAGCAGGCTGATTGTTGCTGGATTCCTCACACTCCTCCTGCAGCATGGGGTCCCTTCCACGGGAGACAGTCCTCCATGAACTTCTCCAACATGAATCCTTTCTGCAGGATGCAGTTCTTCAAGACCTGTGCCAGCATGGGTCCCTTCCATGGGGTGCAGTCCTTCAGGAACAGTCAGCTCCAGCATGGGTCCCCATGGGATCACAAACCTGCTCCAGCATGGGCTCCTCTCTCCATGGGGTCACAGGTCCTGCCAGGAGCCTGCTCCAGGCTTTCCATGGGGTCACAGGTGGGCATCCACTTGCTCTAGTGCGGGGTTCTGTATGAGCTACAGGTGAGTATCTGCTCCAATATGGACCCCTATGGGCTGCAGGGGAATCTCAGTTCCATTGCCTTGAGCACCTCCTCCCTCTCCTTTGACACTGACCTTGGTGTCTTCAGAGTTGTTTTCTCACATATTCTCACTCCTTTCTCTGACTGCAGGTTCTATTCAGGATTTTTCCCCCCATGTTACCTGCGTTATCCCAGAGGTGCTACCACCATCACTGATGGGCTCAGCCTTGGCCAGCAGTGAGTCCGCCTTTTAGCCGGCTGGCATCGGCTCTGCCAGACATGGGGAAAGCTTCTGGCACCTTCTTACAGAAGCTGCCCCTCTGAAATACCTCAAGGGCCATCTGAGGGAGGCATCATTCCAATGCTTAGGAAGTGGGAGAGCTGGCATTCCTGCAAGCAGCAGTGGACACCCACCCCAGGCCCATCCTCACCTAGGTGCAACCAGACAGGGTCTTGGCAGAGAAGAACAAGCTCTGCAGCAACAAGGTCTTAAGAAGAGGAGCAGAGACTGTCCATTTGGACACACTACCAAGTAGTAGTGTGCTGGGTAACTGGTAAATGCAGGCTTTCAGCCTCCCCCTCTTGTGAATGTGCTTACCCCCGTGGATAACCCCGTTTTATCATCTTCATATGTTTGTGTAATTTTTGTCTCACAGATAGACAGGGTGTTAGCAAGGCAAATACTTCCCTGAAAAGTAGCATCTTCTGTATGCCCACATCAGTACTGTCTTTTTTTAGCTCTAGAGCTGAGCATTTTATTTTGTTTGAAATAATAAGTTTGGGGGGGTTTTTTTCAAATTTTTTCCTGGTTTGCATTGAATATAGTGTTTGTGGGGGTGGGACTAAAAGAGAATTTTGTTTTGTTCTAGTGACTGATATTTTCAGTAACTGTTTTCTGCCCATGGCTGTGTTGTTGCTAACAGTCAGACTTGGCCCTTCTACATTTGCTATAAACTGGACCATGAGATCACACAGGTGATAAAGCACTTCAACCTTTGCAGACTGTGCAGGTTGCCAATCAGTATTAGGCATTAAATTGTAGCTTCTCACAGTATGTATACCCTTAAGAAAAAAAAAAGAAATGTATTTAACCTTTTATATAAATATATATTTATCTTTTATACACATTTGAGCCACTCATAAGGAACTAAGAAAGGTGGTATGAATTTGTAAATTATTTATTACAACACATGACTTCCTACTCCAATAAAACCCCCTCACATTTACATACAAAATGCAGCCAGTAAGAAAAAAAAAAGTTTGGAAAATAAATCTACCCAGACTAGTACATCTCTCCTCCCTACCTTGCCTCTGCTTTTCCTCCATGCTCCTGGTTAGAAGTTCAGGGACCCAGAGACTGGATGGTCTCTGGAGCTGGATGTCTGTCTTTGAGGGAAGCTCTCAGAGCAATGCACTGAGACAGGGGGCTGCTGCCCCCACCTGCTGAGACATCCCTGGAGGAGGGCAGGTAGCAAGTGGCCTCGGTGGCCATCAGCAGATGCACTTCCTGCACTTCCTCTGCACTTCCTGGCCATGGAGACAAGCTTGGGGTCATGTCTCAGTGCAAGGCAGCATCTCTGAAACCCCACTTACTGCAAAAGGCACATGCCCCATAGTCAAGCATGTTGTCCTCAACTCTGCTATATACTTGAAAATGCATTTATTTAGGTATCAAAACTAAACATGCAATAAAGACAGGCCAGTCATTCTTCTGATTTTGTGTCATTTTCTTGTAATAAAGATAATGGTAAAATATCAGCAAAATATGAAAAACAGGGCTTTTTAAAAGCTTATTGCTATTGACTGGTATTTATTTTAATTCTTAATGCTAGGTCTGTAAAGAGATGGTCACTTCTGACCTTGAGTTACAGCAGAGTCCTTACAAGAAAATAAACTCAAAATCTTGTAGCAATGAAAAGCTAGGTGCTTATTGGGAGTATTATTGCTTCTACATTTCATATAGCTGCTTCATCATGTTCCTTATATTGGCCAGTGATCCCCCAAAGACTCCTCTCAAGTGTATTGGAGGTCAGTCTGACCTTGTTGAACTGCCTGCCAGCAATTTTACTTGCCAAGATCAAGGTAATCAGCATCTGGAAGTAGCTCTCTCATGATTGCAAGAAGATACTATATAACCTATTGTTAAAGATGAGAAATAGATGAATCATCCTGATGGATCACCAGAATAAAGTATCAGTATTTCAACTGATTTGGGTCTCTTTATGTAGCACTGTGGTGCCCTGTACAGGCATACATCCACTAAGCTGTGATTAGGTACCACAGGGTGACCACAGTGTATACAGTCGTATGAACCTTCCTGTGCACACAAGTTTCCTGGTTTCAGCAGCAGTTTCAATGCATGCAAAGGGCAGCAGGTGGCTCCTACTTTTAAATGACAAAGAACTCCTAGATCCAGCCTGCATAGAGATGGTACTGCAGTTCATGAATCAGATTCACGGGGAGGGCTGTCTAGTAAAATTTGGATGCCCATAGCCTGTAAATGATTCTGAGTATGTGGAAGAATAAGTTAAAAGATTGTACAAACAGATGACCTGGCAACATTAAATGATGACAAATTGAAAGTTAAATGCGAGTAGCAGTATTGGAGGACATTACTAACTAGCTTAAATGGCAAAAGTTTTTATGTATGACATGATGCCAAAGTGAGTGGGTGACAACGGAGGTCCAAATACCAGCAGGATTTATTAATGTTAATATTGCCTTGAAAAGTACTTACCAAACATTTAAAATCATGTTTTCACATTCCTCACTTAACTGCAGTCCCTCACGTCTGATTTCCATTCCAGATAAGTTGGCAGATAAAATGGATGGGTTTTCCCAGGATTGGATGTTAGTTTGTGTTATTTGTAGACATTTTCCTTTATTGCCTGATGGTCTCCATTGCTATGAAGCTGTATCCTTCAAATACAGTTAATCTGTCTCACTGTATGTGTCCGTAGTTTTCTGTTCTGACAGATGATGGCATGATCCTAGACTAGGCTGAATGCCTTGCTGTTGGCAGTGGGACATTACTCCCACGATATAGGTGTTCCTGTTTTCTCCAGGTTCACCAGGAGACATGATGCCTAAGCTGCCTCAGAGTGGTTGGTCACACTGGAGGTTGGGGGCAGGTTCAGAAGTAGCATCTAGACCTTTTGAGTCCATTGGCCTTCCAGGGACTTGCACCACCTTACATCCCCTCAAAACATTTGTTTCTTCCACTACTGTGCCATATAGCATCACAGAATGGTTCAGGTTTGAGGGGATCCTGAATGTCACATGGTCAGAGCTGGACTAACTTCAAAGCTAGACCAAGTTGCTTGACTGCCCAGTTGTGTTTTGGGTGTTTTCAAGGATGGAAATTCCAGAAACTTACCGGGTAGCTTGTTCTGGAATTTGTTTAGTTTCACTGTTAAGATACTTTTCCCTATGTCTTGTCAAATTTCTCTTACTGCATGTATCTTACTGATATATTCCCTATATCCTCACAGGAGTTGGTTGAAGAAGACAACAAGACCTTAACCTGCTCATCTTCAAACTGAACAAATCCTGATTTGTGCTCCCACCCTGTAATTTTCTTGTTATCCTGTGGAATCTCCCTTTTGTTAATGTCTTTACTGCACTGGGGAACGCAAATCTAAATATAGCACACCAGATGTGGTCTCATTAGTGCTAGAAAGAGGGGAATAAACACATCCCTCGATAGAACTCATTGCAGACTCAGGTTCAGCTGCCCCTCCACCAGTGCCCACACTGGACCCAGCCTGTGCTATTGCAGGGGTTATTTCATGCCAGATGTACAGCAATACAGTGATTTGTGAGCTAGATCAGGTACAAGAAAGGGGATGGTCTGCCTTTTGAGTAAAATTTGGTGTGATTAGATTTGTGTAAATGGCATACAAGGTGGTTGTAGTGCCTCTCCCACCGTACATGGTAAGATGTGCAGGGCACTTCACACCTTTCTATTTAGTGATTTAGGATTAAAGGAAACCCTGCTTTACTAAGACAGACAAGGACTAAGTACAATGTGAAGAGGGTTTAGGCTTATCTGTTAAACCGAGTTCACAGTCTTTTACTAGTGAAATGAACACAGTAGGGGGAGGAAGAAAACCCAAACAAATAGGAAGGCTCACATGGACTACAAAGCTTCTTTCCTCTCTGATTTTCATGAGAACATGCAGATAGGAGGTAACTGTAACTCTGTTAGTCTCCATCGTGGAATGAGACAGGGCACAAGGCAGTAATGAGGCAGCATCACCATTATAGCAGTGGGGCAGCATCTCTGTAACACATTGAGTCCTCCATACCACACTGGCAAGGCTCTGTGCTGTGGTCAGTGGGCAGCAGGAGGCTACTCTGTGGCTCTTCATTGCTCAAAGGCAGTGATATGCTGTCAGGCAGGAGACATCTGTTCTTGAGAAATTATAATAAGAAAAAACTTATGGTCTGAAGAGTGCTGGGACCAGTCCTGGTCAAGAACTGAATGAGACAGAGCTTATGTGTGCAGACTGATATTGCATGACAAGGATCATGAATTACCTGTTAAGGAGTCATTAAAATCTCGCCAGCTTGATAGGCAACGTTTTTACAATGAGTTGAAAGCAGATCAAATATTAGACAAGCCTATAATTTCTCTGATACTTTCTGTGGTTTTATAGTCTTTTATTTCTGGGTTGGATTTTTTTTCAGTTTTAGTTTGTGAGCCTGTGTGTGTGTTTCTATAATTGAAGCAAATGTCAGGTGACTGTCTAAATTCCTTTAAGAGAGTGCTCCCAGAGGCACAGTGTCAATAAACTGAAACATGAAGGATTATAATTATCTGTGATCTCTCTAATAGAATAATAATTTAATATGGTTAGGCACAAAGGGTCAGTTCTGTGGTTCAAATTAGCATGTCTCCATCGAATTAAATGGAGCTCTGACAGACTTCAGCAGCTGAAGAAATAGCTCAGTATCTTCAGGCAGATTGTGATTTCAAATAGGCAGTTCACCTTAAAAAGTGTGTTCAGCAGTGGTGCACCCAAACTGCATCACAGAAGAAGATGTCACTCTGTAGAGTGATTTGCTACTTCTTTCTGTATGGCAGTCTGAAAGTGTGTGTGAGCTTATTATATTGTTCAAAGAGGAATTCCACAGTGCCAGAAAGTGAATGCTGGTCTTTACCATCAGCAAGGTGCTAAATAAGGTACAATTTAGTATAAGGAATTAGTAAAATAAGACAAAACATCTTCTCTCCCATGAATGTAGAAGTGTTTTTTTTGATTCCCAGAACATAACCTGTGTTGATTGGATGACATGACATTAAAACTGCTGACATCCTCGGAGATGGGCTGCTTGTTTACAATGTATTGAAATTCAGATCCATAGTGTCTGAGCAAGACTGGCTGCAGACAATTTAATATTGTTTTCCTTTCTCTGAACCATTTCTCCAACAATGGTACTGGCTTCTGCCAATGACACAAAATATGTCTGTGCAGCAAATTCAGAAGCATGTGCTGGCTCAGGGGATTCATGGTTTCTATGATCCATTAACCACTTTACGCTTTTATATTTTTTATTTTCAGAAGATAGATCTCTAGTAGACTGGTCATTTAAAGAGGCTTGTGGGCTAAGAGCTAGGCTGGACCATGCTGAAGCCTCATGACTCCACCTCCTGGCTATTTGGAGCTGAACATAAAATCCACCTCTGATGTTCCTGTGGTCAGGAGGGGAGCAAAGATTTGTGGTTTAAGGCATTGCAGATAGTTTGGACAGAACCTCCTGAGCTATGGCACTCATTGTTGTACTGATTTATTCTAAAGGCATACTTGGTTAATGTACATCGCCACCCTCTGTTACTCGAAGGAGACAGGCTTGAAAAGACAGCAGTAATTTTGAAATGGGCCCATATCTACTCAGGCTTAGAAACTTCATAATTGTCCATTTCCTGTAAATGATAGAAATGGAAGATAATTCTGAGTCAGTATGAACTGAAGATTTGTGTCATTTAAGACTCTTTTTCATACTGGAAGTTCCCATACTACTTGCTGCTATGTGAAATGTGGTAGTTATTCCACCATCAAACAAACACAACTGATATATTCAAGCACAGACTCAGAAAAACCTTTAAAGCACTATCTCAATGTGAAAATCAAGCTGTGCAATTCCTTGTTATGATAAAACATATGGGTCCGTGGAGACCACTTACTCTTTGGAATTTGTGTATGGGACACTGAAGATGATGCCCTCTGATGACTGACCTGTTTGCATATGGCTACAGAACACAATTGGGAAGAGGAACAATGTTGCATCACCCAGGGTATGATCATTCCAAATAAAAGTTTTGTATTGGTGTGAGACAGAAAAACTGCCGAGATGTTTTATGGCCAATGTGTATTTTGTCATGATGCCTGAAGATAGTGATGATTTCTTCCTATCCTGTTAGAAGGCTAAAACTTACAATGTTTTCTTTTTGCGAGCTAAGTTTATTGCAAAGAAGATCTATATGCCTTAAGATATGAGAGTTTCAGGGCAAATGAGATCTATAAAATAAGGAGCAGCTCAGAAAGAGTTAATGGGGAATCAGTGGTGGCTCTGACACATTCACTTACAAGATCTGAGGAACATATAACTTCACCAGCAGGTAGAAAGTTCAAAGCAAACAAAGGAGATGGTTTTTGCATACTATGAGATAATCTGTAACCCCTTGAGTCTGGATTCTGTGAATACTAAGAATTTGCACAGATTTCAAAACACAACTAGATAAAATTCACTGAAAAGAACCCATGAGCATCCTTTAAATGGAATGGCAACAGCTCTTGTTCAGAAAATCTCTAAGCTACAATGTTTTTTGGAGTCAGGGACAGAACTCAGGGAAAATATAACTACCTGCTTTCCTTGCTTTAGTATTCCTCTGTTGTTGACCACAGTCAGGAACAGGATGCAGTGGTCAACAAACCTGTGATCTGCCTCAGTAACACCAGTCTTGTGTTATGTTGTGCTGCATTATTGGACTGGATCTCAAAATTACTGTAAAGACCCATTATAACTGGAAAAACAAGGGACTGAAGGACCTCTTCTGAGACCCATCTCTTGTTGTTAATTTGCTTGTTCATTGGAGCAGTATTTTCTGCCATAAAAAGTTGCAGATCTAGACCACAATGTATTCGTTCTATTTATCTTCATTGAAATGCTAAGGCATTTTCAAAGGCTTGATAACAGTTGAATAGGAACCTCAAGTACATGAGTTTTGAGATGGAGTCTCCATTTGCATGATCCTTCTTCCTTGCACTCCAAGCCAACAAGGTAGAGTCATGCTACAAATGTCAGATAAAGCTAAACCAATTTGCATTATCTGAGGTTTACATATATGCAATCTTGTCAAATGAAAGCCATAACAAGCCTGATACAACAAAGGACAGAGTGCGCTCCTTATGCTGTTTGTAGTGGGAGCATATAAAGCGTCATCCCTCCTATAACGGCATTATGTTTAAAGAGACTGGGAAAGATGCCCATGTTCTAGCAATTTTTTACTCATCTGTGTTAAACAGAAAGCAAGTTACTGGCACAGTAAGAAGTCAGACTTTAAAAATGGTAGAAACATGAGTCTTGGACCTGTTATATATACATACATTTATCAACCCCCACAGGAGAAGAAAGCATATTATAGTGATTACCCACAGTGAGGAGCTGCTAGAGTGCTAATAGCAATCTGTCCTCTTGAGCTTGCAGAGCTCTCCACTGAGCCTGGAGACTCTTCTCACTTTTAATTTAAGCATATTGTCTCAAACAGAAGCTTTGTTGCAAAGCACAAAAAGGTATTTTTATAAAATGGTCCAGACTGAATTGCTGACTACAGGACAATTCTACAGCTTCACAATAGGAATTGTAGGGTTCCTGCTGTCTTCTTAACTACATGATAAATTGCAAATCTCTTACTTCTGTGCCACAGACTCAGAGAGCATTGTGTGATCACCATTGCTTTTCTGATTTAATTTTCATGGCTACTGATGCCCATATAAAAAAATATCTCTGTTTATGCTCAGGTTTCCTCAATTTTTCTCATGGGTTATATAGTACAACAGTCAGATTGGCAGTTAATGTAAGCATATATCATGTATGTAATGTTAATCACATTTTAATTCTCTATGTCCATCACATCTGTCATCTCAGTTTGTGCACTGTAGCTATGAGGTTGTTAATCCCATCATCAGGGCTCTGGAGATCAGTTTACTCAGGTTTGCACAAGGCCTGGATCTGCACAATTTTGTGTACATAGCAGTGCCAAAGTTTTCTGTTTTCACACAGAGTTTGCAGAGTATTTTGCTGTGCAGTGCAAGGTGTATGTACCTGTTCTACTTTTCTTCTACCTACTGTCTATTATGGTTGGAAGCTACCCTCAAGTGTGAGCAATATATGGAGGCTTGTTTTCACCCAAATCTCTGTGACTAGTGTTTTTCTTTGTAGAGGTTCTCAGGGGCATCAGGGAGTCAGTTTTCACCACTGTTAAGGTACAAGGAATTGATGGAATTTTGTTTGTTTGAATATCTCACTGGGGACCTTAAGTTCACTGAAATTAACAGAAAGCCTGGTACTGGCTACAGTGAGATTTTGTTCCAACTCAGGAGTGAAGACTTTGCGCTGAACACTGTGTAACTTGAATAGGTCAGATGAGGAAAATGCCAGATAAGAAAAACAAGAGAGTAGATGTGAATATATGACCACAGATGTAGGGGCTTTCATGAGAACCTTTCTGTGCTAGTGAGAAACTGAGCTGGCTAGTCTTCTCCTAAGCCTTGGCCTTGCTGGCTTGTAGGTGTAATCTGATGGCTTCTGCTCCTCAGTGAAGAGATTGAACACATTTGAACCTAAAAAGAGACCTCACCAATGATTATCTCTGAGATCCACCCAATAGACAGTTTTAAATCTTTTTTAGTTTGTGCTTCAGTGGTTCATTTAAATGTTTTTAATCAGGATGTCATACTATATCAAGTAAAAGAACCTTTGGAAATCTAAGTGTATTATGTCAGCTGTCACTTTTTATTAATTAAGCTTGTCAAAAATACTAGCAGTATTTCAGTGTTAAATGCTAGCATTTAAAACTTTACATTTAACAGGGATGCTATTGTTTTCATTAAGGTGTGTTTCTTATTTGCATCTCACATTATACTTAAACCAGTCTTTAACAATAATACATATGTCATGCTCAATCTTCCCCCCGATTTTGCTTAGGATGAGTGCTAAGTTAACAAACCAGCAGTCAACCATGTGTCACCTTTTAGCCTTTGGAATTTTTGCCCACCAGTAATACTTTACCTATTCGTATATCTGCATCTGTCATTGTGAGCATCAAACACAGACAACTGTTATAAAAAAGATAGATTTTGGTGTAGGCTAAATATGTTCTGCATGCAAAAATTTCAGCTCTACCAAAAGCACCTACAGATGCTTTTACAGATACCGCAAAGATAATCACAGCATAACTCCTAGATTTTGATGCAGCCTCTGGCTCTTAACTCCTGCATTTACCACAAGTATTGTTTGGTGGAGTTACAATGTGTCTACATTGGTTAATATTTACACAGTGCTTTGAAGATACAAACTACTGAAGTCCAAAATGGTATTCAAACCTACATAAACTTACTGGTTTAGTACAAGCACTAGAAATATAGGCCACCTAAGGCAATATAAAATCTTGGTGAGCAAGAGTGTAGTACAAAGCTGATGTTCTAGAGTGACAGACAGGGTCCTGCGTTATTGAAAAATCCAGAAATACCTTACAATTAGCTGGCCATTATGAAACACTGTAATGTCTAAGTTGTGACATGGTTACAAGCAAAGGACATACAATGACACTGAGCAATTGAATCAAATATTCTATAAAATAACAGTCCTAAAATAGTAAACGTTGCAATGAATTATTAAAGTTGCTTATTTTAACATTTTATTTACTGAATTTTGCATTATTAAAATTACAAATCATCAACTCACATTGTGCTGTCATTGAATTTAGCCTTCCTGAGATTTACTTTGTTCAGTCTATCCAGCTAGTTAACATGAACTTGGCTCCTGACCTTTTCCTCATTACACCCTTGTGATTCATGCCACTGACTCCTTGTTGCCCATTCTGTCTCATTTGAATTTTCCTGGCTGTGCCAGGAAAGCTTTGGAAAGCTCCAGCACACCATGAATCTCTCATCATGTGTTTTCCCATGTGCAACACCTCTTGTCCTCCTTGTCTCAGGGTGCTAAGTTACTGCCTTATTTCATTTAATTTAATCCCTGGCACTCATCTTTCTTGCAATACACAAATGAAAAAAAAAGTTAAAATTACTTTGTAAAATGAAACCCCTCATGAGATGCCCAGCATATGCCAACTTTCCTGTGATTGTTTTTATACTGTATAAATTTTCATATATATTTTTTCTCAAATATATAGCATGGTTTCATGTACAGGTCAGTCAATGATTTGTTTAGCATGGTGACAAGGACAGATAGCTCCTGTGACATACCCCAAATGGACCAAGACTTTGAGATTAAATTCCCTAAAGAGAAGGGAAGAATCTGTAATGCTAAAAAGGAACACACGAAACAGAAAACTTTTTAGACAGAGTGAAAGTACAAAGGTATAGAAACGGCTCTACCTATACTCTTCCAAGTTCCTGAGAAAAGCCTCTGTCCCATCCAAGGAAATAACGCTGGCCCAGGTGCAGAATGACATCCCAGTCTTTTCCTGCTTGTGTGTCTCTCCTCCTCCATGTCTTCTCCGATGACCACCCACAGCCTTATTGTAAAACATGATGTGTAGGCACACAAAAAAGGAGAATCACCCATCGTGATTTTAAAGGACCCTGAGAGGGCAGGTCTCATGGACTCTTATATCGTCTTCAACATAGTTTCTGTCCTTCTTTGAGGTCAGAGAATGTTGGTAATGCTGATTCCTCCTGGAGCAAAGTCACAGCACAGATAATCCAGGCAGCAACAGCATAAAACAGGGTCTGTCTTCTCTTGTAGCTTGGATGCTTTATATTCAAAACTACCTAATTATAACATTTCTCATATGAATGCTAAAATAGTATCTGCCATTTTTGAAACAACACTTATCTGTTCTGGTGAAATCATTTTATTTTTGAAGCTACCTACCTTGTGAACGTAGTCATACTGCTGGCAATGACAGCTGCGCTTTGACTCAAGTCACTCTAGAAACAGTGTTTTACCATTACACCTCACTTGCCTTTTTCTCTTTGAAACTTCTCCAGACAGATGAACTTTTGGATATTTTCAAAATATCAGTTCAGTGGCTGATTAATTTTGAGACTATCAGTGATACCTGCCTAACGTCTGAAAAGGGATGCTAAACTGCTATCTGAGCACAATGCTCACTGTCCTTAGAGCAGCCTGTGTGGGAGGACAGGCTTCCTGCTCATCAGCCAGGGTAAGGCATGTGTTTAACTACAGATGGATAGTTGACAAGTGACACTGTTAAACCTGCTACTCATCACTACATGAGTCTGAGATTTTCACCTTGCTCCAGGGAGATGCAGGTGGTGCTGGCCAGTGAGAGTAGTGGGAGCTTCACCCTAGCCTGACACAGGTATCTAGGAGCTGGGCTTGTTCAACTGGAGGAGAGACATGGAAGTGGAATGTGATTACTGTTCTCGGGTACCTGACAGGGGTTAGAGGGAGGGCAGTCAGATTCCTCACAGAGACAAGCAGTGAAAGAAAACCTTCCCACGCTGCAGCAAGAGAAATTCAGATTAGAATCAGAGAATCATTTAGGTTGGAAAAGACTTCTAAGATCATGAAGTCCAACCATAAAATTTACAGTGCCAGTTCCACTACCAAAACATGTCCTTAAGTGCCTCATCTTTTAAATAACTCCAGGGACAGTGACTTAATCACTTCCCCGGACAGCCTGTTCCAGTGCTTGAGTTTTCATGCTCCAATTTTGACTGTAAAAGAGATTTGGTGAGTCATGCCATAAGCATGTTTTGGGGGTCATGCCTTCCTCTCCAATGACCCTGCAGGGGAGCTGGGGTGAGCAGTTCAGCTCGAGGTGGTGGTGCTGCAAACACCAGCTGTACCACAGGAGCTTCTTGTCTCCCCTGCTTGGAATCACCCATCTGTTTGCCCTTTGGTCCTTTAAGATATTTTAAGAATAATAATAGCTTCCTTAGTAGTCACAGAACTCTTTTTAAGGACACATAAAGTGGAAGACATACATTCTAGCTTATTGTTATAAATGGGCATGCATTTGATATACAGAAAATGTTTCTACATACATTTTTCTTTTTCCTAAAAATGCTATTGCTTTTCTTGGGCTTAAGCTCTCTTTGTCATTAAAAATGACAGGTGATCAGGTAATCATTCCCAGAATATTTCCATTTCAGGCTAACAATCAGGAAAAGCAACTACTGAGGTAGAGTGTAATTTAATACTGCTGTCAAATTCTTCAGGTTTTTCCTATAGAACTATTTATACTCCCTCATGAATGGTTCCCCGGAAGGTTAATCAAAATAATGTCAGTGTGTATTTTCTTCTTTGGTCAAGCTATCTGTTCCAGAGCAGTATGTTTATGTGGAAAAGCCAAGATACTTTTCCAAATGTAGCACCTAGCACCAAGGCTTTCTGTATCTGACAGCAATAGGACGAGGACTTGCAGATGCTGGCCTCTGTGATGTACTGTGTTAACTAGGCACAGTCTTGTTTTGGTAGGATTCCACTCTTACTGGGATTGTCACAAAATCTGTCAACATAGGTGGATGTTCAATGCTGAAAAAGCTTTGTTTACTATTTGTGCTAGAAATAAGTCAAAAAGCTCTATGACCACCTTCTGGCCAAAAGGTAATGCTAGAGTTTTCTGTCCAAAGATAATTTGGAATCTTAACATTTTCAGAATCATGTAGAAAAAAAATATTTTGAAATCCCACAGAGGCTGAATAACATATGAAATACAGTTTATGTGAGGGTCCCAAAGACTTCTGCCCAAACTGGAATGAGGAGATACCTTCTCCTCCTTTTGTTTCCAAGGCAAATTTTGCACAGCCTCAACCAGTACTCTTGACAGAAGGTAAAAGCAAGAAAGTTCTCCATATAGTATTTGGAATTAAGTACTGCACAGATATTTTGCTAACATCTGTCTGCCTCAGTTTAGGGAACAGAAACTGATTCATCTGAGGAAGCTGCTGGCAACTGACATACAGAAAAGCTGAATCACAGCCAGCATCAGAATCACAAAAATTCACTGTTTTGTTCAGAGGGAAGAATTTTGTCATTAGCCATGCCAAAACCTGCCTTCCTTGACAGAAATGGATGAGAGCACGTTATCTTATCTCAACATCCAGTTTAGCAGGTCACACACTTGCAGAGTTGTAATTGCATGTGGGATCTTGCAGAGGTGATAAAGCCAAGCTTGTTCCTCGCTCAGGAGAAGCTTCTTTATACGTGTGTCTTTGAAAATGGGTTATGTGGCCATCCTCCCCCATGGCAACAGGCAGCCCTTGTGGGGAACCTCCTCTATGATACTGCTTTTTTCTCCTTTTCATCCCCTTTTAGAAGGGCTCTGTTGTGAAGGAGATGATATCTGGAGATAGCAGAAACCACTGGTACTGTGGCTGCTCACTAGCCCTACATTGGTCCACTCAGTGAAGTCCTCTCTGAATAAAGGATTTGCCACCCCAAAAAGCCCATCAGGTGAGAAATGCACCATCAGGAACAGGAGAGGTCAGACCTGCCCAAACCCTCTGTTGCTGAGGATGGGAATTTTGGAGGGCAATACTTTCAGCAAGGAGGCCAATGGAAAAACATTGTTCTCTTCTCCAGTCAAAAAGTCATTAGAGAAATTTCTGAGATTTTTCAAAACATAAATTTCTTCTGAACATTTCTAGATTATTTTAAGAGGTATTCTTTCGTACTCATTGGTTCTGAGGACCTACTAAGGAACACTGCAAATACTGAAATGAGAAAAAGAGAAGGAAAAGTCATATATCTTCTTTTTTTGCTTTGTCATCTTGGAAGGAGCCTCAAGTACTTTTTTTTCCTCTCTGCAAGTTGTTTATACCTCCTGGGAGAGACTTTTAACAGAGGAAAAACAATTAGATGGCTCTAGGAATGTCACCAGGAAAATACTGCCTTCTCTTGACTATATGAGAGCAACTGTGCAGCTGAGCCTGCTAATGTGGACAGATGCTTGTACAGCATCTTTAGCACTTGTGATAGAAAATGAAAGACTGCATCAATTCAATAGCCCAAGCTTCTATTCAAACAAAGAAATTTTTTTACGTATAATAACACAGTTAAAAGACATTTGGAAGTGATAGGCAAATAGCTTAAGTTGAGAAATAAAAAAGCAATATTAATTATACAAATAATATCAGGTTGTCTTGATCTTAAGAGAACTTACTCCTCATTTCAGCTGGTTACATCTGACTTTGTTACTGTATTGCATGACTTATATCCAAAACACATAATATTAAAGATTTTTCCAAGTCTTTTAAGGAAAATTTGAAGACAACAGGACCTTTAGGAACCTATCAACCTTTGTGGTAAGCATATGTTTACAATGATCCATTGAGTGTTCACTTTAGCAACAAAGGTTCAGGAGACAGAATTATGCACCTTTGCTCATGCATTTAACAGTTGATCAGATTGTACAGCAAAGGGATCTCAAGCTGTTTGCATACTCATTTTCAGATGTTCTCTAAGAAATCATCTAAGGATTTGAGGAAGGACTGCAGTAATTAATTGAATTCTAAATTTTTGAAAAAAATATTTGACATCTGTATGAGGAGGCTGGTTTTTTTCTGTTGTGACATGTATCGGTGAAGTTTAGTGTTGTCGTGAATGACCATGTACTTCTGGAAACATTTCTAGGAGACATCTTAGGTCCCTAGACCTTTTGGAGGACCTCCTACATTGACTGAATTTCTTAATCTGCATTATACCTCCATAATAACATTGCTGGTTTAAATTGATATGAAACTAGAGATACACTGGCTCAAGCCAAACACCTCCCTCCCTGATCTCATTGTAAGTGCCTTGAAGATATTATAGGTGAAAAAAGAAACATTTTTTATGAAATTATACAGCTACTCCCATATACTCTATATATGCAGGTGTGAAGAGCTCAGAAGGAAAATACTTGTAGTAATACCTTGCTCATCCACATCTTTTAGAAGCTCTAAAAAACCCCAATAAAACCAAATCTGTATTTGTCTTTTCCCAAGCATTTCAGGGAGGTTATTGTAAAAGAAATTACATTGTGTTGTCCCATAATACTAAGACAGCAGCATTGTCCAAATATGCTACCAAATATGTTTTTAAGTCATTGTAGCTGAACCACTGAGCTGGAGTAAGGCAATGAGGTCCTGCAGTGTGCTGAGTGCCTTCTCAAAAGGTAGTGCACAGGGGAAGGCCTTGAGCACAGGTCATGCCCAACAACTTGCAGGATGAATCTTCTTGGAAATTATTTGACCACCCCTAGATGGTTTCATGTATTTTATCAAAAACTTCCCAAATAAACTTATTCCCAAAGGAACCTCCTGTTATTACAGAGTTGGGAAACGGCAAGTTTCTGCTCTAATGATGAAAATATAAATAAATAGAAAGGACACAATGTCAAGTGAAGGGTCAAAGGCATGCTGCTCAGAAGTCTCTTATCAGAAAGCAAGACCTGCCTCAGAGCTGCTGTAAATTACTCACTTCCCTATTAATGATCTGAAACTTGTTTGTTGCAAAGTGCCCTGTGACATCCTTCCAATGGATGCTGTGTGGCAGTATTTTTCAGTAACTAAAGGATTTTTTGCAATAAGGGATAAATCCACGGGGCTGTGTTCCTGCAAAAGATTAGCCTTTGAATGATAATTTCATCGATGAGACATTAAGACCTTGAGCGAAAATATCTGGAAAATCAGATAGAGAGGAATTGTGATCAGGTAATAGATGAAACTGTCCTGAGAACAGCATGGTTACTAGTGACCTTACAAAAATCAAAGTAACTACGCAAAAATTTGGCAGGTTTCATTCAAAACTACACTTTGACCTCTGTCTACCATGGTTTTTTAAAGGATCATTTCAGAAAACATTATCCTATAGGTGGCATTCAAGGATAGGAAATTACTCCAGTTTTGCACGCAGGTATAGTGCTACCACACTTGGTCACACAAGAATGTTATGAAAGTGCTAATTTTTTCATAAGCTGTGAGTATTACAATGCCATTCTCTCTGGGACAGGCTGGCCAGAACAGGAAATGCATTTTCCCTGTCACTGTTTACAAAATCAGAGAACCATAGAATATTCTGAGTTGGAAGGGACCTACAAGGATCATCGAGTCTCTTAAGTGAATGACCCATACAATGATCAAACCACAATGCTGGCATTATTAGCACCAGGCTTTAAACAGTTGAGGTTCCTGGGAGCTGTCAGCTGTCTTTCTTCACAAAGTTCTGTGCCACACTACAGACCCTCCATTTTTATTTTTGGTGCTGAATTGGCAAATGGACTGGGTAACTAGTGGTCCTGGGCTATGGTATGAGCTGAGCTCCAGCCACGTCTGCCTTCCCCTGGCCAGGGTGCAGCGTGAGCTGCATTAGCAAAGCCAATGTACCCTCCGCCTGCTGCCTGCTGCTTGGAGGAAAGGTCTCAGCAGACTGCAAGCTCCAGCTGCCAAACCTGGATGTCACTGGCAGTGCTGTGCTGAGCTGGCACTACAGCAATATGGATGTCTCCACAAAGCGCCCAAAGCCAATCCTGGCTATGCTCTTACAGATTGGTCTGTACTGGAAATAAAATCCCAAGCAACTGTATTTCCTGGCAGAGACCAAATTCTGACAACCCAGTACCTGTGGTCTCTATGAGGGGCCATTGGATGTCTTCTCTCTAGATCATACCTAGGCAGGATGACCAGACTGCAAAATGCAGTGAAAAAATAAAGTGTTTGAAGAACATAAAAAAAGTAATAGCAGTATTACCATTTTCTTTCTTGCAAACATTAGTGCAGCAGAACTTGAGACTAGATGTGGATGAAGAAGCACCTGGAAAGGCTGAGGGGTAGTCTGGGACTTCGAGTATGTGCAGGGACAGAGTGTTGGCTTGCAGGTGAGAATGATCCTGTATGAGTTGTTTTTCCCAGACATACAAACACTGTCCAAGCGGGTCCCACTGTACCTGCCTAAGCCCACCCCTCCACAATGGGATTGCACTCCTTCCATGGTGTCAGCATTCAGCACAACTCACACTGCAACTGTGTCCTGGAGCCCAGGCCACCCTCAGAAAAGAGAGGTTTGCATCTCTTTGAACCAGTACAGCAAGCCATCACCTTGGTCCTCAGCCCAGCATACCCAGGAAACGGGGCATACAGTCAGGATAACACAGCATAGCACCGTCTCTTTGCTAAGACACAAACTACATAGGAGTGTTGTCACCTGTGAGCTACCTCTTCTCCGAAGTGTGCCTATATTCTACCCATCAGCACAGGCCAATCCCTCAGAACAGCTTCCTGTGATTGAATCACCCTGGGATTTTATCCCCCGATACTGCCCTCATACCTCACCCCGACTGGCACTGGGGGATGCTGGTGTGCACCTATTTCCATTCCTGTCATTGGACTGGAGATCCCCATTAGGAGTAAAAATCAGACACAGCCTTTTTATCTCCTCGGCATAGCTGAAAAACTTCTCAAGTCTCCTCCCACTCTTACAGTGTGTGGTTGGTGAATTCAGTGGCCTTCTTGCAGGGCAAAGCAGGGAGTTGCTCCCAGCATCGTCTGCCTTTGCTAAATTCAGAGGTCTGCAAGGCGTGAAGTGTGCTAATCTTTCACTTAAAGTTTTTCTTAATAAATCTATGTTCTAGCCAAGGTCAAACCCTGTTTTGCCATTGCTGTAACATTCTCCTTTGTATAAGAAACTTGCCCACAAAGGACTTTTCCCCTGTAAATTTTGCAAAGCATTGTACAGGGGGTAATTAAAGCAGTCTGTTTCTATGGCACGTTCTGTCTGTTTCTTCTTTTCATTATTAGATGTGATGACACATTTGCCTGTGTGGCTTCCCACAGATGGCACGGAAATTTTGTGATCAAATGGTAAGAGTAAACCAACTGTCAGCTCCGATCACAGCTTCCCATGTTGCTCTGCTGGTGTAAGAATACCGTTTTAATAAAAGGCTTCTTCTTTTTAAAGTGATAGGGTTTGCAGCAAGGATGAAGTTTGAGAGTAAGATGTCTAGTTCAATATTAACAGATTCAGAGCTCTACTGAGAAGTTCTATGTTCTAACTATAGATTTTATTTGCAAACACTTTTAAAAAGGCAATAAAAAGTCAATATTATTAGAGAGTGTGTTTTAATCCACAGGAAATTTTGATGGCAAGCTGAATAAAATACAAAATAATGTGGGTGGTGAATAATTCAAATGCTTTGAAAATTCTGACTTCACAATAATCAAGTGTAATGTAATGCATACACATACACACAAAAAAGAAAAAAAGTCAGACATGTTGCATGATTTTGTTTTAAAACAGAAAGCTGGTTTATAGGGAAGATAGATTTTTCCTAGAGATGCCCAGCATAGTGCTAATACAAGGCACATACGCGCCTAGCACTGACCAGCTCACCTCAGCCTCCTCTGAACGGATCAGACTTGTCTTAGGGGCAAGCAAATTTGGATATGACATTGAGAAATCTGAGTAGGAGTTCTGCTTGATAAAGCAGATGTTGACAGAACAGCATAAAAGATGCAGATCAAACATTTATTTGCTGTTTTAGCTTTTTCTGCTATTCACAAATTGTCTATGAACAGAATTTGATTTTGACAGATTTGTTCAATATTCAAAATAGGCAGAACATATTCCAGGTTATATCTTGTTTGCAAATCATTTGTTTTCAGCACAGATGTGCATTCAACTGTTTGCTGAACATCATCCTCTGCTGCTGGTTGGAGGAGCAAAAGATTTTACAACAGAGAAAGGAGAAATCTAGCTTCCTCACACTAACAGGCACCTGCATGAGCAGAGCAGACTCTGCCAGAAGGGTCAAGTTGAGATATTCTTGTAGAGAACTGATGGAGGCACCTGGTGTTGGTTGGCCTTCTCCCTGCTTCACCCAGAACCTTGAGCCACCTGGACACCTTTCCCCATCTTGATCCCTCCCCTAAATGTCCCATAGGAGATTTCACACTCAATCCCTTTAAAATGTCCCATAAGTTTTGCACAGCTCTTCCCCCATACGGTCCAAACTAACTCCCACACTCCTGCGCGCAATGAGCCCTTGATTTGCTGGAGATGGCCAGGGAGGGAAGGATCTTTCCTTGACCTGTCTCAGTGTGTTTTATCCCAGGAACAGTGGTCTGCTTGCCCTCCTTGTATTGCTTCAGAGTAGCTGATTTGGGGGCTCTGGTTTTGTTCTCTTTATTGGGACCTGGTGTTTCATTTGCTGAGTCTTTGGTCAGGGAACCTAACCAAAAGGTTTGAGTATCCTCCATTTTTTTTCCATTGTCATTACAAAGGGAGGGGAAACCTGCTTCAGTGGGGCAAGTGGTGAAACCAGCCAGTGGTCTAGGTTTGTGAGTGGAGAGGGGAAAGCCCTCAATATGAAAGCCGGGTGCCTAAAGCTAATCCCAGGCTGACACTTCCACACTAATCAGATACTCTTCCATCTTTCTGGTGCTCTCAAGAGACTGATTAAATGGAGGGATCAATGGATGGCTTCACGGTAATTTCACACTCAGAGAGGATTCCTTTCACCTCTTGTTATAATTAAAATAACTGACATTTTTCTATGTTAATAAGCTACTTTATTGCTTGGTGTGGCTTAGTAGGGCATAACGAACTCCAGCATGGACTGGTTTGCTAATGCATATTGTCCTTTTTAGTTCTATAGATACAGATGGTTTCTCAATACCACATGAAAGATCAATTTGACTAAGATATGGTATTTAGTATTAGAATTTCTCATGCACGTATTAAACAGTATATTTAAAGGTCATAGCAATTTAAAT
Source organism: Corapipo altera (assembly GCF_003945725.1). Classification (NCBI taxonomy): domain Eukaryota; kingdom Metazoa; phylum Chordata; class Aves; order Passeriformes; family Pipridae; genus Corapipo; species Corapipo altera. Next base: position 4,610,674 of record NW_020884928.1, read on the forward strand.
TGTGATCTGATGAACCTTGCAGTTTAGTACATTATACATTAGATGTATGTTCAGATTTTTAAGTCAAAGACATTAAAAACCATTCTTTTATAATTTTATTCTGAAATTGTTGGGTTTTGTACTTGTGACCTTTAGTGCTTTTACCTTGGGCAGAAGCCGTATGATTTATTTTTACACCGGCTCCTGTAATCCCCTTGGCAGTGGGGAATGCCCAGCACAGAAAAAGGCATGATCACGAAAAGTAATCTGGACTTGGAAATACTGTACGCCCTCTTGTTTCAGCAACACAGAAATAAAATGTCTTGTTTTTAGAAAAATCAGATCAATTTCCTAAGGGTCTGGTTAAACTGCCGAATGTAAATTGCGATTGGAATTGGCTGTTAAAGATCTTGGTTGAGCAGGTTAAACATCTGCTGGATGTATTACAGTTTTATTTGTACTTCATCTGTAACTGGTACGATTAAGCCAATCAGAGTAAGTGAATCAAATCTAATTTACTCTCTAATGGACCAAAAAGGAACGAATAAACACAGCAGTATTAGATTCAAATGATTAAACATGTCTCTGAGGTATTTTTTTTCTATTTCAGCGTACAAGAGTCACAGTGTTTATGCTGTAATTAATCACTAAGGAGTGATGTAAACTAGTTTGAACATTCATTCTTTTTTCATATGGTTTCATAAAAATGCTAAACAAAACATGTGAATGCAATGAAATAAATTCCACTGGAATTGGATACATTTATTCATATAACCATTTACCTTCTATCTAAAATAATTATTGGATTGACACAGAGAGGCACATTTATCAAATTGGATGAAAATTTGTTGTAGCAATCTTTTTCACATTACTAGGCCTTTTAAAAACAAAATTTAGCCTATGTGTACATAGCTGTCTAAGATACACATGTTCAGGTTCATTAGGTGAGCATAAAAGCTAAAGTTACATAATCAGGATTAATTTGATATTTTAAAACTATGCAAAATGGAACTGCTACTGCTCTGCATTAACTAGAAGCTGCACACTGTAAGTTTGGAGTCCTTCCTGCTTCTCACCACCAGAAAGTAAACCTCAGCCTACAGCTGTTTGCTCACACTGCCAGCTGGAAAGAGGATTTAATCTAAAACAAGTAAGCTAAAGAAGAAAACTATTTAAAGCATTAATAAATGGAGTACACAGAATGATTTAACCATATCGTATGAAAATAACCCTTTCCTTTGGAATGACTTGCTTTTTTTGTGCCAGTGTGATGCCTATAGGTTTTCATACTCCAAGAGGGTCCATTTATTAAATAGCTTCCTTTGGTGTCTCTGGAGACATTTTACCATGGCAGGAGGCAGCTGCAGTTCCCATGGGGTTGCTTCACACCCCCTTGTTTCTCACTGCACCTTTTCTGTCATCCTTAGCCTATATGATCTTACACGGAGTTATGTTTTGGCTCTTCTGCTGTGGCAGAGAAAGTATAGTGTCACATATGAAGAGACTGGAAATAACAAATACTTGATATGTGTGAATGTGTTTTATTCCATGGTGAAACATCTTTGCAAATATCAATATTCTACAATGACTGAGTGTTTCCACAACCTCCTGAAGTTCTTTGTCAGGACTTTGTTAGGGCACATCTAGGGCAGAGTTAAAAGGAAAGTCAGAAATTATTCAGAATATTTTGTGAGAAAGCATGTTGGTCTGGAACTTGTAAGTTTACTTAGATATTTAGCAAACAACTGAAGATAAAAATAGCAGGATTTGTACTCTGGAACCAGTACTTTTTAACAACTCAGGCTATCATCATTCATCAAATCACTTACTTTAAAAAGCAAATTCTCAGTGACAGTTTTTAGTCTGGGCTTGTACAGTATCTAGAGTGAGGAGTCCTGGCCCACAGCTGAGGCTTTGGAATGACATAACCATCAGACATACTATGTTGCTATAGCAAATTTACCACTGCCTTGGCATAGACTATAGCGCATATTTTTATCAGTCAGTACCATTCCCAAAAATATTTTTGCAAGTGGGGCCACTAAGATGAAGGAATCGTTTCCACAACCTGTGTCAGCATGTGATTCCTGACACGACTGGGATGTGACTTGCAGTGATGGCATGGGGAGCTCCTTGTTACCTTGGTGAGCTGCATAGCCCCACAGAGGCATCGCATTCGTGTCTGGGCTATGCAGGCCGTGGTGGAAAGCACACCAGCACAAAGCCTCAACGCTTACCCTGGCCTTTGGAATGCTAAGAGAAACAACAGGCCAGGTGTTGCAGCTGTGAGGAAATTTCAGCAGGTCCTCTGTGCTGCATCCAAAGGGCTGGGCGGGTAACCCCATCCCCCTTGTACCTTCAGACACTTACAAGCCAAACAACTGGGCTCCAATATCACACAACCTGTGAGCCCAACTCGGCTGAGAGGAGATGACGTTTTAAAATCACCTTGTGGTTGTCCCTAATTTTATGAGTTTTCTTTTCAGAGCAAAATCAGTTTAAATCATGACTGACCTGTGCAATTTTGCCCTGAAATGGCATGAGAGAGCCTGGATAGTCAGTGAGAGCTGAGACGGCTGGAAATATAAAATTGATGTAAGTATGTGGAAGGATTCAACCTGTACTAAACGTCAAATACAGATGAAAGGTTTGATTTTTAGCAGGCATCAAGTGAATGAACTCAGCACTAATGCTCAGCCACCTATCTGTGTAAACATGCTATTCACACGCATCCTTCCTTTGCTTGGGTTGCTGCTGTCATGTGACACAATCCCGATGACAAGAACCAGACTCCTAGGGCATTTGTACCATGCATATGTTATATCAGGAGTGAGATGCATGCCACAAGCCTGTTGGATAATCTGCAGATCTTTTGCAATAGTCTTTTCTTCACAATGTTTTATTTAAGGAATTGAATCAATAAACCTATTCTTGTAATACTGTCCAATCACCTGTTGCCTTCAGTGAGTGACTTTTGTGATCAATGATCCATGGAGTCAGTTCAAAGGATGCATGTACTCTGCTTGCTGCCCTGGTGTAATTGCTGATACCAAGTCACTGGTTATGAAGTGGATTGGCTCAAGGAAAGTGAAATCTGCATGTAAGATTTTCAGAGCTGAGTGTGAGAATGGATGTTGAAATGCAACATCTGCCTACAGATTTCTGTTTCTTTCATTTTTACTCAGGCTTACAGCTGGGTGTTAAGTAATGCAGTTCTAAAACATATGTAAAGTGCAAAACAAGCTGTTTATTTTCAAAGTGGCAGACAAATTCAAAATTACAATGAATAATTTAACTAGCATGATTAATAATTACTTCCTCTTAAAAATATAATGAGTATGGCTTTGATGGGTGGATTTAATGCACTGTACCTAGCAAATATAGTTTTTGAAAACCACTTTAAAATACCCTAACTAATCACCTGGAAAATAACTGTGTGCCAAATGAAAGGGACAGGAGCAAGCAATTAATTAGCAGCATGACAGTGAGAAAACACCTTTCCAGAGTCATGACATCAAAGTTAAAATTCAAAGTATCTATCACTGAAGAAGCAATTGTGCAGATATGCAAAGGAGTTTAAACTCCTACAAATGGACAAAGAGTAAGGATGAAGCACAGAGAAAGCCTAGAGCTCTTCCTGGGGATGGGCTAGAAATGGGCTGCCAAAGGGAAAACTGCAAAGATGGTTTTGATGTGAGGCGTGGTCAGAGGTAGGAGTGGGAAACAGCAGCTAGAATAGAAGAAACTTCAGTGAGAGATCTTTTCTCAGAAACAGGGCTATAGACGTGCTGGATGTTTATAGCATTTGCTTTTCAGAATGATTCTTGGGGTTTAATTCTTGATCACCATATAATTTCTTTTATGCAATGTGACTGCATGAAAACTGTTTAATACTGTTTAATGCATGCTTTTACTCATGTGTTAGGGCAAAGCTTGAATTAACGCGCTCTGAGCTGCATGCCATCTTTACAGATCTGCATCATCTTGCTTTCTCCTACTGTCTCTCCTTCTGACTATAAAATTTTTCCCACTGTTTTGCACAATAGGGAACATGTACCAGGCAGGAGGCTCATCCCAATGTGCCATACAGATCTGTCTGCTGGGAAATGAGCTTGATCTGCCTCATGCTGGAAAGGACTCAGATCTGAACACCAGACTAGCTGATAAAATTATGTTGCTACTGACTATATTTTTTAAAGAAACAAAAGGAGCTGGTTGTCTGTACCCAAAGGGATGATTTAAGTGACAGAGTGTTGGTCTGTGAATCTCACATATGTTTTTTGAGTCTGGGGCCAGAGAAGGAACAGATGTCTAAGTCTGGAAGAAACACTCTTCCTTTTTTAGCACTTCCTATTGACTATTATAAGGTGTCCCCTCATTCAGTAGTGATTCCTCCATATCTAGTTCTCCCTGTGCCTAATGTAGATGCCTAACTTGGCAGTGAGAGCTCAGTGGAGGAGCAGTGCTCCTGATGTAGTGCTCCCTGGTGAACACCTCCACATACGGGGGCTGCAAACCCACAATTGTAGCGAGTACAGGGTGCAGTAGCTGTCAGGTTCAACTTCAGTCTTTTCGTCTCAGCTCTTTATAAGTGTGCTTAGGAGAGCAAAGTTGGTATGGAAACTGCCACTCACAAAGGAAAAGTACTTTGTACCACAAGATCCTGGAGGAAGAAGATGTGTCAGGAAGTGAATGATTTTTTTGTTTGTGGCAATGACCTCTCCAGAAATGCTAATAGTCTCTTGGTAGATATTGCTATACAGATTAGCCTTTGTATGTAATAAAGGGTTGTTGGAACCCTTCAGTTCAGAAAGGGTTGGATTGATATTTTATTTTTGAATCTGTTGTTCTTTACCAGTTGCTGTAGGTATTGCTAACTCCTTTGGCAGAAACGTTGTAATCAGGAGGACATTGATGGCTGAATTGGCAACATTATTGCTCACTCTCTTTGCTCATTAGAGACATCATAGTATCTGCTATTCCTGAAGCAGACTTTCAAGAGTGGGAAGGGCATATTTTCTCTAGGTTAAGTGGGATGTACTATTATTTTGAAGTTAGCATGAGTTCTGTTGTGATCTTATCTTAAAACAGGAAATAATAGTCATCCATTCTCATTCTACAGCACCTAAAATACTGATAAAAATCCATTTCAAGTTTAAGTGCATGGCACTGTCTTTGCCATGCAACCTGTGGGCTGGCTTCCCAGGTGGCTGCAGAGCAACCCTAGTGGGTTTTTGGTTCGCCAGCAAAGTCAAAGTGAGAGGTTGAGACTGTGCTCTTCACCCCAACTCCACCTTTGAAATCTGCACAAACAGTTGAGGTCACACATGGTAGAAATCCAAATGATGACTTGAACACAGAGGCTGCCATGGAAGCCCCTTTTCCTCAGAGGTGCCATTGCTAGCACCTGCTGCCAGCAGAGAGCCCCTTGAGCTGCAGGTTGTGTGCCAGCCCACTCACCCTTTCACTCAGACCCCCTGGCACCCCTCGATCATCCCAACTGACCTGGGACTAAAGTGCACACCATAATTTACCCAATCCACACAGCTAGCCATCTGAATAACCGTTCCCAGAGCACATCCCACTGCAGGACCTGTCCTCCTACACAATTCCCCCTGTCAGGCACTGTTATCTCATATCCTCCTTCAGCTCTCTCTCCTGCTCATGGATGCTGCAAAGATGGGCATTCATAATTAGTTTTTGGTTTTAATAAGATCCATTCACCCATTCTGTGACACAGTTCATTTGTGACTTTATTATAGAAACACAAAATTTTATTTTAAACAGAGGTAATTTTTATGAGTGAAGTGCAGAGTGCTGCCAGTTTTCTCCCCTGTCGCTCATCTACAAAAGTATTTGGGTGGATATAGGAGAAGGTAGATCAGAAACTTCTTCACACTGTGCCAGAGAATATAAAACTTGAAGGCAGCTGACAAAAGGTGGCAATGAGACAGTAAGAGAACTATGTTGTTGCAGAGGGATAAAAACCTAATGCCATAAAGACAGCATTACTGAAAAATAAATCTAAGTTATGAGCACATATTTAAAGAGCACTTGAAGAAGGCAGCAAAATCATATTTATGTAAAAGAGGTAAAATCTGTGGTTGCAGAGTTTCGAGAAGCTTCCAGTTGACAAGACCATTTATTGGCCTCGGCATGTCATCAGGCTGGGTTAGCACATCACTTATCACAGCCAGGTTAGCTCATCACTTATCATAGCAAACTCCTAGCTACCCTTTCTTTATATTTTTCTAAACATCTAAGGTTCAAGCTGCCTCTTAATGTCTGAAAATACTGATTACACATACCTTACTGATTAATTGCAGTCTGAATATTAGTATTATAGATGACATGATTTAAAATACTCTTTTTGATGATACAGTGTGGATAAATTTGGATTACATATGTCTCCTTATGTAAAAGAGATCTTCTTCTTTTGGTAACACATTGTCTGCTGCGTTTGCCTAGCACCCCCTACCATATGCTCTTTAAAACAAGCTGTTGCATTTCAAGAATTGTCCCTAGTAATTAACAGGAAAAATATTGTTGTTTTTTTCTCTGAATAAACTAGAACACCTTGCATCAATTAAGACTAATTTTTTTCCCCTCTGGCTAGTTGTTCCTGTAAGGCATAAAATCACTTCCTTCTGTTCAGTTCCTCACCTCCTGCCTGTCAGTTCAGCCTTTAGCACACTCCTCCCAGTAAATACAAAGCAAGCTTTTTCCAACCATCTTTTCATCTCCCTTTTCCTCTTTGTCTCTGAGCTTCTTGAAATCCTTAAATTTAATTTGCTCTGAGATCTCCTTTTCGTCTGTTTTGCTCTCTTTATTCTTGTGCGTAGGTTTTTCCTCTCTTGCTTCCAGAAACCTATGTCTGGACCAGTCTCAGAGCTGCTATTTGCATCCCCTTGAACCTCTTTCTTGTTTCTGGATCAAGAATTAGCTTCCTTCTTTAATTCCAGAAAAATTTTGCCTCTGTGACTTTCTGTTCTTCCATATAATCTCCCTAGTACTTGATCAGTCAATGCTCTGGGCCATATGGGCTCTCTGTTCCCTCTTTCCCTTTCAGCCACTGTAATCTTCAAATCCTTTTCTTTTCCCTCCAGCACATCAATTCTGGCCCATGACATTTGCTTATTGATAGCTATAGGTATATTATATACATACGTATTTGTGTCTATAACTATGAGTCTCATAGAGTCCCTCAACTCTGATTTCCTTCCTTCTTACAGTTCCTCTCCTTTATGGTCTGTCTGATATGCCCTAGATACTCCAAAGCTTTCTTAAATCCAGAGTGGTGGCAGTTGAAAAAGTTGTCCATCACTGTCTAGTTCTCTCCTTTTTGTGACAGTTGCAGGTTTGCTTGATATCTAGCCATCCAAAATTCAGAAAACAAGATAACTGTCTTAAGAGAAGAATGTTTTTCATCTCTTGATGCCTAGAGTTCTCTTCTTCAAAGTTACCAAAATGACTTTGTGTTCTATTGGTTTTAAATTATTTTCCACCACTATCATATAGGAATAGTTTTCATATAAACCTATAGCTAAGTTCCCAACAAAATGAGGAACCTCTTCAACCAGAATTTTGCCTAGGTTTTGTTTAATTTGTGGTGGGTTTTCTTGGTTTGTTTTTTTTAAAGGAGGCCAGAAAATGAGAAGGTTGCTTAAATGGCAAGCTTCTTCTTTGGCAAAGAAGACATTTTCAGGAATATTAAAGAGTCCACAGCTCCAAAATTAGATCCTCTTGACTGAACATGCAAAAGAAATCATGAGTTAATTGCTGTCTTAAGAAATAAAGCTGTTGTGATGTCAGAAGCTGATCTTAATTCCAACTTTAGGTATTGTAATTCCTTGTGCAGGTGTATCAATTACTTTGGCCTGCTCTTCAACTTGGAAAGAGATCAAGGTTTCCTAGAAAGTTAACAGGAAAAAAAGGTGTTCTGAAAACTGGTTATCTGGTTTTCACAGGGTCTGACCAAAGTCTGAAGATGCAGAAGACTGCAGAAGACTGAATGTAGTGGAAGACAACTGGAAAATTGGAAAATCCCTGTTTTCTTTAGATTGAATCTCCACTTAATTTTAGCATGCAGGGGCTTTGTTCGATTTACAAAGACCATCAAATGTGTGGATCAAATACAGCAGCAGTTGAACTCTGCCTCACAGAGAAACGTTAATCCAACACTTGGACGCATCAAATGATGATTTGACTCCTCTTGGAACTCATTGGTGATGGATTTGCTTCTTCTAAAACAGCAGCTGTTTCAGTTATGTGTTACCAATTAGGAAATCATTTTCCCATATATTGAGCCCGTAGAACATATGGTATGTTGAGGTCCCCATAATCACATTCGTATGCACCCTCACCACTGACTATTCCCTAGAGAATCTAAAACTCTGCTAAATACAGTGTATAGTCCCTGAAATAGACCCCTATAAGGTCCGGCCACTACTACTACAGGAGTAAACCCCCACTGGTATGGCCTCCAACTATCTCTCCAAAATTACCCTCCTCTGGTGAGATGGTTATCAACATAAAAAATTTCAGAAGTTCAATTATATTTAATTTTGTAACAAACATTTATTTCTGAGCATGTTTGGTTTTTTTTTCTCAGTGTTTTCCTATTCTAAACTCCAAATAAGATGTTTTTTCCCTTGGGTTTCATTGCTGTATATCCCATTCTGCATGAAGGGATATGTTAAAGGAGAAAGGAAGTGTTTGCGTTTTCAAGCCAGTCCACAGGTCTGAAGTGGAAATGTGTAACGGTTGTATTGTACAATGGCATCTTGTGCGTGTCCTAAGTGGCTTGGAGTGCCAGACAAACTGCCATACAACAGTGACATTACACCACAATGTGGTAAAAGTGGATCAAAGGGAAGATCTTAGCCATACCCTATGGAGAAGTGCAAGAATCTTGGAGAGACTTGTTCTGTCTAAGCCAGGAGAAGACATTTTTGCTACTCTGCATTGAAAAGCACTAGGTGAGTTCTTCTTATTCATTCCCTGTAACACTGAAAGCTGCTAAAAGCTGGTTGAAGAGGAGGAGTTTGTCTGCTCCACTGGCTTGGGAGAACCTTCAGACCAGCTGGTGGAGAATCTGCAACCTGCCAGCACCTGAGTGAGGGCTGCCCACAGACGCCTCAGAAGCCTGTCTCGTTCACAGACAGATATTTTGCCACCTGACTCAAAACAAATCTCTGCTCAGAGCATGCTTTTTAACAGTCAGCTTTCATCACTGCTTCCAGATACCGTCTTCTTCTTTGCAGCCTGGAGAAGGATGGTGGTCTGGGTGATTTCCAGAGAAGTAAATGTTAGTAGTGCTGGGAGCAGCTTCCCTGCATTCGGATGTAATGGTAATGAAACAAAAACAGTGTTGCCAAGTATCACATCTTTTCTCACGTATTCTGTAACACATAATGTTCTCTAAAGCTTCAGTTCAGAATATCATCACAAGAAAAATCTATCTTGTCTTTAATTCATTTGCATATAACTTCATAGATATATACCAAGGTAAAGTAAGTTTCAAACAAAATTTAAAACATCTAAGAAGCTCAGTGTACATTGATGTTCACTTGGTTTGTGTACTTTGGTATAGTAATGAAATTAATGCCATTTACAGGTAATTATAGCAACTATCAATGAAACAAAGTTTCTAAAAAAGAAGTAAAAATTAATGGAATTTTTCTGAGTTGTGTTGCTGGTTATGTCTTCTTATTCTGTTATTTTAGCTCTAGCTAAATCAATTTTTAGGCTTCTAAGTTATTTTAAATTTTAAATAACATTATTTAACTTAGTTTTACCTAAAAAGTTTTCAACATTCTTTTAAATCATATTCAAGCTCTGACGCTTTTTAAAAAGAACTGATACATGAATATACACTGTGGAACTTAGTCTTTAAAATAAATTGTGCTGGGATGGCAGTAATGATAACAAGGAACACCACACTCTGGGAGGGGAACTGTAACAAAAACCAGGTATTGGCTGTCTCATGTATCATCAGTATGGAAGTGAGAAATTTCTTATCACTATTCTCAGCTAGTTACATGAAATTTAATTCTTCCAAATTCAACTAAAAAATACATAATTCTAATTTTGCCGTGCATATGTCCTGTACAGGGCCAGGAGTTGGACTCAATGATCCTTGTGGGTCCCTTCCAGCTTGGCAGATTCTGTGACTCTGTGATTCTGGTTACAAGAAGACTATACCTGTGGCAGATGCATCAGTCATTCAAATTAGTAAAGACCAGCAGAAAAGACACATTAACAATAGCTTCTTACTGTGGAGTTAATATACAGGACTCTCACAGAGTTAGTGGTATAATGAATGCATAGGTGAAGCAGATAGACCTTCCTTTTTATTGTGTGGGTTTTTTTCTTTTTTTTCCCCCCATCCTTGAAAGGAAATATTTTAAAAAGTGAACTATTTGCTAAAAGAAACTATATGCACTATCAGTTCACTGCAGTGGGAACCACTGGGCTGTACCAGATGGAAACTCCTATCTCTGTGTATCTATTGAAGGATGACTTAATGACTTTCTTGCCTGTTCTACATTATCTAAACATTTATAAATTACTTTTAAACCTGGGATGAAATACAAACATGTTTGACTTCCTGTCTTTGTCAGAAGTGTATTTAAAAGACTACTGGCCATATTCTGGTCTATGAAGTCTCATGTATACAACCTTTGATGCTGCTCCTCCTACAAATCGTTTGTACCTTATGCACACTGTATTTTTAAAGGTGCAACTAATAAGACATCTTTACTATCTGCTGGCTCTGTCTCCCACAATCTCTTCCTTTCGTTAATCTTGGAATAAAGTCTCTGAAAACTAGCAATATCCTTGGTGTATATATAGTTCATTGGGGCACCAACCAACTGCTGCATTACAAATTACTATTAATAAATCATTGCAAAAATTCAAAGATCTTAATTGCATCAGAATAATGGTTCTGCTATAGAGAGAATGCACAAGGGGTAAAATTGCACTGCAGGATTGGCAACTGTTTGCCTTTAATATTAATAGATTAATTAGAGAGTGCATTTGAGACATGATTGCCTGCAAAAATTTTCTTCCCAAACTGATGCAGTGAACTCAACAAGATGAAACTTTGGTTGTCAATGGTTACTCTGTAGATCTCTGAAGAAATTTATTTTTGTAATAACTTACAAAATATTGGCATCATCATTACATGTTCAAATGTGATTAAGAGTTCAGTGAGTGTGATATTTCAAAACATGTTCAAGATGTTTAATGCTAATGCTCTTGAAATAAATCTTATGCCTTCCTAAGGTAAAGATTTCCTTTGGTCTTTCAAGACCCACATCATCCCACGAGACATACAAACCCTATGGATTTTTTGAAAAGATTTTTTTTGTTAGCGAGTGGAATTGCCACAATCTGAGCTCAAGTTCCAAGAGTAGCAGCTGGTCTATGGAGAAAAACAAAAGCCTGGGTGAAAAAGAACACAACAAAGGAAACAGTGAAAACCATGACTCTGAAATGCACAATGGTACAGTACTGAATCAGTGCAGCTGGGAGTGTGAGCTGCCATTCAGACTAATTGGTGATGCATTATCAACGCTGGAGTGATGTGTTTGAAAATAGCTACCTGTGATTGCAAACACAGCACTGGCACCATCTACCAAGTACCGATGCTTCTATGAGAGCCATTGCAAACCTAGTGAAACAGCATCCCTGGCTAACCTGTGGCAGAATATGTTATCACAGTTTAGAGCTATAGGGAGCAACACGTGTCTGCACTGATAAGTTATAAACCTAAAATCTTTGATTTCTGACAGTTTCTTCCTGCAGCAAGTGAAGTATGACAGTTTCTTCCTGCAGCAAGTAGATTATTGTCCAAAGAATCAAAAGAGCAATGAGTTTAAGTCATGGTAAAACAATCCCAGGTGAGACAGTAGGTTAAATTCCGTAATGGCAATGACACAATAAGGCAGCAGGATGCAGAGGATATAGGCATGGCTTCTCTGGAGCTGCAGAACTCTGAGCCCAGCTGCCGTGAACAGCAAAGGCAGAGCTGATCCTGCAGTGGGGGAGAAGGAAGGGAGCAGATCATATGTGAAGACTGTTCCTAGATTTATTTTTCCATATCTGTTATTTTCTTGGTTTGCACTCTTCATTTTGTTTCTGTTTTGTATGTTCACCTAAAATATAAATATATGCTACACCTAAGTTTAAGCAGCATCCTATGTCTATATAGTTATTCTGTTCAGTAACATGAACTGGTTTATACAACAGGGATGCAGCATTTGACATTACAAAATGAAACAAAAAGTACAAAAGCATGGTACTACACTGACATAAATTTCTTTGCAGATTGAAATTCTTAGCCTCTAGCCCTAAGAAACTTGCTCTCTTCCATTTTAGAAACTTCAGAGCTCTCATACCTTATAGTTAATTAATAATAAACTGTTACATATAGTCAGAAAAAGCTGTCAGAAGTTGATTTAATCCAATATGATGCAAGCTTGTCTTAGAAATATTCCTAAAAGGCATAATATGAAGGCATGATATTTGAATAGCAAAACAGTCAGAGACAGACTCTATAGCAACAGGCAGCTGATGATCCGCCTTCCCCAGCTGTTAAGCTGCTGTTTTGCTAACAAAGAATCTGCTAACCTCACTCTTCAGACAAGGTGTTATTAGGAATGAAACCAACTTAAGTGAAAGTGGAAACACCTATGCAGATGTTTCAACAGCAATTAAAAGATTACTGAATTTTGTCCCCGATCTTCAAATCAGAATTTTAATTAACTTTAATTAACTTAAGGGCAATGAGAAAAGATGAGAGGGAAAAAAGTAACAAGACAACCGAAGCTGCTGTGTTCTCAGAAAGAACAATCATATTGCCTTCATGATTTCAGGAACTACTTGCAGAAGTCTTTGCAAATGGAGATAAAGTGTAGGTCTTGATTTCAAATGCATGTAAGTCATTTATGTTCAGCAATGGGCTGTCCAGCTCAAGAGCTTGGTTCAGGGTTACTGAGGTTATTTAATTCATTTGAAATCAATGGATCTAGAGTTGCTGAAGATCTTTAAGCATCCCTATGTAAGTTTTGTGGCTTTCAATGGCCTCATAGCTAGAGAAAATAGGAAATACTACTTTAGTTACAGACATCCTCAGTGGCTTTGAACAGATGTTTCTAGCAAGGCTGTATGCCGTCTCCACTTTAAAAAAACAGTATTTTTTCCTGTGGCCTTCTTATGTGCTGTGAAGAAAAATCTGATGGTAGAGTTTTGACGGTCTCAGTCTCAGCAGCAGATAATCTGGCTGTAAAAAAGACACCCTTTCATAGCAGGATGAAACAAGAAACACTCCAAATACTGAAGAACAATAAACTGACCCACCATGAAATAACCAACTACTAAGCATTTAGGGTGCTAAAGGCAGTGGGAAATGCAGGTTGAAATCCTCCGTGTACTTCATGCAGAGCAGGGAAGGGAACCATGGTTTCTATGCCTTGGATGATCAATTATGGGGAGAAAAGCTTCCTTTCCAGTTAAAAATTCTATCCAAAACCTGAAAGACCTTTTTCAGTGAAACGATATACTTTCCTTCCAAGTGCTTTTTTTGACAAATGCAAGTTTTCAAACAAAATTGTGTTGCCAAAACATTCCAGTCAACTCTAGCACTCAGCCAGTGTGCAAAAGAGCCCACCTACACAGATCCCTGGAGAGGAGCCCCAGGGAGTCCCACCACCATCAGAGTTTACCCCAGTGTCACTGGAGCTTCGGGTCCCCTTTACTTTCTCACTTGTGTTATTTCATTGGACTTAATGCCAAAAACAAAGCACAAAGATCTAATGCAGCAAAACACAAGGAAACTCAGAATCAGAGACACTGTGTCCAGTGTGTACCTTGTCCTAATACAGCAAAAGAGATAATTCTGTCAAAGACACAAAATAACTAGGTTATTTAACATTGTCTACTGAATTCTTGCTAGGTAACCAGTATGGGAAGATTAACCCATAATCCTCCACCTGTTTCTAAGGGATGTTGAGCCACAAGCGTCTTATACTCCCTCTAATGTCACACTTGAGTGACAGTCCATCACCATTTATGTTCACTAATAGGATGTTGAGAATGAAATCTCTGCTTTTTCATTGTGTAGTGCTCCTCCATGTATATATCCAAAGGCTGGCTATCAAGACTGTCATGAGCCTTCAACTCTCTTGGGTACCACTGTGATGAGCACAAAGCATAAATGTCTGGATTGATAAAATGAAAAGTTGACAAACTGCTAAGGTAAGATAAATCCTGAAATCACAGCATGGTAAGCCATGGCAATGGACAATTCAGCTTCTAATATACACTATAACAGAATGATAATCTTTCTTTACCTTACCGCCTATGGACTTCTGTCTTAGACTAAAGTTGTAATTTCTGTTTGTCATGGATCCACCTTTTCCTTCTGTTTGTACAATGCCTAGGACAGGGATGTTGAAACTGTAATGTGTCCTCCTACTTAGGCAAGACTGCTCCTACAACACTGATAACAATTATATAGTCAGTCTTTCCAAGAAGGAAGGCTGCATGAAGAGAATAATGAAATTGCACCTGCTGTTCCTATATTGTGTAAAATGTCTAAAATGTCCATTATTTTCTTTTTTAATATACATGTAATGCTATATATGTAATAATATTCCAGATCATTCCAAAAACAGTGAGACTCTCTATTAATTTCACTTGTGATCATAACGCTAGCAGCCGTGCTTCTTAATCATTTGAATATGCAATTAAGAAAATGGCATGCAACTTCAAATTGGCAATGCGTAGGATAAAACGTCTTCACCCTGAAGGGACTGAGTTAAGCTTCCTTAAAGCAACATCTTTCAAGGCTGCCCAAGACTTTTTTTTCCATTTCTCTCATTCTTCTTGCGAATATAACTGTACACCAAGCCATACGGGCAGCATAAACCTTTTGAAATATCTGGTGTGCTCTTCCTGCACAGCTGAGAAAAAGAAATTGGAAAAAGTCAAATTGCAAAGCTAGTCCTTTGCTTTCCATGGAACCAAGCCCAGGCTTTGACTCTGTAGTCAAAGCTCTAACCAAGGCAGGAGTAGAGCAAAGGGTTAGAGTTCATGTTTAATCTCTTTCCTTACACTTTCAACTCCAATAGTATGCTTTCATTGACACTCAAATTTATACAAAAATTAAAAAACCCCTGAAGTCTCTGCCAACCAATAATAATGAGTGTCAGTATTTTGATACATGAAGCAGCTGGTATCTCCTACTAATATTTCAATTAGCAATATGAATGCTAGTTATAAATATTTCTGTGCACTTTGGAAATCTACAGTTGGAAGGCTTGGCTGGAGAAGATTTGGAATTGCTAGCATTTAGTGACATAGCCTGAATACCTCTTGAAGCAGCAGGTGGAGAGGCTGCTATACAGATACTACACAGGTATGTTTTCATATTGCAAACAAGATCCCGGCACTGCTTGTAGATAAGATTTGGTATTGATTCCCAGTGCCCCAAGCAGGAGCATGAGGGAGCCAGAAAGCTCTGTTTATATGTGTCAAATTTCTGCCCAAATTACAATTTGAAAATTCACTTGGCTTGCGATCAGTTGAGGTTTATTCAAATTTAGGTTTTTAATGCACTGACTATTTCATAATATGCAAACTCTGATATGTGTGAGCAAACTGGGAGCCTGAAGGTAGGTGAAAGCTGAGATGAAGGGAAGAGGTGAAGGAACAAAAATGGGACTGGATAGGAAAGGGTGCAATTTACTGATGAGGTATGAACTAGATCCCAAAAAGATCCAGAGTCAGCAGGCATGTGAAAGACTGAAATCGAGGGAGGGGAAAGGAGAGAGTCTGAAGCTGAAGACTAGGATTGCTTGAAGGAAGGGATGAAAGTGGTCACACTTCCGGAGAAGCTTCACTTTCGACTTTGCCTTCCCCCCCTCATTAATTAAATATACAGCACAGCAACAGCACACAGATCTTTGGCCATTCAAGGAAAGCAATGGCCTTGTAGTACTGACATAGTTTTCTTGTTTGGATTTTCTTTTTCCTTTTAGCTTGAGAGCTGCATAGCTATTTCACTTTATCTTAAAAACAGAATTAGAAGAAAAAATCACTCTTGCTGTTATCTTTCTCTTCCCAGCAATCCCTACCTCTGATGTGGAGTTCTGCTCTCTGTTCCCTGTTCCTGTGCTTCCTTTCTCCTCTGCTAGATTTGTAGTCTGGCCATGTAACAGAGCATGTGACTTTTTATATCCTGAAAACTAATGCAGAGGTGTTAGAAATACTGTCATAATTGTTTGAAGAAAACTGCTAGCCTTTCCAGAAGGAGAGGGGAACAGCAGGAGGGTTCTTTTAATGTAAGTTTAATTATAATGGCCAAGTAGCTCAGCACCATCAGAGCATAAGTTACAGCTCCTTGTTTATCATACACCTGCCAGGAGAAATTTCAGATTCTTTAAGATATATGTCTAATAACTGGTGTCAGTCCCTAAAGGCACAAACCTTCTGCTCCATATCCTTTTCCACTTTAAATTGATCATTTTTTATTGAACTATGAAAACACATAGCAACAAATCCTCTAAAATTAATAACTTATACAATGAAGTGAGATTAATGAAATTCTTTATAAAACAGCTTAATCAGTGACAAGGCTAAATGCTGCAGTTCACAAGTTCTGAACTTGGAAATTCACAAAATAAATCACTTCTGTTTATTCAAGCTGAGTTTATGCAATTCAGACGGTAACAGTAACCTTCAATGGACGTGCGAAGATTCAGTGGAAGAAGAACAAAGCCAACAGATGGTACCACATGTAATTCTTTAGCAGTGTTCGCTAACTTTTTATTTCATTAAATTATTTAATTTTGCATGGCCATTTGTGAATGCATCAACAATACTCAATTTAGTATATGACACAATGTTTCTTCATGCCCATGAGTAGCAGGTCTAAAATTTTCAAGACCAGTTTTAGCACAGCTATAAAAGCTTGAATGGAGTCTCAAAATATTTTATATCTGGAAGCTGATTTTTTTTTTCCTCTCTGCTTTTTCACTGACTATCAAGACTGTTGCAGAAACACCTCCCAGGCATGTCATTGTAGAATGTCTGGTGGGTGTGCAGTGGTCTTCAGCTGTGCCTGTTGTTGTAGGAGTGCTGGGCAGCAGTTTTGGACTGTATTATTGACTGTGTGCCAGCCTTCAAATCTGGTGCTAAACTTAAATGCTTGTTGTCAGTGGTACTATTCCCTTGAGTATTACTTGCAGGATTAGGTATTACGTGCACAAAATTACCCAAATTGTATGGTTGCTGCAAAGCTGAGAGTAAGTGTTCTGGAACTATGTTCTGAGATTCTATGGTGGGCTTTGCTTATTTTTAACACTACTCTAAATCACAAGGAACATCTTCTACCAAGATACCAGTGGTGTAAGTCACAGCTTAAAAGACAGCCAGAAACAGGATCAGGCAAAACTCTCCAAAACAAATGAGATTTTTATAGTACTTTAATTATACATCTGAGAAAGCAAAAAAGAGGTTGGAAGAGGATGATTCCTCCCACAGACCTTTTCTGGCAACACTATGTCTCCTGGAGACCAGAGTACATAACAAAACCCAGGGTAGAGTTGTAAACTGGTTGCTTTTCTCTTCTTTTCTCTTCATCAGCGCTTGCCAGGTTCTCCAGTTCCATTTTCTCAAGTTCAAAAATAAAGTATTGTCTTCAAATATAGAAATTAAATTTCATCTATGGACAAGAAAAATCTCTCATCAGAGGTCACTGATGGAGCTGTAACATCTCTTGAACAGTAAGAAAATATATGCAAAACTTCAGGTGTTTGTCTGCTGTACAATTCTGATGTCCACTTCCACATTTTCTCTTGAAATCTGCTTTCCTCTTCCATATGGTGTACTCATCTGCTATATCCTTGAACACCTTATCCATTGGAAAAAAATATTCTGGGTTTTCATTCTGCTGCATTCGTTATTTAGACATTCCAGTAGTAGTATATTCATTATCAAAGCAAGATATTCCTGGGACAATGTATTTAAACACAAATTAAAGCACTAAAACCATTTTTGGACATCTAAATGAGATACTTACTTTCCAAAAGAGCAGAGGTAAAATGAAGTGGGTTTGAGCCTTCCTGGATATTGGGCCAATACTTTTATAGATATCTGAAAACTTTAAAAGGATCCCAAATTTGGATGAATCCAGTTGATAGTGCTGGCCCTATATCTTTCTCCTGAAGCTGGAGAGATGTGGAAGATGAAATGGGGATACTCAGAGCATGGGAGAGAGAAATGCAACATCTTTCTGGTAATGTTGCCATTGCCTTTCCCTACCCATTGATATAATGAGTATATCACAAATACACTTTGTTGTCTGTTCCCCAGGAAAAGAAACCCTAACGTCAGCAGGGAGCCCTGGTGCCACAAGGCCACACTACTCAGCTGCCACTCGCCCATGTGGGAGGGGAACAAGAAGCCCAAGGAAAAATATAGCCATTTTGCATAAGTCAGAAGATCTACAGCTGCAAACCTGAAGAGCACTTTGTTACCCTCCTAAACCAAACAGTGTTTAGGAATATTAAACTTGAATTTACTGATGCGAACAGTCATTTGAGAAAAGAAACAGATGATTGTGTGGTAAATGTCAAAAAAATCCCAAAGTTGTTGTCTGGTGAAGTTTAGTAATGTAAGCTTCCCCTACTTAAATACAGACTGCTGTTTAACAGGGCCAGTGCTGAGCTCTTGCTGAGCAGGACGACACTATCACAACGTTCCAGTACCAGTGGCAACGCCTGGCAGGGGGCCAGGGGCCAACTGGACTCTTCTGGGGTGATGCAGCCCATGCTGGTACAAGGATGAAGGAACCACTGGGATGAAGCAGCCTTCAACAGACCTGGGCCTGTGATACCTCTTTGGGATCCACTAACCCATCCGGGGCAGAGCCACTACAGACACTTGAACCTGATTCGAGCGGGCAACGAGAACTGTGCAAATATATTCCTCTGATTAGTACTGCTGGGCCCTTTCTATGCCGGAGGTGAAAGGTGAAAAAACAGGTTCTGGGGCTGAACTTGGTGACAGTGGGACAGCAGCTGCAAACCCAAGGTGCCTGGTGCCCCAAGGGGCTTGGCAGGGGCTGCTAGAGCCTGACCAAACATACCCTGACTTTTTAACAGGGCTTTCAGAATGGGGAAGTGAAAATCTGAGGAGTGGTTGCAGGAAGAGAGGGGAGAAGTGAGAGGTGGAGAGAAAGCAATGACTGAAGGTGATGGAAGCATCAGTGGGAGCAGAAATCAGAGTAAAGCCTGTACAGAGCTGGAGTTGAGGGGACGAAGCATTGCAGTGGAGAGACGGAAAAGGAAAGGAGTGGTCTGAGAGCCTGTGTGTCTCTCATGGTGAACAACAGTGAATCTTAACATTTTAGTCACTACAGGAGCATGAGTTTAAGGATAAAGAGCAAGAAACTGCTATTTTACACAGGTGATAAGTTAACCTGGGCAGCTGACACTGCTGTGCATTCTTCATGGGTGGTATGGTCAGGGGTCCTCAGGGAATATGCTGGAACTACTCAGTTGTGCCTGCACTCTCAGCACCTTACTCACTTGGAAAGTGGTAATGAGAAGACATTTACTTAAAGGCTGATATTTAAAATAACAACTACCAGTTTTACAAGCATTGACTTGTACCAGTTAATAACTCTGCCAGAAAAATGGAAGGTATTTTTAACAGCCAGCTCCTCAATCTGAAAGCCTTGACATGTGAACAAGCTACTCCTAGAATAACAAGTTACCAGAAGGTGATGGCTAAATTAAAAATTGCACCACTATGGCTTTAGATCAGCTTAAAATAAATTTAATTAAATCAAGTAAAACCTCTATTTCTTCCAGTTTATCCAAAGGTCCTATAGACTTAATCTGAACTGTTTTAAAATCATATGAACCTTCTTTAAATACAGTCAAGAAATTCCTGTGGGTCAGCTGCACCTTGTGTCTGCCAGTGGCAGAAGCACACAAATGAACCTATGAGGTGCTCATGTCCAGAGTTAAGTTAGGTAAATGGGAATGTTTTTCCTTATTAAGCAAGGTGCCTGTCTGTGTACTTGTTTGGGCTGGGAAGATGGCCCTCAGGAACCGGAAAATGAGATGGCATGGTAGTGGTGCAGAGATTTGCACGTGTCTGATCCTCCTTTCTGTATACTGACAGCTTTTAGGTGGCAGCCATATTAAAAATAGACAGATCTTTTGCATAGTAAAAAAGCAGTAACAGAGAGCTGGAGAAAATAGTCTCTTTTTTTCATTTTGTTGTCTTTTTCACACATAGCATTTTCTGTGACTGTTTAAGTCTGTCAGCAAAACCAAACTCTCCTTATTAAAAATATGTGTGTTTCTGAAGGGAAACACGTATCCAATATAACCTTCATTACGATGCTTCTAATTAACCAATCTGCTTCACAATAAAGTATCTAGCTGTCATCAAAATCAACACTTTTCAGTTATTAATAGATTAAGGAAAGAATGTTAATTCTTCTAGCTCCATTTCATTTGGTCTCATTACTTCACAAACCAGATGGTTGCAGGGCCAGACCTGTCAGCAGACACCAGGAGGAAGAACACACTTGCCGAGTGGCAAGCTGCAACACACACAGCATTTGAAAACCCGCACTCTGGGGCAGCTGCTTATAGTTCCTGGGAATTATTCTGCAGAGAGAAAAAGAAATCATGATTTGATGTAGTTTGGTATTATTTTTCTCACCTTTCCCTCTATGGTATCCAACATCATCTCCAAAATAGCAGTGTAGCGCATATCCAGCTTTGAAGGAGGTAGCTCTCTGTTCATTTTAGGTAGCCAACTAATTGCCTTTTTCGTTATGGTAATGGGTTTTTTGGTCTCTTCCAAATTGGCTAAGGTGATGCCAAGTTGGAAGAAATGTTGCCATCTACATCCAATTTGCTAGAGTCTTTCTTCCTGCAGTATAAGTCTTAGGACTAAGAGAAAAGCACTTTGTCTTGCTGATCAATCAAAATTTGTGGTGCGTTCCCAGGCTCACATGGCAGTCAAACCCAGAAAGAGAAGTTCACCTCCATTTACAGTCCAAGTAAAATGGCTCTCATGCTGAAATTTTAAGAGGGTTTTTTTTCTCCTCTTTTAAATGAATTAAAGCATTCAAGGTTTTGAAAGATAATCACCACTAAAACTTCAGGAAAAAAAAAATCCCATTTGTTTTTTCATCAAATCTCTCCAAGATTTTATTTTTAATCAGAAAAACAAGAAAAATTTCAATTTGACCTGAAACTAAAATTTGAAAATGATTTTTTCATGCTCTGTTTTGTCTTCTTGAAACAATACAGGGAAGGTAGTTCAGGACAATACAAGTCTGGGTAAGGTTATCTTTCCATAATGAGGTAGAATCAGACATACCAAGGCCGTTCTGGAAATACGTTCTTGGAACATTCCATTGGGAATTCTGCCATTTCTCTGAGTAGCCTGTAACAGTACTTTTCTATTGTTAGAATTAGCAAGGTTTTCCTAAAGTCAAACCTAAACCTTCTTTGCTGCAAATTAAGCCAAAGTCATCTTAACCTTCCCTATGCTGAACAATGGATTATTTACTCCTTTAGCATCCATTTTGTGTAAGACTATTAATGTTTCTCCACCTTGAATGTCATTTTCTGTATATTAAAAAGATGTCTTACTTACAACAAGCCCAAATTTTCTAAGTTTATTTCCATTCTTGGTCCTCTGTCTGTCCTCAATGACGTTTTCTATCCTCCCCAGCTTACCAGTGTATCCATGACTGATTTTTTTATCTTGTTCACAGCTGAAAAGCAAAACTAATTTAAAGTAAGCTGGAATGCTTGTCTCAAAAAAAAAAAAAAGGAAAACTATGAACATTTTCCACAAAAAGTAATGTTCAACTTTTTTATAGAAAATGGCCTTAGATTAAAATATTTTACTACCCCAAAACCACTATCTCATCAACTCCCAAAGTGTAAATGTAGAAATGGTAATTTTTGTAAAACATTACAGTGAAAAGGTTCTGAATGGAAGCAGAGCACAAATATACTATGGCATGGGGAAACCTGTGAAGAAAATATATCTGTGTTTATCCACCTTTTGTTGCCTCTTGTTTTGCTGTGGGGAGGCCAAGCTGCAATTTCCTTATCCATTTTAGATGGGATGAGCAGGACGATGCAGGCAGGCCCCTCCCAGCCCCATCCCACCATAGCTTGCAGCCCAGAGAGGGAGCAGCCACAGCAGCTGCTGCAAGTTGGTGAACTGGTAATAGCAGTGGTAAAACTAATGGCAGATAGAGATTAAAAACTATCTGATGGCTCTAATTACGTAGTCAGCTTATAGAGTTTAAACATAAAAGGCTTTCATGCAAACTCATGCGTATGATAGCCATATCAATTAGATATTGCAGAAGACCTAGATTAATAGTAATAGAGGCCATTTTAGAAAGGCCAGCTAAAACTACTCAGAAAATTAGTTGTCAGAGAAAAAAATAGAGGCTTTGATGGGGAATTTATCAGAAAAAATATCTTGTCCTTCATCTGAATAATACCGAGGAAGGGGAAGCAAGTAGCAATATCAAAATGGTAATCTGGCAAGAAAAAGATAATAAATCCCATAGTTTTTAGGAAACAAAATGATTCAGCTGGCACCACACATAGCAAAAAAGAACTATTTTTCCATTGTGCACAAAAAGGCATTGCTCCTGCAACTTTGTTTTGGCCTTCACCAACCTGTTTTCTCATCAGAGCAGAAGAAAACAAGTTTAAGACCTCGACTGCTACATTTGTTAAAGTTGAATTTATTTCACTTATACACTTTCTTGGTGAAGAGTCTGTATATACAGAGAGGATAGATCAGCAAATGCAAGCAAGGTCAGACTTTCTCTAGACTTCCCAATCTTTGCCACAGGGTTGTGGTGGTTTGGGCTAGGCCTTCCTTGGTGACCAGTTTGTAACCAAGGAAGGGTCCAGATCTACCCAGTATTCCCTACGATTTTTACGTAAACCAGACAATAAGAAGAAAGGAGGAGAGGCCTTTGTTCTCTTTCCTTCCCACGGCTTGGAGGTGCAGGTTCCCTGCTGTTGAGTCTGCCGTGTTGGGGAGCGAGGCCTGGTAAGGCCTTGTCGACCTTGGGAAGCGGAGATTGCCGGCGATTGTGGAGTGACTCTCGGTTGTCCCAAGGAGAGAGTGGTGGGATATTTCATTGCTAAGTCTTTAGTTACTAGATCTCGGGCTACTGATTGGGATATATACATATTTTTTATTTTGGTTTTGTTCCCTTTCCCTTCCCCCTTCCCTTGCCCTTGTGAAATTGTATATATTTTAATTGTATATAATTGTAATATAAGTGTAAATATATTTATATATATCACTTTAGCTGTCTCTCTCTCGTTTTGGGTTTTCTTGGTTGTTTTTCTCCCTCTTCTCCCTGAGGTTTTGGGGGGAGGGAACTCTTGTGGTAAGGTTTGGAGACTTGGCAGGGAGCCAGCTTCAAACCATATCAGGGTCATAGGCCTGAAAGGTTCTGTGGGGATCTTATAATATGCTCATCATCAAGACAAAATCAGTGATAGCCAGGACTCTTCTGAGAAAAGCTATTTTAATCTATTCTTTAATCTTTAATCTGGAGTTCTTAGAGAATTCCAGTAGTGGAGGTGTTGCAGATTTCCTTGCCAATTAATTCTTGTCCATTTTTTAGTACATACATATGAGATATATATATTAACATGTTATAAAACTTTCTTGCAGCAATTCAAGTCCATTATTTCTTTTTGTATTTACTCTTGCATAGATTCCTCCCATCCTCGCTGCAGTTGTGCTGAGGATTGCTATCATTAATTCTCTCATTGTCTTGTTTAGACAGTCCCTGTTCATTTGTTCTTGCCTCATACATCACTTTTTCAAGTGGTTGATCATCTTTGACGCTCAGCCTGTGATCCATGTCTCACATTAGCTTGAACTTCTTCTTCTCAGGGATGCATTTATCTGAAGTGCAAGGCTTGGTGGTGAGGCTAGTTCAGTCAGGGCTTTTGTCTACAAAGATCTGAGATATGTCTAACATCAGGATAAACCAAATTCCTTCCCTGAAGCAAGTTGCTTGTCCTCTAAATGCCTCATTTCCTTAAAATTTCATAACATTACTTGCCTTTGCCTCTACATGATAAGCTAAGAAAAAAACCATTAACAAAAGCAGAATGTCTGTTGATCTTGGAGGTCCCTTCCAACCCAGCTGATTCTATGATTCTATGATTCTATTTACTATACAACAATATAAATGCTAAAACTACTAGTAGTATGGTATAAGATAGGTTAGGATAGTGTACTTTATTGAAGCAATTATTGAAACAATTATATTGAAGCTAGCAAAAAAGAATTATTAAGTAGAGATATGATGTAACTCACCCATACCAATGCTCATGGGGAGATCTCTTTCTCTCAGCCTCCAGGAGTATCCTTGGTGGGCGTCCCCAGCCAAGGAAGGAATCTCCACACATACACATTAAGAAGGGTGATGTTAGAAGAACCCGACTATGAGAGGGGACTGGACTTTTATAGTGTAAAGTGATTGACTGCTAGTCACAGATCTACAAGCCACCTGAGTGGCTTATCTGTCAAATTGTGTTTCAATAGCAGGATGTGTATTCAAACTCTGGTGAGCCAGGATGGTCTTAGCATAGTTTAAGACCAAGACAGCACCCTAGCCCAGCAGCTGATAGCTTGCATTGTATTAGATTTTAGGTCTTATGAGGGATTGGCTCTCCTGCTACAGTTAGATCTCCCAAAGAAAATGGGGGGGGAGGGGAAACTAAAGGATTCATATAATTAAAAGTAAAAGGAGTTAGCTGCTATGCATTAAAAGTAGGAAAGAGTGATTAAAGATAGACTGGGTATGGCCTAAAGATTGATGAATATGAGTCCTTAATTTTCAATAATGATATACTAAAAATCTTTCCAATATTTTAAAAAAATAAATTATAGAAAAAGATTTTTAAGACACTCATAAAAACAGGGATTATATCAAAGGACTGGAGACTAGCAAATATGGTAACTATTTTTAGGAAAAGGAGGACAGAAGAAATGTAATCCTCACAACCACACCATAGTTCATGGTCATCCCAGAGCACTGGATGTCTGGGGGTTTTGAGAGCAAAGTATGAGAATGGTGTTATCAAAGACTCAGAAACAAAGAGATGAGGATTTATCACACCAGGAGAGAGAAATTAAGGGGCTCTGTGTCCTCTATCCCAGCAGCACTGGCTGGTGTTACATAGGTGGTACAGCCGCTGGAAGGATGGTAGTCAGTGGTGGACGAGCTCTCACGTAACTGTGCAAAGGCACCACTCAGAGCACTGATATTTTCAGTTTCTTCCTGTAGGAAGAAGATAGGATAAAATTCAGGATAAGATTCCCAATTTTTTTCTGATAACCTAAAAGTATCTACTGTCGGAATAACCCGGTATCTTCCCTTGACAACTTGTTTTTCCATGGCAGGTGGCAGCAATTTCTGTGCAGGAGCAATGACCGAACAAATGGCAGATATGGAGAAAGGCTGATGAGAAGACGGCTAGGAATTAAAAACCTGAGACCTGAATAATTTGATTTCCAAAGTCTCTCAACATGTGGGCTGGCATGATCACTCCATGGATGCAACAAGGAATGACAGAAGGAAGGGCAGACAGATGGACGGAAGGAAGGAAGGACAGAAAGAAGGAAAAGAGCTGTTCCAGTTAACAGACTTATATTAATCTATGAAGAGTATTGAGCTTAGGACAAAATTAGGCTGGACACTAGTGGGGTCTCCTGCCATAAGAAAAATTATGTTCTTGAATTGCCCTCCTGCAGAAAAGCTGGGAACAGAAAAATCGCCTAAGTCATTCTAAGATGAAACACGATAATTTTATGAAAAGAATTACATGATACGACTGACTGAGACAGCAGTAAGGAAGACTTTATAATTAAGGAGGACAATTCCAACCCTTCTCTCCTGTTTCTATGTGGATCAACATTCACTTTGCATATTAATCAAACATTTTAATTTCTAATAGCAACAAGATGAGAACAACAAAATGTCTAAATAATTCTGAGGGTTCTCATAAAGAGCCCAAGGCTTTTCCACAGAAAACTGTTAAGAAAAATCAATCTGGTCACCCTTCCCTTCCTTCAGGCTACTGGATAGTCATGGAATTTGCACCTTTGATACTTAATATACTTATTTCAAATGCAGCCCATATGTGACTTGCAAATTAGTTATTAACAGTAACAGCCTGACAACTCTAAAATGCAGTGCTAAGTCTCCACAGCTGTGCAAGTGTGCTCCAGCTTGTGGCCTGCAGATCCAACCCTCTGGCATCTAGAGTGCAGAGGCTCCTGGAGCTCAGTGTAATTCTCTCCTTTTCTGCTCGTATGAGTTTCCTACTAAGTGTACTGCCTTGCTATGGTTAGAGGGGGCATGTGACTACAGAGGTTAGGGAACAGCTATGTGTCCCAGTTTAAATTTATTTGAAGACAGAAAGGCAGGACAACCTCAGCGATAATCTGGCTCTGGAGGAATTTTATGGATCTCCTGCATTGCATACCTTCTTTTTGACCAAGTTTCCTCAGGTGACTCTGTAAAATGAGTGTGGAAATCATCATCCCAGCTTACTGGATAAGGGCTTGAGAAAGTGCACACCTGTGATCATAGGAAGTGGGCTTTTTTAATTCAAGAGGGTAAATATGACATGTAGTTGAGTTTCATGTATACAGGTGTCTCATTAGTAGGCAGAAATGTTTGCTTTGCCAATAAATGCCCATTATTTAATTCTATATTGAAATGTAATGAGAATAAAATGAAAGATAAAATCTTAGCTCCAGAAAAGGTATCAGGAGATTGAATACTTATAGGAAAATATTAAATAATTAAAATCTAAATTTCTAAATTTCCTTAAAGAAAACTTTTTACAAAACCCAGACTGTCACAAAGT
Source organism: Corapipo altera (assembly GCF_003945725.1). NCBI lineage: Eukaryota > Metazoa > Chordata > Aves > Passeriformes > Pipridae > Corapipo > Corapipo altera. The sequence goes on from NW_020884928.1 coordinate 4,637,628, forward strand.
CTAGATTACCTATGTGAACTCACTAAAGCTTAAACTATGATTTTTCCCAGGCTGATTACAACTCTGTTACCCTTCAGTTCTGCCAGGACCTTTTGACCAAAACGTTCTTAGAAAAGGGATCTCTCTGACTTTTTCTGGGGAAAATCAAAGCAGGATGAAAACCTTTAGAAATTCAGTGTTAAGTCCTTGGAAGTTACTTGTCTTTTCCTGTTGTTTTCACATGATTATGAGCAGCTGCTGCAGTCTGAGCCCTGGTGGACTGGGAGCATCGGAAAGCTGCGGGGCATCACTGAAAATAGGTTTAGGCAGCTCTGTAGAGAACCCTGGAGCTGGCGAGTGAGGGCTGATTGCTTTACTCTGGCATAGCCTCCTTAAATAAACAGATTTTTTCTTACCATCCCCTGCTCCTAAATTTGCTACCCAGGAGTCCCTCGGGATGCTCACTGGTGACAGACAAGCACGTCCACCCTGAATGTTCTGTCCCCAGGGCACTGGCACAGCCCAGAGTCCTTCGGCAAACTCAGCTTTGCTGTTCACAGTTGTTTTCCTTTCCTACAGAGGTTGACTGGTAAACTTAATAACTTGCCTGAGACAGAGTAGGATTCCCAGTCTTTCTTACCTGAGTTAATGCCAGCATGTCTGATGATATGGGATAAGCTCAACTGCAAATCAGGTGTTTTTCCAAGTTAAAGCAAACCAAAAGATTTCAAAGACATTGCATGCAGGTTTATAGGAGAAAATCCTTTCTGCACTTGCCTCTCAGCTTTTAAATCCTTCATCCATTCCCTAACCCTTCTTTTGTGATCTGAGAGAAACAAAAGGGACTAGAGCAGTTATTTCCTTATATCTCATGTCAGTTCCCTTTTCTTTAAACCACGGAAAACAACAAGAAGGATATCACAAGAAGTATTTTTCATTCGTTTTGTAAATTTGCTTCAAACACCTGATGCACTTTGCTGAGAGCACAAGACGTTGTCTCTGACATGAAATGGTTAAGATGAGGGAAAGAAAGAAATAAAACACTCTATTAAGATGAGGGAAACACATAAAATGTAACTAAAAGGAACTAGCTGACAAGAGCATGTGACTCGATAACTACCAAGTTTGATAAAGATTTGTCTTTTTGGTAGTTGCGAAAATCAGGTCAAGTTCTGTGCTCTTTAATCTGCCTCAGCAACTCAGTCACCACCAACTCCATACAATACTGGTGGGATCCTTATCAAGCTACTTTGGCTTGTTCTGAGATGTTAAGTTTTCTTGTGCTGTTTCAGCAGGCAGGTATTTCGAATGGACCCACAGAGACAAAAATGCAGGAAAAATAATAAATGTTCATTTGCAAAAAGTTAAAACAGCACCCTAGTAGTAGAGCACATTTTAAGTAGTTTTAAGGATTGATCTAAAATGCTTGGGCGTGGGTTATTAGTGGGGCTGACTGGGTTGTGTTTCTACAAGAACTTTCTCACAGATCATTGCTTGCTTAATGATTTCATCCATGATTACGCACAAAACCATTGTTAAAAACACTGGCATTGACACAAATGCCAGCAGAACGGTAAAGAGCAATGAGACAGAACACACAGGTATTTTAATTAATGACAGAATACACAGAGCTGTGTGTGTGAAACAAAGCCAGATGTTGAAGGAGAGATGGGAATGTAAGACTTCCTGGTAAGGCTGTAACTTTACATGCTGATCCAGGCTGTCTTGTCCAAGCATTCATCTGTAACTTCCAGTCTCTGGTTTTTGCAATGCAGGGGCACAGCTTCAGAGGAACACCATTTCAGATTAGATAAACTGGTCAGAAGAGCAATTTCTAAAAAAAGAAAAAAAAAATGAAAAATTGGATTTGAACCTACCACAATGGCCAGAGGTTAATCACTTGCTTCCCATGAAAGTGTCTGAGCACCAGTCTGTTCTGGAAGAGACAGGTACCTTCTCCTCCAGACTTAACTTGTGGGCCTTTATTTTGGGTCCCAAGACAGAAAGATGCTGAGTCAGAAAGGTCAAATATCTCCTTTTAAAGAGGTGACAGTTACTAAAAGGAGAGTGTTGATTTTGTTTTTGAACCTAATATCAGTAAGTATAACTACGAAAGTCTTCATTTAGTTCTGATATCCACATACTTACAGGCTAGTTTGAAGGAGAACACAGAGGAATGATACAGCAATTCAAAAGCTAGAGAAAACAGTTGCAGAACATCTTTGCACCCAGCTACCAGCCAGGAAACTAAGGTACATTGACTATAATGTATATTTTTGCAAAGAGAGGATGCCATATATCAAAAGATTGCTTAAAACCTAGAAGCTCTTTTTGTGCTCTGTCAGTTTATAAAGTAAATGTGATGCTATAAACTACAAGTAAATGTAATGTTCTAATGAATTTTTTTCAGGGCACTAGCACCTGTTTGGGCTCTACAACCCTTTCCTGACCAATACTATTCATTTCTTGTTGGCCATTTGGGTGGGTTTGAAGCTGGTAGTTGAAGTCTTTCCATTCCTACATTTTTCAGGAAGGACTTTTACTTGCTTGAAGTGGCTGATGGTGCCCCATAACTTACTCTCAAGGACATTTAATGGTAGTATGAGCTAATGTATATATGTAATACTTCCAGAGGTTTCTCTGATGTGCACCACAGAAGCACAGAGAACATTTTTTATATGGCAAAGTGTGGCCACTTTGCCTTAGACCAGCACTCTGCTAGCCCTAAATAACTGTCATGAAGCCTTTTGTCTTTTCTTCTGACACTAGCATGCTCTTGTTTTTATCCACATTTTCTGCCAAAATGCTTTCAGGAAATATGAGTGTCTGTATCTTGTGACCCCCTCTAGTTTCACACAAACTGAATCATGCTGTACAGTTCAGCTGAGTAATAAAATATAATCTGATTGGCAGGAGGTATTAAAGCAGGCCACATCATTACAGATCCTCTTTTAACCCAGTTTAACAAGTTGCTCCTGAGAAGTTATTTATTCTAGCTGTCAACATCTTGTTGTTGAGATGACAGTGATCAAATCTCTGTTAGATCCTAATCTTATTCTTCTTACTCCACCTTCAAGTATCTGAGAGCCTCATATAAGCAATATCACTTTTTGTCAGCAAAATTATTTGTTTGACACTGATCGTTTGCTAAAAGCTACAACAAAGTATTTTTTTAATATCTACAACAATTATTAGCATGAGATAGGGATGGAATAAATAGCAGGCAATGGGGAATCATGGACCACTGAAAGCCTGAATTGTTGCTATGTTGAGCACGTTGATCCATATACAAAACAAGAATGTATTTCACAATTATGGAAACTTAGCAATGCATTCCCAGGTGCATAGATGTCACAGCAGCAAATTATTAGCCAGAGACTGATGTTCTTGTAGTGTCCTGGGGACATCTCACTAGCTAGCAGAGTGCCAGACCCATCTCTGTTATGAAGTTATAAGAGTTCTTTTATTATGACTGTTGATGCTAGGAACTAGGGAGGGAAAAGCTATATATTATTTGTCAGGCAGACTCCACCTCAACTTGAACAGCCCTCTGACTTAGGAAACTCTAGTCCCTAAATGATGTGTTCTATTCTGATTCTGTATTCTCCAGTCCCTCAGTCCTAAGAACTCCTGCAACTCTATCATACCATGCATTATACTGGACAGTGAAATTCCTTCGAAATTCCTTGAATGTATTTGCAGACTACTTTACAAGAAGGTTTTAAAACATAATTAAAGCTTGAAAAATATCTGGAGTTTTCCTGAAAGTAAAATTTAGTATGTTATTTGGAATTTGTGATTTTTTTTTTATTCTTGGAAGCTTAATATTTTAGGCTTAAAAAACATTTGAAGGAAAACATACCACCTACTGAGTTCAAGCGTATTCATTTAATATGTTACCTGTCTCTTGGGCCATTTGTGAATGCTAGCACATCTCATTCCTTCAAAGGAGTCTGAAAGTACATTCACTTTCAAATGTGGGTACTTCAAGGTAATAAGTCTCATCTGACTCATCTGAGATCACCAAGGCATGTCCTTCTAGTGAAAAAATTTTAAACTCAATGCACAGTATATTTATGTCAGAATGGACCCAGCTGGTGTTTTTGAAGGTATTCACAAAAGTGTGAAAGTATTGCAATTGGTGGAAAGAGAGCCAACCTAATTAGCCCTGAATCTAATTGACTGGGCAGGAGGGTTGTTCTGCTGGGGGACAGGAAAGCTCTGTAGAGGGATTTGGGCAGGCTGGATCACTGAGCTGAGGCGAAGTGCTGGGTCCTGCCCTTGTATCACAACAACTGCATTCAGCACTACAGGCTGGGGTAAGAGTGGCTGGAAAGCCTCCCAGTGGAAAAGGATCTCAGGGTGCTGGTCAACTGCAGCTGAACATGAGCCAGGTGGCCAAGAAAGTCAATGGCATCCTGGCCTATATCAGGAATAGCTGGTCAGCAGGACCAGGGCAGTGATTGTCCCCCCTGTACTCAGCACTGGTGAGGCCACACCCTGAATCCTGTGTCCAGTTTTGGGCACCTGACTACAAGAAAACCATTGAGGTGTAGAAGCATGTCCAAAGTTGGTGAAGGGTGTGGAGCACAAGTCTGATGAATAGCAGCTGAGAGACATGGGGATGTTTAGTCTGAGTCTTGGGGGGAACTTGTTGCTCTCTATACATACCTGAAAGGAGGTTGTAGCAAGGTAGGGGTTGGTCTCTTCTCCCAGGTGACTGAACAAGAGGAAACAGCCTCAAGTTGCACCAGAGGAGGTTCAGATTGGATATTATGAAAAAGGTTTTCACAGAAAAGGTTGTCAGCATTGGAACAGGCTGCCCAGGAAAACATTTGAGTCACCATCTCTGGATGAATTTAAAAGACATGTGGATGTGGCACTGAGGGAATCGTTTACTGGTGGACTTGTCAGTGCTGGGTTAACAAGTGGACTTAATGATCTTAAATGTCTTTTCCAACCTAAATGATTCTGTGATTCTATTTTTATTATGCTGAATCACTGCTTTTATTTTGGGATCTTATATTTTGGAGACTAGCATTTTTGTGCATAAAAGGAAGATATGTTACTTTCCGACTCCCTTTGCATAGGTTGATTTTCTGCAGTGATTTTAATGAAGTATGTATTTCATACATATAAGAAAAAATCTGTATCACACCTCAAATCCCTCTTATCTCCTCATCATTACAGCAGAGATTCTTATATTTTTTACATTATTTTTCTCTTTCATCAATGAATCAATTTGGCTTCATATTTTGATATAGTTATTTATGAAAGTTAAAAGCCTTGAAATTCACACTAAAACATTGATTTCTACATTTTGTTGGCTGGCTTTCTTTGCAATTTCATAGCAGATTTTATATAATTAAAAAAATAGTACTTCTACATTGGTTTGTACACAAAGCAAGAAGAAAGTCTGCTTTTTTTCCCCATAGGAATATTTTTGAGAAATATATTGATTTCTCTCTTTGTTGGAACTACAGATGTAAGCTATGGGGAGCTTTTCATGGTGTCTATCTATTTCTGGCATTCCTGCAGAAATTTCTGTGTTTCAGAGCAACACATTTCTCTCTGTCTAAATGGGTGAAGGAGACATTAAAATAGGAGGCTGCTTGTGAAATGCTGTAGAATTTAAAAAAAATTCTCTTAAAGCAAAATGACTAACAAAGGTTACTTCCCATGTCTTTGGCTTACATTTGAATTCTGTGGTGTCCAGTAATGCTCAAATCTAGATATACTACTTTGTAGAAGACTTTCCTGAAAGCAAGCTGTGAAGCAGGTACAGTGGGAACTGCCCAGTCGCTCCTACTGGAGTGAGTCGCCATGCTCCAGAAATGCATGTGCCAGGCAGGAAACTGGAATGACACACTCTTGGGAAAAGAAATTCAGTGAGATAATGGGCTGGTTTGAGACAGTGGATGGGTTTGAAATGGATGCTCAACATCATTCCTTCACAGCAAAGTGTTTGATCATGACAGGATGTGATTCCGTGACAGGAATTCTGCAGATGGGAATTTCTTGCAGTGCTGGAGATTTTCCCCAGGCAACAATTTGTATGCTCAGATGTGTTGATTAGTATCCTGACTGGAATGTCCTAGAGATGCCCAGGCTGCTTCTGCTGTAGAACTGATACGTGTGCATAGATAAGACACTTGAAAATAGTGGAAATTGTTCCTGCAGCTACAGGAATAGTCGAAAGACCCATTTTTTAATATGTAGTTAAAAGATATTTAAGAGTTGCTTTGTATGTAGTTAAGATAATTACGTGCTGAGGGTGGTCACGTGGGACAATGAGCCAACGAGGCTAGAACTGAGCAAAGCAGCAGCTCTGGGAATTAAGAAGACTGAGCCACAGTCCTCCCAGTGACACTCAGTGACAGGACAAGGAGCAATAGGCACAAAGAGAAATATGAGAAATTCTGCTTAAATATAAGAAAAAACAGTTTTTTACTTTGCAGGTGGTCAAACACTGGCACAGGCTGCTCAGAAAGGTATGTCATCTTCATCCTTGGAGGTATTAAAAATCTGACTGGACATGGCCCTGAGCAACCTGCTGTAATTAACTCTGCTCTGAGCAGGAGGTTGGACTAGTCTATCTCCAGAAGTGCCTTCCCATAATTCTGTGATTCTGTGGAAATTATTCCAATTCATAGCATCTATGCTAAGTCTCGTAATTTTTTTTATATCTTATTTTGTTTCTTTTTATAGTTTTTCCTTAATCTTAAGGAATGTGCCGTATCTCTAGCATAACATTTCACGAAAATTTTCTAATTTGAAAGATTTTATGATCCTCCTAAACTGACCTTCCCATAAAAATTTTCATAAATAATGAACCTGACAAAATTGTCTAATATTTGAGAAATTGGCTTCCTGTCACAAAAAAAAGTATGTAACAGGAACTTGGTCTTTTGCTTGAGAATTTATCTAAACATGAGAGTCTTGTATCTGAACAATTACACTATACAAGTTAATCTTATATAATCTTTGCACAGGGCTTTATCTTGAAACCCTTGGTCAGGTAATAGAAATTTTCTCTAACTAAAGATCAAGAGGAAAGTACTTTGAAGATATATTGCCTCATTATGTAAATTTAAAAAATTTACTGAGCATTTGGAGCATGAATTTCATACTCTGACCTAATTCTTGCCTACAAGTACACCATGAACATATTGAAAAAATGGAAAGTTTATCTTTTGATCTCCAACTCTGCCTAATTAGGACAAAAGACTTGTTTTCAGTAATAAAAACAAAATATTCCATAGGAGAAAATTGGGGTTTGTTTTACTTTCTTGTGGAAAGTTAAACCTGTAGAATACTATTACAAGAAGGTTAAAATCATAAAATCATGGGTTGGGTTGAGAGGGACCATCTATTTCAAACCCCTACTGCCACCTGTCACTAGACCATATTGCTTAAATCCCCACCCAACCTGGCCTGAAACACTTCTAAGGATGGGGAAGCCAAAACTTCTCTGGACAACCTGTTCCAGTGTCTTGCTACCCTCACTCTAAGCCTACCTTCTTTCACTTTAAAGCTATTCCTTCCTTGTCCTGTCACTACAAACCCTTGTAAATAGTCCCTCTCCAGCTCTATTGTAGACTCACTTCAGACACTGGAAGGTGCTCTAAGATGTCCCTGGAGCCTTCTCTTCTCCAGACTAAACAACCCAAACTCTCTCAATCTGTGTTCATAGGAGAAGATGATCATGTTCATGGCCCTCCTCTAGCCTCACTCCAGCATGTCCATGTCCTTCTTATTTTGGGGGCCCAGAGAGCTGGATGCAGTACTTCAGGTGGGGTCTCATGAGAGTGGAGTAGAGGGGCAGAATCACCTCCCATGACCTGCTGGCCATGCTTCTATTGATGCAGCCTGGGATACGTTGGATTGCTGGCTCATGGGAAACTTCTCATCCATCTACACCCCCAAGTCTTTCTCTGCAGGTCTGTTCTCAGTCCATTCTCCATGCAGCTTGTATTTCTGCTTGAGAATGCCCTGACCCATATGCAGCACCTTGCCTTTGGCCTTGTTGAACCTCACAAGATTCTCACAGGCACATCTCTCAAGCCTGTGAAGGTCCCTCTGGATGGGATCCCTTTCCTCCAGTGTGTCAACCACACCAAACAGCTTGGTGTGACTGGCAAACTTGGTGAAGGTACACTCAAATCCACTGCCTATGTCACTGACAAAGGTGTTAAACAGTGTCAGTCCCAATACTGAACCCTGAGGCAATGTCTCCAGTTAGAGATTGAGTCATTGGATACAAGTGTTTGAGTGTGACCATCCAGCCAACTCCCTATCTACTGTTATGCCTGGCTATGTGGTCTCTCCAGCAGATATCAGGGTGGTGGGAGATCTCCTTGAGGACCATGGCTTGTGAATGCAAGGCTGCTGGAATCAGTCTATAGAGGGCCTAATCCACTGGGTCTTCCTGGTCAGGTATCCTCTGGCATGCTCCAGATGAGGCCAACTTACTGGTTGGAGTGGTTGGAATGACTTTGTGATGCTTTTCAGGAGCTCTCCTGCTGATGTGTGATGCCTCTTCAGGCTCTGTGGGCATCACAGTGGTAAGAATGGGATGTTCCCCTCCCCTGGCAACTTTAGTTTAATGCCCTCCCCACCAGCCTATGACGAAAGATGATCTTCCCCTTCTCTGACAGATGGACCCCACCAGCTCCCAGGAGATGGGGTTTCTCAATGCGAGACCCATGATCTGAAGTAGCTGAACCCCTGGGCTATGGTACCTGTTGATTTTTCACATTCAACTGGCCCTTTTAAACTCCTTCCCTTTGACCAGGAGGATTGATGAAAAAGCTATCTGCACTTCAGAGTCCCTTACCACTCCTCCCACTGCTCTGTAATCCTTGATACTCCTTAGGCTGCTCCTGGCTGTATCATTGGTGCCCACATGTAACAAGAGCAGCACATAATAGCGTTACGACCCACCTCAGAAAAGGGAGGGGGGGTAACCCAGGTCCTTATCAATAATCCCCTTGGGGTGGATTAGAGTAAAACAACACTAAATAATCGGTGTTTGAAAACATATATCGGTAGGGTTTATTTTAACAATTTTGTTTAAATAGGTATGTTAGCATTTTGGGTGTTATCATCTATAGCAATATGGCATAGAGATAACCTTTAGGGAAAATGCATAGGGGAGAGAAAGGAAAGACAGGATAAGGGTAAGGGAGAGTAAGGGAAAGAAAAGATGAGAGTGGAAAGATGTATATAGTCACTGCCCACGGGGACCAGTGATGAAACTTGGTAGTTGCAGCTTCCATGTCTGTCAGTTGAAGTGGTGACCTTGATCCGTTGAGGGTGAAGGAGGGAAGCCCCCATACTCAAAGAAGTTATGAGTTATTTTATCCATGGATAGTGTCACGGGCTACACCACGAGCCTCCGACATCTCCTGGGCCTGTGCAGAGTTCCTGCGTGGGGCCTGGTAAAAGGGTTTTTCTCGCCTTTCAAGATTGGCAGAGCGGGGGATGGGCTTTGATGGGCCATCAGAGGTATAAAGCAACAGTCCTGCAGAAGCCTGCAAAAGTCCCTTGGCAATCCTAGAATGCATAAATCATTAACCGCTTCAGTCTCTGACAAACAGTCAGTGGACTGTAAGAGGCCTGGTAGTCTCTTGGTGGCATCCCTGATACAAACACCTGGTAAGCAGCACACCTCTCTAGAGTGTGCATCAGGTTTACAAATGGGTGTCTCCATACCTCTCAGAAGAGAGTTCCCTCCTATCATCACCCTTCACCTTTTCTTAGTTGCTCTGGTTGTTCTATGAGGAGCAGATTGGGCTGCCTTACTCAGCTCCAGCATCTCTCCTGATGTGTGTTAAATTAAAATTAGATTTTTTTATGTCAAAAGACTCTCAGAACAGCATCTTTGTGATATTGTACTCAATGGAAGACAAAAAAGCAATATTCCTAGTACTAGAAAATTAGGGCTTAGAGTTTCTGTCTTTGAACTACAGCAAAGTATTTGACTACAATTCCAGTGGAGCAAATAATGCATCAATAATGTTTGCAATGCTTCCTTAGGTTACTTATGCAAAACAAACAAAAGATTTACTTAAGGTTGGCATAACTATTCTCCCCATTAGTTTTGATCAATTGCTTTGTGGTCATGTTCATTAGACAGCCTAATCTGAACTGCAATTAGATTTTATCATTTTAAAAGACAAAGCAGAATCCCAAGTCATTAATTAAAGGGTCTGACTACAGTTGGTTACAAGATGGATGTTGCTTACCCTTTAGTGATGACTCAACTCAGCAAAACAGAGCACTTTAGTTTTAAGTGGCAAATATACTCTAGCACTAATTGAATGCAAACTTTTGCTCTGGTACAGCTGGAGAAAAGGCTGTGTAGATTCTTGAAGACATGAACTACTAATGAGAACTGTGTGAATAAACTAGATTTACATAGGGCAAACTGCAAGTATGAGGAAAATGTTTAAAATAGGGGAGAGTGATTAATATACATTCCTATACTATCTATCTGTTGTATTATTTCTCTCAGACACTGAAAACCATTAAATATTTATTTTTCAAACCCACTGTATCTAATGCTGCAGTATCCCAATGGCAAAAACCAATTTATGATACCCAAGAAATCAAAAAGCTCCTTACTTTCTTACTGATAGTACTCCATGGGTGTCCCTCACTTCTTGCTTTGTGGTAGGCTGCTCCCTGATACTGTCCAAAGTGTAGGATATTTCCCTTTCAGATATGAATGAGTCCATATTCTTCATCCCTCTCTCCTAAAAACACAAAAGGTCTTTAAAGAGTTGTTGATTTTTAAGGTCTGATGTAACTTGTCCAGGCAGCAAGCTGCACTCGACCATTCACAAACCATGTTAAGCCAAATGATCCAGGTTTATGTTTCTGCTTCTCCAAAGATTTCCTGTACAACCATGGATAATATCAGAGGCATTTTAGCCACTTTTGAAGACAGGTAAAACATGGTACCTTTAATGCATGAGACTCAGGTTTTGTGGATAAAATGACAGTATTTCTCAAACTCCCAGGCAAGGCTCTCAGCACCAAGGGTAACTGGGGAGAAGCACAAAATGTGAGGTCGAAGGTAAAGGTGAAATTTCGATTCAGTAACTAAAGGTTTAAAGGAATTTTTATGGGATTTTTTTTTTTAATTGAAAATAATAAAAAAAAATTTAAATACAGGACTCACTGAGGCTATTATCTGGTGTCTGTTTGTTTGGATATCTTTCCCTTTCCATGAGTTTGGAATAACAAGACTTTTACCAAGAAGCTTTAAAAAGAGGAGGAAAAGCTGCTTGCTGCTAGTGAGGGAAAAATATAATGCAGACCTTGGCAATAAGGGCCTGCAGCTCTACCAGTCATCTCAGCATGTAGCCAGAGTTGCTAACTCAGCTATAAGAGAGCCAAAGCACACAGAGAGGCTTTTTTTTTTTTTAATTATCTTATTTTCCATTATTAATAGGAAACCCACAGAAAATAGAAATACAAATTGTAGATGAACACAAAAGCCTATTTTTAGTCTGTGAGATATATAAGAAGGTATATTGCAGCCACAGGAGGTTATCTTCCATTTTTCTGAAGTTTTCATCATAAGTTTACCTACACAGCTGTCTGCTGCATATTATCTGCCAACAATGCTCTCTGGCACTACCAAATGCCCTTACATTCGGCTGAGGGGATGGCAAAGAAGAGCCTTGCAGATAGGTTGAGGAAGGTTGTCTAGTATAAATGCCAGGATGAGACTGAAAATGAAAAAAAGAGCTGAGTTCTCCCACAATAGCCAAACAGACAAAAAAAATCATGAAAATATGGGACCATCATCAAGAAAAGCAACAAAACTAAATAAAAAATTGAAAGTTAATATCAAGAACTTAATATCAAGGCTTTACTTCAGCATTACTAGCACAGGGAGTCAGAATTTAGTAAATAATATTTCTCTTCTGCTTGTAATGGTTTTCTTGTAGGTATTCATAGACCTTTGAAGAAATCCTAGATATCAAACCTCTGTTTATTCTCTTTCTCATAGTGAGCAGAATGCTGAGCTGAAAGCACTGAGGTAGATTATCATCTTTATCAGGTTGTTTTCAGCAGACAACTGATAGTGAAACTCATGTTCAGATTTATATGTGATATATCATTCAAGATTAGAGACACATGGAAGAAATTCATCCATGAATAGGAGGAAAAAAGGGAAAATGTTCCTGGTTTTCCTGGTTGTGGGGAATCCACAGAATTGTTAATTGAATAAGTAGATAATTTATTGATAAAGAGTTTTCTTATTGAAAAATGTTTAAACCAAAATATGGGAAAAAAATCTATACTTTAGGTTACTAAAAGAAAAGAATATTTACATAAACAACACAAAACTTTTGATGTTACTATTATAAGAAAAGGACATGCTAGATTTTCAGTTCAAAATTACTTCTGTACTGACATTTAAATTACTTAAAACATAGAAGTTGGAAGCAAAATAAAATATTTGAAGCCACAGAAATGACAATTTCACCTATGTTATTGCTTAATGAAAATTCTCAATATTTTGATTTCTGATATTTCTTTGGTTTAAATTTTCAACATTTCTGAATCTTTTTAGGACAAAAAATTTGTTTCTCCTTTTTATTAATTAAGTCTTTTTGAGTGGGATAAAGAAGACACTTAAAGGGGTGCTTTGCCTGTGATTAAATATATTCCTTAGAGGAACTACATCCAACCTTAAAAGTAAGAAAATTAAGCATTTGATTGAATATTCATGGAACTAAATGAGCATTTCCTCATTGATTTCAGTGGACTATTTTTCTAGTACAACATGAAGGGCTTCACTTTCAGAAATGCAGATGTATTGTTGCATGTTTAAACACTAATAGGCAAGTAATTGCAAACTTTCCCACTGATCACATGTAGAGATTGTCCTTCCAGTCTCGCAGACTTTTACACGTATCAGAAGATGACATGCATATTTGTGTGCCTATCATGCATCTCTATGGAAAATAACATAAAATATTTATATATTTGGGGCTGCAGCTTCAGATCGAGTATGCTTTTCTCTCCTAAAAGGAACACCAAAAACACCCCAGAGATTGGTAGAAGCCTAGATTTGTTTAGGGTTTTTTGATATATTGCTGCCTACTTGCTCATTAGACAACCTCCCTCTTGCTAATTCATCACTTCAAAATCAGATTCAGCACAAAGAACCAGACTGCAAAAGGTAAAAAAAAAAAATAAATTATAAATTATACTGACCAGTTCACATTAGTGTGAGTGTTAGCAACACCAAGGTGTTTCTATTTATCACCATTTGCTTTGATGGGGCACCATTCATTTCATTTATCATTTGATTCCTTTCAATTATTTCTTCTTGGGAAGAAGTAGAATCAGCATTATTTAGGTAGGATTCTGTTTGCCCAACAGGTTTTGTAAAGTTCACTAAAAGAAAACAGTTGCTAGATAGTTGTGCATTGGGTCTAGAATTTTCCTCCGATATGTGCCTACTTGGTGATTTTAAAATCTATTTGGAAACCAACATAGATTTAGGCAGTAGGACTACTTTTTTTTACAATTTCAGGGTAACACACTCCTGTTGGGAATAACAGCCAATCTGAAAATCTACCCGGGATTATTGCTATCTACCTTACTGTTTGGGTTGGGGTTTTGGAGTGTTAGGGATTGCGTTGTTTGGGGTTTTTTTCCTCAACCTTGGAAGCATCGGCAATCCTCAGTAAAAATATGGAACACAAGATTCTAAACATAGAATAAAAATCGCAAAATTATCTCTAGTTTTGCACAACCTGCTCTGGTGTACTGAATCAGTATAGGTAATAAGTCTACCACCTCTCACACCTCTCCTTCCCCTACCATCATCTTTCCCAAGCAAGATTGATATAGATGCATATATCCAAGGGACAACTCAGTTGTGTGTACCCAAGTTCAGGGGGGCTTCTGGAATGTAAATCCCAAAGCAGTTCTCTCAGCATTTCTGCATTATTCCCTACCAACCAGCTGGATATGCTGGGCATCATGAATTTAATCCAAGAGAGTTGGGTATCATGAATTTAATCTTAACCTCCAATTTGCTCTGGGAATTGCATTTCTGGACCCTGACATCTTATGCAATAGCAACCATTTCTTGTATGAGCACCTGTCCCTCAACTCCTTTGTGAATTTGAGCCTTACTCTTTAAGTATCAGAGGATGCAATACGGTGAATAAGTACAAAAATGGTGCCCAGGAGGATGAGGTGACAGTCAAATGTCAGATGTAAATTTACAAGTGTGAGTTGATACATCACTAATTAGATGCTTTTACTATCAGTGACAAATTTCTCTCCTACTTCTGACTTTTTATGTGACTCTGAGCTTCTCTTGCCCCAGTCCTGGAAACCTAGATGTTAAAGAATATTGAAAAGGAGGAGATCTTCACCTAAGAGCTGGTGCTGACACCAAGGAAACAGTATTTTTGAGGGTCCAAGACAAATTCTGGTAAAGTAAGAGGAACAGTACTCATCTCTCAGTATTTGAATCATTACACTTGGATGAAGAAGACTCTGACTTCTGTGAAACGTTAACTGTCCTTTCAAATTTTTAATTTGGCCCACCTTTACAGGAGATGGCCAAGATCTTTCTGGGTGCCATTTTCAGATTGCCAGTTAATCATTTGGCTGTCCCTGTAATTAAATACTCCTCTGTGCTTCACTTAGCCCCAGCTGAAAATGAAGATAAGGACAGTGATAGGTTTAGCTTGGGGCTTTGAGAACTGTGGAAGAGGAGCACTGTGTTTAACACTACCTTTTGAGACACATGCCACCCCTTGAGCTTCACAAACCTCTGTCTTTCTCTGGTTAATAAAGAGAGGCAAGGAAAAAATTCATATTTAATTGTGGGAAATAAAAGCAATTTTCAATAGCTTTTTAAAGAAGAAATTGCAAAAGATGCCCCTAAAGTAAGAAGTCCATAAATATTTCTGCACCACCACAACAGTCACACAGCCCCAACAATTTCTGCACGAGAAAACCTCTTGCAGCTAAGGCTGATCCTATTTGGCTCCGAGACTCCTATCTGTGACAAAACACAACCAAACTCATGGCAAAGAGTATAACCTGCATCCTCTTAACCTCTAAATAGTAGGAAAGTGTTGTGATTAGATGTCTGGAATATGTCTGCCTATGTGTTTTGTTTGTTTGCAAAACAGGGACTCTTGGGGGCACAGCAGGGCAACTGGGCCTCCATCTGTTGTGCAGAGCTACATTTTTTTCTGCAAGGTATACAGGAAATAACCAACACTTCATTAGGAAAGAATAATTTGACCTTCACTTTAAAATACGCCTTAGTTTGCCTAAGAAGCTATAGCTTGATGTCCCCAACCTCACCAACCAGTAGTACTGAGAAGACAAAAGAGTCATGAAAAAAAATAGTTTGTGCACCACCACAAATATCTTGAAGGATCATGTGGAAGCTATAGGCTCTGAGTTTTATTCCCATGGTGCTTCCCTAAGCTACAGGAATGATGTAAGAGCCGAGGTCACTGACATATTCTGTGCCTTGCAATGTGTGGAGAACAGGGATGATTTATACCAAAAAATAGGATACAGATAAAAGTTTCCCTTTAAGTTTTGGTTTGAAGGCTTGGAAAGGCAGATTCAAGTGCTTTAAGTGGTACATAGATATTTGATGATTTTTACAAAAGTCTCTCATTATTTCATTATCAAACTTAAGTGTCCCCACCTTATATGCTGCCCAGTCCTTACCTGCAAAATCCTATAAGGATTTGCAGATGTTTGGGACAAACAGCTTCCTTCCCAGGGAGATACCAGCTCTTCCCCAGTCCCACCTTTACTCTACCCCAAGACAGCCTCCAGGACACCACTCAGCTCATCACCAGGTCCCCGTCTGCCTCAAACCTTTGATGTGATATTTCCAACACAAAGCAATATTACCCAGTTGTTCAGTTAATACTCCCATGATCTTGGAAGTGGAGGAGGAAGTTATGGAAAGGGAGAAGGAAGAGGCAGTTGGATATGGAGAAAAGGTTTAGGGATTTTTGTTGATTATACTTGTTAGACTTTCTGAGGTACCTTGATAGAGTGGTTGTACAAGCCATGACTGGTTAGACAAACAGAATCTATATGTTGAGGTTTCTGAAAGGGCACAGTCTGCCAGACATTCCCCATCACAAGAAGTGAACATGATTCTGACTAAAGTTTTCTTCATAAATACTTTCCTTCTCCAAAGGGCAGCATCTGGACTTTAGAGCGCTATCATAAAGCCTATCTTTTGGGGTACAAGATGTACAGCTTAGGAATAGTTTAGACAGTAAACCTGGAGGGCTGTTAGACATCAGGAAAAATACCAAAGGAAAGAACAAGTGCAATTAATAAAACATAAAACATTTGCTCCATAAAAATCTATAATATCATCATTACTGCTTCAAATTAGTTGAAGAGTAATTATCCCCAAGATGTTCCGTTACCTTCTACATCTTGTTTGCAAAAGTTTGACAAAACAGGAAAGACCTGGTAAAGATAAGGCTATAAAACTCTATTGGATTAATAAGGGGGAAAAAATTAAAATAAATTAAGTGGAATGACAATACAAACAAAATTGAACAGCACTAGTTATCTGCGTAGGGAATGTGCACATGCAAGTATCTGAACCTCAGTGAAAGTGACCTTGCATAGTCTCATCTGATAGAAAAGCAGATTAAAATTCCTATCTATCTCAACTATTGTCATTACCACTTTCAATAAACAATACAAACCTAGTGGAAGAATCCAGCTGATTGTTTACGTGAGTAAGTGCTTGATTTGCTGAAATTGTGCTGCCTTATGTGCTGAAGTGATTTAGACAAAGATTTTATTAACCACTTTTAGGGGCATAGGAATGTTCTGTGAACAGGGTGGAAAAAGTCCTCATGAAGCTTTATTCTAAAAAAGGTCTTCACACAAGATTTGTAACACGGGATTCAATATCATAAATATTTGCAGCGGTTGTTCATGAGAAGGAAAAAAGATCACCTTTATATCCCAGTGTTGTAAAGGCAGCAGAAAATTCAAGGTAAGGTTGTCTTTGAGGCGTATTCCTCCTCTGTCCTTTGAGGCATATCCCATCCTCCTTCCTAGACCAGGTGGGATTTACCAGAGACAGCAAGTGTGTGCTGCAGAAAGGGGTGAAGACGGTGCACTCTACAACACTTCAGTGCCCTGAGTGAGTGTCAGGTACAGCAGAGGAACAGGCATCTCTTCCTTGCACAAGAAAAAATGGTGTGGGGGAGGAGGATGTGCTGAGAATGTATGGAGAAAGTAAAAAGAAAGAAAGATGGGCTGCTGGATGCCCTTCCCTCCCACCAGCTCCTGAGAAGAACAATACTGTGCTCTATACTGTGCTAAAACATGACATTTAGACTTAAGCACTTTAAACAGTCCCCCGAGCTATGTTGAGGGTGCAGAACAGCTGTATGTATAATTAAGTAAAGCTAATTACAATAAATTAAGTTAACTAGAAAATCAGTCATAGCTTTTATTCCTAAAAGTTCTGTTGTTGTTGCCAGAGTTGAAACTGCTGCAGGGTAAGATGCTAGGCCACCCCAGATTGTCAGAGATCTAGTCACTTAGTTTTATTTTTAAAACAAAATTGGTAACTAGAAAATGTTGGAGTAATGGGAAGGTTGTCCATATGTTCCAAATTTAGCAACTAGACAAGGCTGCTGATCTCTCTGGGATAATTGTAGAGCTGAAGTACATGCCTTCTCTTTCTCTTGGCTACAGAAGGCTTCTGAATGCTCAAGTTGGCACGGAAATATGCTGTGAACATTTCCTTTGCCCATCAACCCAGTCATGCCTGCACAGCTCTACTCTAAAACTGTAACAGGTGCAAAAACTTTCGTTCTAGTTCAGCTTTTAAACATAACACAGAGTCCCATAAAAACATAGTCCAGCTCCACCAAAGTCAGCAAAGTTATATAAATTTGCTGTTAGTGAGTCCATTCAGAGAACAGGGTTTGCCCACCCATTTATTGAGATTCCTCTTTCGAGTTGTGCAAGGGAAAAAGAGGCAACCTGCCAGGAGCAAGCTTTATTCTGTTGCAACTGGTGGAGAATGTAATGCAACCGGATGAACGGCAGATACTTCAGATTTACGGTGGCATCACTGCCCTGAGGATCAACTCCAGGGAGAACAATACACAGTATTGGTTGCAAAAGCTTTCTGAAGAAAATGTTGTGCAGAATTTGGCTCTAGCTGAGGAAATGGGTGAAGCACAAACCCCTGGAATCCAGGCAAAGACTCCAGGAAAGTGTCATCGTTGCCTTTTTCTTACTTTTCCGCAGAACATCTACTGCTGTCCACTCTCAGAAATAGGATAGGGGGCTGAAAGGATCTTTGATCTCACCTTACACGAGTATGATGATTGCACAGTCTGCTTCTTCAGTTTCTGCTCCTTCAGTTGCAGGATGTATTCAGGAAGGAACAAACTGTGGTTCAGCTGGCACACAGGAAAGAGAAGCCAAAGGCTGTGAAAATTCCTCCTGTGCCTCAGAGCTGGATGCTGGATTTAAAGACCAGATTGTGAGAGGGAGAGCGATCTTTCTTTGCAGAGTAATGACTTTACTTTGTGCAAGGAGAAAGGAATTATATTGGCAGCAGCTTTGATTCTGCCTTCTTCCCACAACAAGGCAGTTCCCTGTGCTAGCAAATATAGACTGCTCCATGCATCAGTGCCTCAAAGTGCTTGCTTTTCTCCAAGCCTCTCCTGGAGCAGTGCAAAAAATGCCCCTCCATTGCCCTAAACTCGAGCAAAACCAGGAGTCAGCCTCCTAGCAGCAAAAATACCATTGAAAACTACTTTCAATTCATCTGCATTTACCTTATTGGATAAGAAGGAATGTCACCACAGTAAAGATTTTTAGAATAAAAATGAGTCCGTAACTATCTTTAAGGGGCTCAGTTTAAGGGTAGGCATAATGCAATCCACACAGACTGTGAAATTATTCTCATCAGGAGGCTTAAAGGAATGTTTCTGGGAACAAAGGTGAATTAAAGTTTGACCTTCTTTTTAATATTGTCTTTCTTGCCACTTTCCCTTAAATATATATACACTTGTTCTCAGGTTTCAGGAATGAGCTGCATTGATCCTGGTTTTGGAGATCAGTCATAGTGGTAAACAGCAAGTCTCTGTGATTTATGACCAGGCTTGCTGATAGTACCTTAGAGATGTCTGAGCACCTGCAACTGAAGATCCAGCTTTAGGAACCAGGTATTTAAGCCTTTCAGGTATAGCTGTCCCAGCTGTGGTCATTTGTGAGATGAAAACAAATCAGATGAGACAGCAGTGATTATTACAAGTGGTACTGATCACCGTTCAGCACATGAAAAACAGATTGTTCTGGTTTTATAATATTCTTCAACATCCCCTTCCCTCAAGCCATCCTTTATCAGCCCTTTAATAAAAGCTAAACATGCAAAATTTCTAATAACACCAATAATAATGAAGAGAGACTGTCAGTAACTATTATGCATGTCATAGATTTAACAAGATTAGTAGAAAATTTTTTAGTTTGTAAAGTATTCAGACCAGTCAAAAGTGTTTTTGTTGTTGTATTGACTCACAATGTGATTTCATACGAGCTACTCCAAGAACACAGTTACTGTGTGTAAGTCCTGGTTAGTCATCCTAAATGGCAGTAATACGAAGTAAAACTGTATTTGTGAACACTAATTAATGTGTTTACTTGCCATTATACTTGGTGAAACCAGGGGCAGCACAGAACACACTCGTGCCATAGCCATGCTCACCCCATTATCTTTTCTTTCTGTCTGACAAGGATGGATATACAGGCATCCTATATTACAGATAAACCTGTCAGTGGCAGGAAAGACTGAGTTGGGAAAGACCCTCCTTAAACTCCTAGCTTTAAATTCAGCAATTTTCACTGCAGACTAAGTGATACAAGAATAAACTTGACTACACAGGGCTGGATGTTGCCGTGATATTGATAGAAAAGGCTGTCGTCCGCTGCAGCTTCACTTCTAGCTGCACAGCATGGAGCAGAGCGCTTGAGGGGAAGTCTACCACCCTCTGAGCCACTGCTAAATCTACTCTTTGGTACTGATGGGAAAATGTCAGAATGCCTGAGATTCACAAGCTGGTTTGTAACATTACATCCTTTGACATGAACACAGCAGCAGCAGCTAACAATTGTGGGGAAAATCCTGCAGGTAAATGGCACATCTGTATTGATCAAGAGCCACTTAGAAAGGCATTGAAAACATGCCACTCTTTATTAGCAGTGATTGAAGGGAGAGATTTTTAAGACTGGGAGGAATCATTATGATTTGATAGCCTGGTCTCCTGTACAACATGGATCAGAGGAATCCTCTGGCCCCAGGCCAGCTGCCATGTTTCCAGGGCATATTTTCTAGGAAATAAAGCGTAACCTTATTTTTTTAAAAAAGTCTTTGAAAGAAGAGCCATCTCAGTCCTTCGTAATGTGTTCCAATTGCTAATCACACTGAGTAGTACTGTACTCTACTCTACTAGTCTTACTAATCTCTACTAATCATTTCATTGATATTAAGAGTAAAACTTAACCAACTTTGGGCAACTTCAGTTGTGGTCTGCAACTGTGCCAGTCATACTAGGTGCCTTTCACAGACCATAGAGCAAATAGAAACTCTGAGTGATTCATCTAACCTGTTTTAGACATCTGCTTTAGACTGAGATGAATTGTGCTTTACAATCCGCTGAGAGTATTGCTTAGACCTGTATTGACATACAGAGCTTCTAGATGGACCAACTCAAGTACAGACATCTATATTTAGCCAGATGTATCTTACCATCATGCATGACTTCTTGCTGCTGAAGAGTTTGGCCTTTCTCATCTAGATACTTTTGGATTATAAGCAAACTATCCCTTAGCTCTGTCCTTGTTAAGGGAAATACAACAAGGTCCCTTAGTATTTGACTTGTTTCCTAATACTAAAAAATATTTGTGCACTCTTCAAATTTTCAGTTTCCTTCTTGGACTGTAAATATCAGAACTAGAGAATTGATCATATATCAGTAGCAGGAACAACAACATATGACTAGCTGTGCTAGGTTAGACCCAAGGTCCATTTAGATAAATGTCTTGTATTTGACAGAGATGTGTAGTGTATGATTCAGGGGAATTTTAAAAAAGAAAAGAAATGAGTGATATTTTCTGGACTCCTTTATCAGCCTCCACTTTATGACAAATACAGACACCTCTGTGCTCAAGAGTGCACCATGGAAGTAAGAATTTGTCTCATTAGCATAAGCTTTTGGTCTCTATAATCATAGAGTCATAGAAAAGTTTGGGTTGGAAGGGACCTTAAAGATCATCTAGTTCCAACCACCCTACCATAGGCCAGAATACCTTCCTCTAGACCGGGCTGCTCAAGCCCCAGCCTGCCCTTGAATACTTCCAGGGTTGGGGCATTCAAAACTTCTCTGGGCAACCTGTTCCCAGTCTCACCACCCTCACAGTAAAGAATTTCTTCCTAATATCTCATCCAAAGCTACCCTCTTTCAGTTTAAAGGAATTATCCCTTGTCCTATCTCTACATATCCTTGTAAAAAGTAATATTATATGCCAATTAGTTTAGCAGTTTATTTATGGAGCAATTTAAAAAATATTTCTTTTGTTTTGAATCTGCCACTCCTTACTCAAGATCATCCTGTTTATCTACGCTAACGGTTTCTTGCCACAGCACTGAGCAGCAGATCATCTGCTCCAAACCCCAAGATGTTTTCCCAGATTTCTCTCTAGAGGTGTGTTCTTTAATGTAGTGGTCTTTATCCCTGAAATTTGGGCCCATATTATATTGTTTAGCATTATCTACCAAGCCTGCAGTCTCAAGAGGAAGCACCAAGAGACAAGAGCTGTTCTCTTCACATCCACCTTGGTGGAGGAGGGAAACTCCTTAGTGCTGTTTACAGTTTTGTAAACAGAACTATAATGAAGTGCTCTGTTAAAAACTGTTATGAATGAGTAAAAGCTTTCTAAGATATTTTTGCCCATTATTGTCTGTCATATTCTTCCTTCTCAAGCTTCTTGGGAGCACAAGAAGCAATTCAGAGGCTATAATTAGACTACAAATTAAGCACAGTCTGCAGTTTAGATCAGGCTCAAACAAATCTGTTCTTTACTGGTTTGTGTGCCTAGTTTTTCTACCAGGAACATAGTAGGTGTCATGGTACAAGTCCAGACATCAGTGCAGAATTGCTACCTGGCAGGCTAGACTTAACTGGAGAAAACACACGGGAGCAATTGGAGCCTGTGAATGAGGAGCTTGCTTTGCAACTTGAGGTACCAGCCAGCAGAGATGCACTTACTTTAAAAAAACAAAGAAACAAACAATGAAGTATCCAGAATTGGGAGTGTGCAAAGAAGAGAACCATGAATATGTACGGCCCAAAATCCTTTGGCTGAGAAGAACTTGGGACCAGCAGCAGAGCCCAGTGCCTTTTCAGAGACACATCAGGTTGCAGGAGACTCTATGTAACCAGATTGCTATCTGTCCCCAGCACATTTGCCCACAGAGCAGAATAAAAATATTTCTCTTTTAAGTCAGGTAAGAAATGGCCCTGCCCCCTGCTCAGAGCTCAGTCATCACAGCTCAGTTTAACACAGCGCTGGGCTGGTGCAGGGGTGGTGTTCATGCCGTGGGACACATCCAAGTTGCAGCACGATGTTACAGAAGCAGCAGCACGCGTGGCAATCTTGCCACCGTGACTGTGGCAGTAACTCTGCCCGTTCTGATTTCCCATTTTTCACTATATATATAAATCTCACTTGTGCTACTGATCGCTGGTCTGTGGCACTTGTACTTGTAGAAATATCTTCTGTGCTCTTTCTCTGACTTGCCTCAGTCAGATCACACAAAACAAATTTCTGAAGGAGAAAATAGGACTTTCAGCCTATGCAGCATAGCCAAAAATAGTTAACTCTTAAATGTTATTTACAATTTTATCTTCTTCCTCCTGGAGGTAGAAATGCTCCTGGTATCCTCTGTAGGAAAGATGCTCGCCAGAGGGTGGAATATATGAAAAAGGATAATTTCCTGAATCATCCTGTGAAGGCGGCCACACTATGGAGGAGGAATGGAACGACCTCTTTGCTTCTTCCCTGTTTTACTCCATCTGGAGATGGATGTTGAACACAGGGAGTAGGAGATAGAGGGGAGGCACATGGGAAGTTTTGTACCTCCCACTCGTCGCATTTGAAGGCACCATCCCACTCACACAGGCTTGCCCTCTCTGCTTTAGGCTGTTCTTTCATATATTAAAGAAGACCAGGGAGCTATACCAAAGTAAACATTCTACATTCAAGTTAAAACAGCTATTTTATACTTTGATATTTTCAAACACATTGTGGCTTGCTCTGTGTGCAAAACTTAAGCACAAACCCTGGATCCTGCTCAAAGCCTCAGATGTGAGGGGTCAGTCTTTATACAGAACCATCATAGAAGGCAATTTTTGTTGCCTGTGGAGATGAAAAGAAGGAAAGGTAAAGTTTCAGAATATTTGAGGTAGAAAGGGGCATGCTTAGCTCTGTGGAAGCAGTACCTGTGAGAAAGACATATCAGTCTTGCTACAACTATTAAAAAAAAGTAAATTAAATTGTCCCTTAAAAAAATTCCACGCAAAAAAATATTTGACTCATCAGTGCTCAGGCAGCAACTAATATCTCTTATGTTACCAGAAATATGAAGGGTTTATAGTGATGGAGATGTCAGTACACAGTCAAAGAACAGACCCTTCTGCCACCAGGCTTTCATTTTTACACTATCAACAAACAGATTTTCTTGAGGTAATCAGACAACCATAAATCCTTATTGTAATACGTCCTTTTGCGCACTAAAAGGTGACATCAAAGTGTCCTCTGATTAGATAATCTCAGTGTTTCAATTGACTAAAGAGTACCCGTGCTTGTGTATATGTATAGGAATGAAAAGAAGACAAGGATAGACCTAATGAAAAGGTTTATCATTAAAAAATGGTTTAGACTGTCATCAGAACAGCTAAATATAATTGTATATGAGGTATGTCATTTCAGGTTTAGTAAGGATTTTGCAATCTGTGTCAGTGATCTAGAAGACCAGTTTCTACTGACACTACTGTCCCCTGAAGACTTTTTATTAGTGTGGCCCAGGGTAATATTTTCCCTGGCTCTATAGCTGCTCACCAGCACAAATACAACTTAATCCACTGCATTTGAATTGCCACAGATATGTGGATCTATAGGATCTGAAGGATCTACATTTTTCTTAAATTTAGTGGCTCCGTGTCTGAGGAAAATTTGGTATTGGAACTTCAGCATCAAAAACCGAGAAAAAAAATCCTGTGGAGTAGGTCCATGGTGTAATTATGGACCCCAAATCAGTCAGCTCCAGAGCAGCACAGAGTGAAATGCCTCATGACCAATAACTTAACATCCACTTTGCTTGATTTTGTATCCCCACCAAGAAAGGATAAAGCTTCGTGTCTGCCTGTGAAGAGTGAATATAAATTATCATCATTTTTGCTATCAATACAGTAGCACAAACATCAAGACAAAGCTGAGCAAATTGGCATCTCTATGGAATATGGGGTCATACAGATGACTGACACAAATGCTTCTGCAGGATTTGCAATAGTATAAATATGAAAACTGACTGAATCAAAACCATCTTGTTAAATAAGCGTTCATGTCAATGGCATGGACAAAGCATTTATTTTATCAGACATATCCACTTACTCCACTAGTTCAACAAAGCATTGTACATTGATTTGACAAAGATACTGTCAAATCATGCTGAGTGACTGCTGTTGGTACCAGTAAAAACCTTAATCTATATTCTGGAATTGTGCCCTCTCTGCCATCTTGGATCTTCCTATAAAATCTTATAAGATGCATGAAAAAAATCTATTCCACATTTTTCAGATTTATGACTCTCAAATGAAAGAAGGAACAGAAATAATCTTTCCATTTGTCAGCCTGTCACCTACATGGAACATACAGAGCTACTGCTGATGCAAGAAAATTCTATTACAGTTGCAAAATGGACATTTTCTTCACAACTTTTTTATTAATTTTGCATAAAAATCTATGAAATCCTAGGGCAGGAGAATGCTCATTTCATCTTATGAACAAAAAGACAAATTCACTTCAGGTTTTGACTTTGTTATTTTGTGCAGCTGAAAAGGTAGCAAATTCTGTGTAGTGCTCAGAGATGCTTGTGCCTGGGTTTGAGAGAAGTAATGTGCAAAGCTGCTCTTTCACTTGTCTTCCACCAAGGAAACAATGATGGGAATCCCCACAATATCCCTTGAAAGTATCAGGTCACACACTCCAGCAACCTTGCTCGCTTATCTCCTCAGTCAGTTGTGCCTGAGCACTGCCTCCAGACTAGAGATAACTAAGAACAAGTTAATTTTTTTAGGGAAGAACATGTTGCTTAGGAAATACACTCAGGTGTGACCCTTTCATCAGTAAGCATTACTTTGATGGTAACATGAACATATATCTGAAATATGAAACAAGGAAGAAAATTAAAATAAGAATAAAATCAACATAAAAGAAAAACTTTAGGAGAAAAAAGGTTAGAAGTCTTTACCTGACTCACCATAGTGGCATGGCAATATCCCTGTGCTCTGTCCCAAACACTTTCACAGGAGACAAGTAGGAATCTGGAGCATGAAATTTGACTGGGAATGTGCAAGGTGCAAAGAGTGTTCTGCTGTGTGCTTCCTTTTCAACCATTCACTCCTTGGGAGGAAGCAGCTATCTCATCCTTATACAGTAGTTCATTTGGAATCCCATTTAACTAAGGACTTGACCATTGCTTCCTGTCCTGACCTAGTGCAGTCAGACCTTGTCTTAACTGTCTTTTGTTCTCCTGGGTCCCTTGAAACTGTTTATTTTCCTCAAATTTGCATGGGTTCCTTTCTCCCCCTCCTTTCACTCTTCCCCCTCATGTCCCACATGTAACCTGAAGACCCCTGAGACAAGGGGTTTGCTGACACCTTGCAAAGGGATGCCTTGTTGTCCCCCACCTTTCTACCTTCTCCCTTTCTTCCTCCTCTCCAAAACGTAGAAGAACTAGTCTCTCTGAACATCAGTACAGAATTTAGCATGATGTTACCTCAATAATATTTTTGTAACAAAGTTCTGAGAGACGATCTCCAGAAAAATGAAGTTTCCCTTTTGCATTACTTCTTAAAGCGGACTGTATTTCAAAAAGAGAGATCCTATAATGTAAACAGATTCCAGCATGGAAACTTGATTTTTGCCTTATTTTGAAAAGCTCTAGACTTCATACAATTATTTTCAATTAAGAGATACTTAACACTGGTAAGATAACATAAAAATCTGCTGCACTCAGAATTTAGGCATGTTCTGCAGCTCCTGTATTTAATGACATATTACAGACTGGAAGGAAATTTTTTCATATTCTAATTCCTTACTAACAGAATATATCTAATACAAGTAACAGAAAAAAGGAAAAAATAACTAGAACTTGCACTCTTTTCCTTCTGTCATGATGACATGAGTAAAGCTCTGATTTTCTGAGAAAAGTTATTTTAAAGTTTTGAGACCAGAGCACTAGATAACTCACCATTTTTATTCTGAGACTACTATGTTTATCCTTTGGTTTTAGTGGAGTTGGCACGCTCATAAATCCCACCTTCCTCTGGCTGTTATTTCTGTCTGGTAAATTATTTTTTTATTCACAAGGCAATAAAAGGTCACTGGAAAGAGGAATATAATATTCACTCTCATAAAATAAAGTTAAAGAGTATTTAGCATTTATATCTTTCCAGGGTGGTAAACAAAATATGGTTTATTTGACTCAATGAAGACCTATGATACTGAAAGAGATAAATCTAATGACTTGTTTTAACAAAATAAGATAAATCTTTCAAGACAAATCTTCAATAGTGCTATGTTGTTCCTGTGGAAGTCCACTACACAATTATACATAGGTGCACACAGAAAGAGCAGCACTTTGGCTCTTACCTGCCAGAATTATATATGAGATGCACAAGTAGATTTCTTAACCACCTCTGGAAGTACAACACAGTTCTAAAGTGTTACTTTATTAAATTATAAAAGTAAAACATTTCTTAATAAAGTTTAGTACTAAATTTGATCATAAAATTACCAGAATAACAGAGACTTTCCATTTTTCATCAAGATCTGTTTGGACTGAGGGCTGGTTCATGGGATTTATTTTCGAGAACTAAAGCAAATTAATTCCTTTTGAACGGAAAATTTAATTCTGCTTAGTAGAAAAATTTAATTCTCTAGCTTGGTTTAAAAAAAGATATAGCAGCTAACCAGTGAATGTACCTAATGTACCACAGAAAGCATAAGCCATAATTTTTTAGAACAAAATTGTAAGTGAAAACACAGTGAAAGAATGCATAATAAAAATATGCTTTGCATTTTTCCACAACAATATTCACTTTCGTTTTCTTTTTTCTGTGATTTCTTCATATTAACATTTTTTAAATGCAGACTGCAAGAATGGGAGTTCTGACAGAGAATTGTTCTGGCCCCAGGTAGTTCCTTAACAAGGAGGAGAATTTTATATTCACAGCCCAGATTTTTCCTGGTTGAACTCATCAATTAATTGTGATCTCTTGTGTGGACATCTGACAGACCTAAAAAAAAAGTTATTCTGTCAATAGAGAGTTGAAACAAGGTTTTCTCCTAAATGTGGACTCAGTTTCAGAGTTTAGAAAGGAAAGTCCAGTAATACATACTTCTTCATCTGCCCCATGGCTTCTGATCAGTCTCGGCCTGTTCAGCTCTTTGCAAACCACAGCTCACTTCATTAATCTGCATTTTGCATAAGTAACAGCAGTGGAAGCACTCATTTCTCAATAACTATTTGTTCTAATACTTGCTGGCAAGCTGATGCCCCACCATGGCGGGGGGACTATTGTAGGGGAAGTCCTTCTCACTGCTAACAGCACCAAACAGTATAAGGCCAGTCATCCAGCTGGGAGGAGGGAGGGTGGTGTGAGTGTGTGTTATTTGCCCAGCACACACCTGTGCACCCACTAAGCATATTACAGTAAGACAGAATTTTCATAGAAAATGTTGTTGGTAGACTAAAAAAATTATCTTGCAAAGTTAATATTTCTGTTCTCTGAGAACCCTGGATCAAAATGACTGGCCCATGTTGACATATGTATGGTAGACCTTCAGATTTCAAGTTTTTACTGAAGGATTGCTGTAAAAAAGCCCCATAAATAGCTTTTTTAATTTGGGCAACAACTTCTTTATTCTTATTGTTCTCAAAAGTTACTGAAATATTTTTATTTAAAAGGAAGAAAAGAAGGAAAGAAAGTACAGAAACCTGGGGAAGGGAAGGGAAGGGAAGGGAAGGGAAGGGAAGGGAAGGGAAGGGAAGGGAAGGGAAAAATGTTTTGAAAGAAATTATGGCATCTTCAATTTATGTCTGACAAAGACAAAGAACTGGAGTTTTAGATAAATTGAAACCCACAGTTGATACTGATGAGAAAGAACCTGAAGTAGAGGTACTATCAATACCTTTGTATAAATGATTCATATTTTCAATCAAAGGCTCTTAAACTACTTCAGTTCTGGGAGGTGGGAAAAATGAAAAAGAAAAAAACCAAATCTTGTTACCTAAAGCTAGGAATCTAAACAGAAGTGATTGTGTTTTTCCTTATTGGTTATTTCCAGCATTCCCACTGGAGTTATGGAAAGTTTCAAGCACTTAGCATCTCCTACAACTCAGCTTTTTTGTTTAGGTACCTATGTTTAAGCAGACTACGATGTTGTTTCTTTCTGGTAAATAAGCCTTAATCTTTACATAGTTTTTCTCTCAGTTACTCATATACCAGGCATGTCTGCTTTGAAAATGACTGATCTACTTACTGATTCATGCTAATAGTGTCATAAAGAAAGTGGAAAATAGTCACAAAAAACATACAAGGAAATAAGAAAAGTGCTCACTGTTTTGCACAGTCATTTTGAATATCAATTTACTTGCATTGACAACCATTCCCATACTACTTCATTAATTAGATAGTAGAACTATTTTCAAGCAAGGATTTGGCCAAATCTGAAATAATCCTTTATCAATCACAGTTATCCCCATTCAAAATCTAAAAACTAATTCTTCCCTTGTTCAGCTGTCAGTTGTGGGTTTGGAGAACTCTTCTCCACTTCCATGATCTAAACAGTCCAATATTGTAGAAGAAAAAGCTGCCCCTAATTTGCCTGCTTGAAAATCCACATCTCCACTAAGGATTTGGTTTTTGACTATTACTTTTTTTCAGCAAAGGACCACCCTGATTGGGTGCTGGAAGCTGCCCTAATGCCATTGTATCTGGTAGAAAGACATTTCCAGAACAGGATCTCAAAGAGTGATTGAGGCTTGATGGAACTTTTTCTTCCTTTCTATCTTAGTATTGAAAATCAAATATAATCACTATTTCCCACCTGAATAGCTCCCTGCCTTGGGCTTCTCAAGTGGCACCATGTAACTTCATAACTCCCATAAATCAGGTAATCCTGTGTATTCAGTCCTACAGGTGCCAGGAACTCATTTTTTAACCCAACAAGATTTATCGGATGGTGATTTTTCATGCCTTCTGGCACCTCAAGACGGTGGATATTTATATTTTTCCTCCCAACTTATTCTCTAACATTTCAAAGCAATGACTGTATATCACAGTTTGTGTTCTAAAAGTATCACCTCATGACGAACTCCCTACGCATTGATACGTAAAGGACCTAAGAGTTTTGCCATTTTTTTTTTCAATGGCTGACTGTGCTGCAGGTTTTTGTACAAGAGAACGGATGTGCCTGGTACAGTGTGCTTTGCACTGCTGTTTTGAAACACCTGGTGATGTACCACCATAGTGGATCTCCCCACTTCGGTGTTTGTAGAAACTGACAAGCTATAGATAGTACATTATGCCCCAAATGACAATCTGTTACCAAATCTTGTCACCAATTTTTCAAGAGACTATTAAGAAGATAAATTACCTGTAAACAGGCTACTGCAGGGGGTTTCTGTCCTAATAAAAAGTGTCCTGATACTCCAATGACCGAAGATGGAATGATTGTCATCTTTGTCAGGAAAACTAAACCTAATGTAGGAATTGGTGATACTACAGTATCACCTGAAAAGAAACCATTATGAAATTTATAATACTAGAATGCCAATAATATTTATTTATTTATTTATTTATTATTTTTGCTTCACCCTGACTATTTTCTTCCTAGGAGTTTCTAACTGTGAGGCATTTTGCAGTTTAAACATTCCCTAATTACATTTATCTGTAATCCTACTGTTATCTCTAGGAAAGCTGCTGCTCTACTATATGCCATCACTTGTCATCATCTACATATGCATTTTATAATGTGAAACAAAGCCCTATTTGAGTCTCTCATTATTCAATATTTGAGAAGTAGGGCCTAGAAGTGAGTAAAACACAGAAAAAAAACCCCTGTATTTTAAACTCACTATGAGTAAAGCGTGACAGTTAGTGCCTGAGAGTTTATTAAAGTTGCAGAGACTGCTTTGATCTGCATTGTACTTTAACAGTAAAGGTGGAATTGCTACGAATAATCTTGGGGTTGGGGGCACAATTATAAAAGAAAGTGCTCCCGCAAGACCAAAGAACTAGGAAGAAGACTGATACTGGGAGGAAAACAGTTTATATGGCAAGTGTCCCAGACTGTTTTTAAGTTCAGGGTTACGACTGAGTTGAAGTCAGGGTCACAGAAACATGCTAATTTATACAGCTTGATGTTCAAATCAATTGCAGTTTGGGAACAATTTCTGTTCCCATTAACTGTGTCTGGATAATGGTTAGCACTAGGAAGTGCTCTGATTAGATTTACAAAATGTAGATGATAAATTATTACTTTTGCTACATGATCTTAGAAGAAAAAGGACTCAGGAAAAGGACTTGGGCCAAAACAAGGAGTACTTTTTTTATCCTTTGTTGCTACTAGCTCTAAAGGTGGAGTTTGATTAGTGCCATAGACACCAGGAACTGACTTTTTTCTTATTACTTCTGTATGAAACTTAACACCTGAAGAGATAGGATGGCAATGGATGCGAAATGGAAAACCAGTTATGCTTGATTTTGGCCAGGGGAGAGGTGTCTAAAGTGCTATTAAGGATTATTGTTAACATTAGGACAAAGGCTGGCAAAAAGAATTAGAACAGTGCCTGAGGTGCTCAGTTTATTTCTCTATCTTGCCAAATCCACAGGTTAGCCAGCGAAGCTGTCCCAGCTTACAGTTTTCCAGCAGTCATTTTCATAGATGGAAAAGAGTGTTTATGATAGACTGTGAGGACCTCCAGCGACTGAGCAATAAAATCAACATGTGCTGGACCTCTGCCTGCCTGTTACCTAACTCTACTTGGCCTCAGCTAAATCTGTGTGCAGTATCAGTATCAATAACAATACCAAGCCACTTCTCTAATGGTTCACATAAAACCAAAGTTTTCTTTTTTGTGAAGATAAAATCCACACCCTGCCTCAATCAGATTTGGCTTCATGTGGCCCAACACGGCTATGAGCCATCCACTGCCTTTACAGCATTGTGCCTAACAATAAACTTGGGAAGGGATTCATGCCTGAGGCTCCTCTGCAGACCTCCTGAAGGGCCCCTTCAAAGCCACTGGTGGTATGGTCTCCAAGTCGTCCTGGAGTGCTGGCGGCCTAAACTGCAACCTGCTGAACCTTGGTACAGGATAAGTTAATGATAAATTTTAAAAAAATCTGCAAGAATGAGGATTTACATGGGCAGATAGTGATAGGACAAAGGGGAACAGTTTTAAACTAGATTTAGATTAGATGTTAGGAAGAAATTCTTTCCTCAGACTGTGGTGAGGCACTGCAATAGATTGACCAGAGAAGCTGTGGATGTCCCATCCCTGGAAGTCTTCAAGGCCAGGTTGGTGGGAGCCCTGGGCAACCTGATATAGTGGATGCTATCCCTCCCCATGGCAGGGCTGTTGGAACTACATGATCTTTAAGGTCCCTTCCAACTCACATCATTCTATGATTCTATAGCACTATGATTCTATGATTTGTGTATTCCACATGCCCCAATTAACTAAGCTCCAACTACTTTCCATTACTAATCTACATCCAAACCTATCTTTAACTTTACTACAAAAACCCACACTCAACAGGCACATAAAGTGTAGGACCCTGTGCGTCTCAGCTCTCATTCCCACTGTAGGAGATAAGCAGAATTCAAACATGAAGCGAATCTAACAAACCTATAGACACTGCTATACCAGCAGCACTCACAAAGTTCTTAAATCAACACAGCCAATGTCTCAGAGGATTGAGGAGTAAAACAAACATCTCAGGCCTCAGTCCCAGTCTCAACACTAATTCAAACTAACTTCGAGTCTAGTCCTTCTTGCCTCTTGCTCATTCCTGTTTTGTCCCATAGAACAGTCTTGTACAATAGAAATTTGAACAGTAAGTCTATCACTTCAGTGTTTCCCATATACAACAATAGGTCAAGAAGAAATTATACATTAATCTTTTGTCATAATTTCAATTCAATTGTCACAGAAAGCCCCAATATCTGGCTTGGTTAAACTACTATCAATAAATCATTATATTTCATATGCTGAATTTTGAAGACTAAAACTAAAAACAAATTTTTATCCCCTGGGACTTTAATGAAGAGTAAACTAAGTTACTAACATCCATAAAAATAATCTGTTTCAAAAGTTTAAGATATTCTACAAACAACATTTATTCTTCTGAATGCTCAGTTGTTTTGGAACCATCTGGAAGGAATTCTTTTGAGAAATATCAGATAAAAATACCTAGATAAAAAAGGCTACTATTTTGGCTCTCAGAAACGTGAACAGACTAAAGTTAGGACCCTGAAAAGCAACAAAACTGAAGCATGCTGTAAACTAGAAAGATATTGGAGAGAAGATGTGGAACATTTAGCAGGATTGGCTGAGTCAGAGGACTGAGAATTTATGATTTAAAAATTTACAGTAGTTCTGCTTGGAAAATTTTAACCATGTAGAGTGTGCCTTCTTGAAGCCACAGCAACTGTCAACATCTCTCAAGAGAGGGATAGTCCATATTTTATGCCTATCAGTCCAAATTTCCTCCCCAAAGCTTTTCAAGTATACATATATGAAATGCGAAAAAAAATTCTTGGGAAATATCTAAAAAAAATCAGTTAAGATTTCTATGGTGCATACTAATTTCACATGTCCTATGGATGTATAATTTAATAGATGATACTGGAGAATTTAATATAGATTATGTTAATAGGTTATAGATTATGCTAACAGAGTGAGTACTTGAGGAGCCTAGAGAATAGGATAGAAAATTTCTTCTTTTTTAAAAACTTTTTTGTCTACAGCAAACACAGAACTGTTTACTCAATTAGAGAATTAAAAATAATTTTAAAGATTTTGCCTTATGCTTTCCAGTATGAGTAAAAATTACAAAATCTCAAAAGGTGACAAAGCACATTTAGGCTCAGCCCTGCCACCTGTCTTGATGAACTATGTGATAGCACCTTATCACTCTCAACACCAAAAGAGCAGGTGACATGTCAGCAGTGGTGACACTGCAGCTCAGGAGGCAGCTTTTTGCAGGGCTTGGGGAAAGGACTCGGCTTTGCTCAGGCAGAGGTGCTAGAGCTGCAGCCCACCCTGCCAACAAGGTTGCCAGGGTTACCACAGTCATCCCAAGTGTGGAGATTCAAGACTGTAATAGAGAAGCTTTGCTTCACTAAACAAAAAAATAACAGAATAGAGAGAGATAATTAAATACTAGAGGATTGCTGCAGAAATAAATAAAACTGAATAAAACCATTAACAACTACATACAGACAAAATGCCAGAGACAGTTAAATCCTGAACTATATGTTGATTTTTAAAAGTGCTTTATAGATCCATGGGGAATTTTTTGCACAATTACGTTGACACTGCTGTCTCTGTTATACCCTTTACCACTCTCACGGTATGCTCACATTTATCCCAGCTATATCACAGGGAGACAGAGGTGTCTTGTTCCTCGTGCAGGACAAGATGAAGCCTCAGCTTCAGCCATCTATGCTGGTTCAGCACAGCTCCTCCTGCATTTGGCCATAAAAAGTCTCATCCAGGAATTTTTTAGTTGAGCTACAGGTTAATTCAATGTTCAAGTATAGTGTTTGAATCAGGACAGCTGCTGTGCATTGTCCCTTTTTGGCAGAGCAGATTTTTATATCAGGGTACCCAAAGCCAAACAGCAGACCACAGGTATGAATTCGTGCTGCTGAGTGTGCCAGGGGCACACCAGTAGCCCTGTATAAGCACAGTAAGAGTGTAGCTAATTTTATTACAAAAACCCTAATTATTACAAAATTACTCAGTTTGTATCTGAGTACAGAATTAAGCTCCTGGTATAAACATATCTTTCAAATATAAGTTCAGAAACTACCACTGGATGCTGTGAAACGCAAAAACACTTCAAAAGCCTCCTACAATTTTGAGAAAATTCTATTGGAGTCTTAAAACTGCTCATGCTTTTCATAATTTTCTTTTGTGGGTTTTTTCCCACATTTTTCTGCTTTTATTTTATAGTCCGTCTTTGAAGAAATTGCCTTGCTCTTGCCTTATTTAATTTATTTCTTAAATGGAAGCACATACATTTTCATGATACCCATGCAAAATCTTATGTGATCAGCACAAAGTCAGGAAGAGGTGACTTATGTAATAAAAGTTCAAGAGTAAACTTAAAAGACCATTGTCCCATCACTTATATAATTATTTGCAATACAATATCATACTGAGAAATTACTTTGAACAGCATTTACACTTTTTTTTTTTTGAGGAATTGTGTTTTGTATCCAAAGTCCAAACATCTCAGGTCTAATAATTCCTTCAAAATATTGTTCCTTACCATAGACTGCTTCTTTGGCTGTGAAACTTAGGTTGGACACTTATGCATTAGTATTCTAAAGCACTGCAGTTAGACAGGATATCTGTTTCTACTATAAGCCATTTCTTTTTTAAGTTACTAGTTTTAAAGACAGTGTAAGTGCTGAACAGGAAATGGATGTCTGGATGTATTTACTGTATAAGCACCTATTAAAAAATAAAATTAAGAAAGCAAATATAAGAATGAAAAGGAATATTTAGTAAATCTAGAAGAGAAATTTGCCTAGTGAAAAAAAAATTTCTGAGCTTCGCTATTTAAGTTTGCATCTTTATTGATTGTGCAGGTTGTCAAGCAGTACAATCTAACTAGACAGTGTTGATTCATTATCTTCAGGGTAAGCCCACACTGCGAAGAATTCCACAAGGAAGCAAGAAGGCTTATTGTAACTATTTCTGCTTTTGCTGGTTTATATTGGTAAATCTCCAGTAATTTTAGGAGACGAAGGAAAGTGACACAGGCAAGAGGCCCAGGTACTTCTGTTTGCAGGACTCAAATCAGTGTAAATGAGTAATTTGTCTATTATCCTTGGTAGAGATTGGTTTGAACACAAGAATCTTTTCATCGGGAGTGATGAGTCTTGTATCTCCTGGACACCTATAGAGGGTTTGGCCTTTTAGGTTTTTTAGGCACATAAGTATCAATTTCTGTGTTTCTGAATGCTTGGCTTTCTCATAGGAGAAACCAGGAAAGTCTTAGGCTTCTGGACATTGTACTCCAATCAGCAAACCTTGTATTTCTGTCTCTCTCTTCCTTTGGACACACTCTTCAAGCCATTGTGGGCAATGGGGATTACAGGACCTGACTCTCCCTTCATCTTATGGAATTTGTGATGCCTCCACAGCCTCTGCTTAGCACACCGCAAGAGTTCCTTCTTCTGCTGCTCTTTTCAGGAGATTTTAAGCCTCTTTTCCTTTTGCTCTTTTCATATCTCCAATTGGAAGAGACTCAAACTGCAAGAGAATGTAGACAGGAGACAAAATACTGCATATGCTTCATCAGAATCCCTTGGCAGTAGACTTTTTATGTCACAGACAGGTTTGGGGTTTCATTGAGGTATAAAGTTGAAGAAGGAGATGACAAAGATGAGAAAAAATCTCCCAGAAAATGGAGAAAATGTAAGAAAAAATTAATGTAGCCAGATAAATTGTTGTTCATACAAATGGTGTGAAAGTCTATTTTCAAAATATTCAACATATACATGGATTTATTCAATATTTTTCCCTCTTTCTATCCATCACCAGATTTCTGCAACTTTGAATTGCTGGACCAGATAACTGAATTTTTAAAAATTATGCTTAAGTGTTTAGCAGTAACAAATGGATATAATATAATTTCAGTAATACAATTATCACATGTTTCTGGGAGTTTCACAAAAAATGGATATAATATCATTTCAGTAATACAATTATCACATGATTCGGGGTTTCACAAAATTAAAGGGATTAAATGTCTCTCTAAAGGTTTATAGTTTGATGCAAATCTATAACTCAAAAAGCCTGCCTGCAATTCAGCTGCCTAGGAAATATATATTTAAAATTCACACAGAGCTTTTGATCTAAATGAGAAACATGAAGAAAAAAGTTGTCATGTTAAAAATTTGACGGTACATTGAGGTTGACTTTGAATTTTGTATTTTTAAGATAAGTTTAGGGGCAACTAAAAGTATTTTTCCACCTTATCTAAACTAAATGTGAGGACAAAGGGAAGACTGTCCAGAGTACAAACGATGACCTACGAGATTAAAAAGAAGTCTCTTTGTTGCAATTCTATCATCACTTGTAAGTGACAAAGTGCCAAAAGACAGGTTTCTGGCAGCAGCAATATATTTTCTTCGGGGCAGGAAAATCATCAACAAGGTGTCTGTATACGTGTAGCACTGCTTGAATATGAAAGCAATTTTCTGAAGCCCTGTGGCTTAATTCTATTGTTTTCATCAGGAATGAATATTCTGGATCACAGTCTTCAGCAACTGATAATAATGGACACACTGTGAAAAATGGATGAGCAAGTTCCTCAGATGACTGCTGGACAAGGCTCCAGTACCATAGACAGCAATATTTGCATTTATCTAAAAAGAGATTAAATGCTAACAAGGTATCAGTACATTTATCTGTCTGGCTTCTCTGAATGGTTTCCATTCAATTAAAGGGGGAAGGAAAAAATGTAAAGGGAATAAAATGTAGATAAAAAAAAAAGGCATGCTGCATGTAGAGAGTTACTATAATCTTCCATTTCCTAAAATACAAATTATCAACTAGAGATGCAGAAATACAAGCAGAGATACAACTGCTCAATCAAAGTATAGGTAATGTGGGATAATAGAAATTATTGCACGATCTACCTCTAATGTAGTAATACACCTTCAAGAAAGCCTAATTATGCATCCAATATTCATATTTAATACCTTCTGAAAAATGCCTCAGACATACGAGAACCAGTTATTTGGCAGCAGAACCATATCCTCCAGCATTTGATGGCAATATAATTTATGAGTTTCTTTAATTATTCATTTCCACCCAGCCTAGCCGGCACCTTTATTATCTTCCCATGCAGAGTATCCTCCTACTTGGAGCAAAGACTGTGTATGGGAGTAGGTTCTGTAGACAAGCTCAAGGGATTCTCTTTCTATTGGCAAGTAGAGATAGTTGTTGACTTCTACATCCTCTCAAAATTTGCCCAAAAAACCACTGGGTTTGTCCCAGTTATGGACCTGAATTAATGTTTTTTGTAAAAAAAAAGTATACTTTTTTTCATTTTTACACTGCCTTGAAAATTATTTCAAAGCAGTGTAGAATATTTGCATTTAACCCTACTCCTTCTGTAAATAAAGAGAAAAAATGGATCTTAGGTAGGAATAAGATGAGAGTCCAAAAGCATTTGACTTCATATAAAAATTCTAGATTCTGATCCTGATCAGGCAAGACTATAATCTAGGTACAGGCTTTACTTTATGCACGTAAGCAGCTTCATTTCAGACATGGCAGGATTAAAGTAGATGGAGTTAAACATGGGAAAAATTGTCTGTTCATTTCTTTTCACATTTAAACTAAGGCATATATATTCCCAAAATTTGAAAATTATTTGGATACCTTAACAACTCTGAGAAACTAAGCATTACTCAGAAACTGTTGAGCCATGTTTCTCCACTAAACAAAACTGTAAGAAAATGGTATTTTAATGAATTTATGTGATTAATCTTATTAGAAAAATATTATGATTCTGTATGCAAATGTATTGTCTTGATTTTTACTTTTTGCATTTTTCTCACTAAAAAAAACTTTTATATGAATTTTAAACCAAGCTGTCTAGTTAGTGCAAAAATTAAGCCATTAAAATAACATTGGGAAAATAGGTTTTGGAAGTATTATTTGTTTATTTACAAACGGAAGCTTTCCAACTGTAATCACACAGAAAGGTTCACTGGCTCTCCACTACAGAAGTAACACAGTTCTGCTTAAGACACATGTTAATTATTTGTTATAAAGTTCATAAAGGTGGTTCCCTAAGGTCAAAGCACTGCCTATCCACAAAATTCAATGGAAGCTAGCAGTGCTTAGTTAAGAACAGCCTCTGTCCTTACCTTTATCTATTTCTGCTTTTCCAGGGTAACAAAATTTTATAGAACATGATATCCAAAATGATAACCAGTGTATGGGTATGCATATGGTGTTATCTCTTCAGTTGACAGAGAATACCCAGGCTGCAGTGGCAGTGTCTGGTTACAGGACCCACAGTTTACAAGGTGATGGCATCTCCCATAGTGGGACTCTGTGTTGGTTAAGCTAAGAAATATTTTTGCCCAACCTCCAGGAAAAATGTAAAACTACAGCAATCTGTCTTTAACTCCCACTCTGATAAACTGTGAATAATAAATGGCTGAATACAACTATCACAAGTCAGGCTGCTATTTTGGATAAATATAATAGCAGGCACTGAATACATGAAGGGCCATAAGGACAAATGGGAACAATTGGTGTTGTTAAACACTGACTGCCTAACTAGTGAAAAGAATGTTCTTTATACCTCAGATATGAAAAGGGAATCATGGATACATTTCTATCTAATTCCTTTCAATGGCAGCAATTTTTGACATGTTTTGCTATAACAATGAGTTTTATAACACATTTAAATACACATTTTGCACATCTATTATTCCTGTACATATAAAACTGATATGAAACCAGTATTGTGAATGTCTGTGGCATCTGCTATTGTCTATTTGAAGATTGAATTGAATTCACCATTGAATGAGTTTATCTCACAGCTGTAAAGATAACTCTTGGTTTTTAAAGGAAAATCATAAAAGAATATACTAAAAGATAACTCTTATTTTTTAAAGGAAAATTGTAAAAGTATATATTATTACAGTATAAGAAAATGTAAAAAGTGTTTTGCAGTGAATTTCAATGCCATATAACCAGTTTCAGATCCTGCAATTTGATTACTTAAATTTCTTCAAAACTGAATCTCTCCATGAAAAAATAAAGCTAGTCAAAATGCAAGCCCATTACTGAATTGTGGAGGCCAGTCCTATTAGGATCTGGGACTCTGGGAGGGAGCTCCAGAAAGATCAGACTATCAGCAAGAAAAATAAGTCCATTATTTACCAAGGTATTGGCGTTCTGTCTCTTCATTCAAATACTTCTAACACTGCACATGAGAACTACAGTAGTGAAAATGTACTGCATCAGGAATGGCACACAAGATCTATGAACAATTTGTCCCTCCTGTCATTGCCAGAACAAGCCTTACCGCAGATCAGAAATGAAGTTAAACAAAAGAATAACCTTAAAAAACTTCAGGTAGCAGATACTCCATTCGAACAACTGACGTATCAGGGGCTAAATTTTTAAAATTTGCAAGGTTCAAATTACGTGACACACTATTTATATGAAAATGCACAACACATACATCAGTGAGGCATTTCTGAGTGTACATATCCAATTTCTCAGTTAAGGTACAGGTATCTGTATTTTACCCTGTATTTGATACAGCTAGAACCCAAAATCACATAGATACTTTGTTCAATGTAAACATCATAAAAAATTTCAAGAAATAAAATTATTTAAATCCTTACAGGTTAAAAGAGCAACTAAGAAACTGTAACATTGGAATGCTTTTTATGAACAATATCTCTACAGTATTTGGCATAGATGAAATAGATAGTCATGCAATGATCTCTGAACCATCAATCATATAATTCCTTTCCTACATTCCTCAAGATCCACCCGAGAAACTAGATGTCTTGTCTCCACATCCAACTATGCTGGTTTTGCCTGGGATAGAATTCATTTTCTTCACAGTGACTGTGGGGCTATGTTTTGGATTTGTGCTGAATACAGGGTTGATAAAATAGAGATGTTTTTGTTATTGCTGAGCAGGGCTTACACACAGCCAAGGCCTTTTTTGCTTTTTGTACTGCTACACTGGCAAGGAAATTGGGAGTGCATGGGAGACTGGGACGTGACACAGCTGGGGCAGGTGATCAAAGGGATATTCCATACCATATGACATCATGCTCAATATATAATGTGGGGGGAAGAAGGAAAAAGAAGGGACATTTGAAGTAACAACGTTTGTCTTCCCAAGTAACTGTTACGTGTGACGGGGCCCTGTTCTCCTGGCAATAGCTGAACACCTGCCTGTCCATGGGAAGCTGTGAATGAATTCCTTGTTTTGTTTTGCTTGCATGCTCAGCTTTCTCTTTCCCTATTAAAGTCTTTATCTCAACCCACAAGTTTTCTTGCTTTTACCCTTCCAATTCTCCCCCTGATCCTACTGGCGGGGGAGTGAGCGAGTGGCTGTGTGGGGCTTGGCTTCTGGCTGGGGTTAAACCACAACACCCACACAGAAGATTTGCACAAACTCTCTTTCTTAAAGGTTGCAATATTTCTTTATATTTTAGCCTAAATTTATTTATTCACGTTTACTCATCTATACTCATTTGAGTCAGCATTGCCCTTGAGTTTAAGCAATTCTCAATTCCTCGTGTCCCCTTCCTGATGTAATTAAAGCAATCACACCCTCTTCCAGCTTACTTTTTTGCAAGACTAATAAAACCCAGCTCCTTGATCATCCAGAAAACTTTTCTTTGCTATTGTTTTGGCTTGATCTCAGCTTTATTGCATATAAGTGAGCAAAATTGATCAGTACTCCAGATGAGATCTCATGTAAGGCCTTATAAAATAGCATTCACATTTTCTTCTGTCTTGGAAACATTTCACCTGATATATCCTAAGACTCCTTACTTCTCACAGTCCTGCATGCAACCCATTTCAGTTATCCTTTGAGCAACTAAGACTGTGTCCACATTGTTTAAAGCACCTTCTACAGGCTACAGCAGCGGTCACAGCGACAAATGATGCCGAATTACTCATGCCCACACTGTTTGCAGTCCTTTTCTAGTGACCACCAGCCAAGTCTAAATTGCACAGCACTTGATCTGGGTCCCCTATGGTATCTGTATGATACTCCTGTGGCCCTAACAATTAATACTGATTCTCCTGTGGCTTTCCAGTTAAAGTGCCCAAAATAAAAGGGAAACTGAGCGTGTCAGAGTAATGCTAAACCAAGGACACTGTTTGGAGATGGGTGATATACGAGAGGTACTGGGTTTGCTTAAACAGGTTTGAATGGTTACACAGTGCCCCATAGGTTTGAGCTCCCCCTAGCTCTGTATGAGAAACAGTCCTGGGAGTAAGCTACACCTTCTTACTAATAACACACTTGGATTTTCCCTAGGAAGGAATTAACGGTGAGGTCCAAGAGAGAGCTTCATACATGCAGTGCAGCTGATGAGGAAAGTAGCCAGAAATTGGCTGAGAATTTTCATCATTTCACCAGTGCACACATATATATTCTGTTTCCTCCGTTATTTCCAAAAGATGGTGACCCCTCACTTGACAGAAAATGTTGCTATTGCTCTCCGATGACCAGGTCAATGCAAATTGATTTCACATTTTCTTTATATTTAATAAAAAAATATTACAGTCACCTCTTTGATTATTTTTGTAGCCATTTCACCCTTAAAATCTCCACTATTCCCCTACATTGAATATAAACCATCAACTTGTATTGATTCAATGATTGTTTATTGAAGAAATCAGTCTGATCTCTACAGATACACCAGTAAACAAAACATCAGCAGTGAGCAGTGAAAGTCCTCCATCATGCAATTATTAGAAAAGTCCATGGTATTATTTTCCCCTGTGCCAACTAGCCATCTCAGTTGATTGCTAAGCACAATTTACAAAAGCTGGCACAGAGTGTCAATCTGAGCACGCATGGAGGCAAAGTGCTGGAAGACTAAAAGCACTTAATAATATGGACATAGGTTATGCTATTCTGTTGGCTTCTTCATCAGAAAATAGCCCCAGGCCCTCTGAATTTTCTAGTGTAGACTTGGATCACATGATTATTAGCCTTTCTTAAGGATATTCATCTGGTATTATTGCAACCTCTTAAATACATTTAAATCTGAATTTAAATGGTTTGCCATTTTGTCAGATCTTTAGGAGGTGAGATATTCAATTAGAGTCTTCTAACCTTGTTTGAATATACTGAAATCTAATTGTGAACATCCCATCCCACTTTATCTCGGTGATGAACAGAGGCAGTCTCTGCATTCAAACACCTCTAAACTTTGAGTTGTGATGAATAGAACCAGTCTCTGCATTCAAACACCTCTAAACTTTGGGCATTTTGCCCAGTTTTGCTACTGCCATGGAAAACCTGATATTTTAGTGTTACGGGGCTTTTTACTATAACAGTAAACCCATCAAATTCCTGAAGGATATTTTTTGTGCATAGAAAAGGGAACATAAGAAAGAACATAAACCTACAAAGGTGGTCAGACATTGTGATCATACAGAGTTTGTGAAGATCATGCAGAGTTTCAGAGGGAAAACCTTATCAATAAAGACACAGCAGCTCCAGCCATTATCCTGCAGAGACACACACATCTGTATTGCTCCCTTGCACACGTCACTGACTCCAGAAGAACTACACATGCATACAGAGCTCATCAGGACCAGGAACTGCCTATTTCAGATTCTTCCATGACCCTGAGTGGCTCCTCTGGGTTTTTAGCAATTAATAAGTGATTACCATAACGCATTATGCATTCAAAAGTCTTTTATTATATGGATATTCCTTCATTCTCCCAGTAACATATATGTTGAATTCTTACTGAATGCATTGCTCTAGGTGACTGTTTTATACTTAACTTGGGCCGTATCTTTGTGCCCTTGCTTTCTCAGCTGCTCTCACCAATGCTCAGGAAATGCCCGGGTTGATTTTGTTAGCGTTTTTATAGTACTGGGAGCAAAGAGGGAGGGGGTAATGAAAAGGAAAAGGATCATTTATCAAGACAGAATTAAAAGCAAGACTTTAACAAAAATATATTTGGGTTAAGATTTTAAATGGCATTCGCCTGAATTGTCTGGGAACCAATTTCCATCTGCTCTATCCTCCTGCGGCCAGAAGGCTTATACAATGCATTTTACACTGTGGTTTTCCCCATATTATGAGGGGGGAGTTCTTTCAGATTCTACTGTGCTTCCAGAGTTTCAAAGCTGAGTCTTAACCTTTCAATCTGCTTATTAATACTCATGTCATGGCTCCTATTGAGAAAGAGGTTTAGTGTCACCGTCCTCAATCAGTGTCCTTTCACTCACTTTCATTAAAGAACCATGTTTTCCTGACAAAGGATAACAAATGGACCCTGTGGGTCCCTAATGTGCTTTTTGACTACAGAGCCTGTACCATTTCTCTGAAGCAATGGCAATTATTTGTCATTTTAATATGACTTGGCAAGGAGATCCAAAAACATATGACCATTATTCATCAATATGTATATCTTGTGCTTGCATTAATATTAGAATATCATTATTATTACTCTGACATTGTATGAGCTAGACAAAATTACATCATGTAAAAAATGTATTAAACTATGTTCAGCTATATCCTTGCAGCAAAGCGAAAGCAATTTAAAGATCTGTAGCAGTTCTGTGTTGAATGCAGCTATTCATTCTGATTAACAGTAAAGTCCTTTTACCTGTGTGTTAATGAAATATATTTCAGTATTGCTCCACTGTTAATTGAAAACAGCATAGTTCTGTGTTACTGTTGTTTCCACACATACAAAACGATCACACCAATTTTCTTTGTTCCTAAAATCTCTTGATATTTAATACTCCTGACATTCCTGGCAAATGCTAAAAAAAAAAAGTCAATTTATGTTAATTTTGGGGAATGGCATAGCCATGTTTTTTCCCATTTATTCTAGGTGGTTTTTGTTGCTACTGTTTTTGTTCAAGCTATTGCACATTTTAATAAACTTAGCT
This sequence comes from Corapipo altera, assembly GCF_003945725.1. Taxonomy (NCBI): domain Eukaryota; kingdom Metazoa; phylum Chordata; class Aves; order Passeriformes; family Pipridae; genus Corapipo; species Corapipo altera. Next base: position 4,681,909 of record NW_020884928.1, read on the forward strand.
TGTATACGATACTTGAGTCCGGTGTTAAGTTCATTATAGTTTTCTACAGAGGAAAAAAAGAGTTGTGCTTATGTCAATGTCTGTTTTTTTGAGATCCAAAATCACTGGTTAAAGCCAGAGAGATACTCCTATTGTTTCTTGGGTTTGTGGAACATGGACTTAAAAGTGGATGAAGAAAACATCCTAACAATATTTAACATTTTTCATCTCATTACACTCCACCTGATAAATAACACTGTTCTGTGAAAAAAAGTGAAGTAGAAAAGTCTCAGAATAAAAGCTCTGTAATGAAATGCAAGAACTGTTCTATCCAATCAGGCTATTCTGGTTATTGCTCTCAAGATAATATGACTTGAGGGAGAAAGACCCCACCATGAAATAATTCTTGAGTAGCTATGTTTTCCCAGGTGACATACTTATCTTTTGCATGACACTAACAAAGCTTAAAAGGTACATTGCACTTAGCAATGCAACAAGTTCAGACATTTAAGACACTTTCCTGGTGAATTGTTAGAAAATACAATTAAAAATTAAACGGCAATGGCAAAAATTATGAAAGGTAACGGCAAAGGCAAATGGCTTCAAAATGCTCAAAATTTAAAAAAACTTAATTTTTATTACAAAGGCAGGAACCAACATGATGTAGCAATTAGTTTAATAGCTGACAAATTGTATAACCTTGATTTTTCACCTATTCCCCTCTCAGTTGGAATAAGTTACAATGAGTATGATAGTCTACTTACAAACTCACATGTGTGAGACTTTTTCAGGTCACTTAGCCCCAAGTATCCTGGTCTCTCCATTCAGTAGGTCTGGACTAATATATGCTAGGATCTCCAAAGGGCATGGAACTCTTCTCTTTGTTTATTCTCCTTACCTTCCACTTACAAACAAAAGCTACATTATTTTACATATTTTACATAATTTTTCCATTATTTCCTATTTTCTCCAACCATAGCACTCTATCAATTTTGTATCAGACATTTCTGTTAAAATTAAGTTACTCTAAAACATTTAAACAGATCACACAAACCATGTACCTTACTGTGCACTATGTACTTAGATTATTATCCATTCTAGAAAGGGTTGCACTTTGGTCACTTGAGTACTTTCTGAGTAGGCAGAAAAAGTGAGTGGTAAGATGCCATTGAACTCCTTCATGGAACAACATAATGAGAAGCAATAGTTACATCAACTTAGGAGCAAGCACGTATGACAGCCAAACAAAGGCACATCAATTATGCGGGTGGAGGGATTTTTGCAGAATACCATTTTGTGCAATTCAAAGACATGAAGAGAAAGAATCAATAAATCAACACTATGCACCGAACAGCACTGCGATTATAGCCTAAAAAAAGCCCAGTAAGAGTTATGCTGAGTGCTATCTGAAAGAGGCTTATAATTCCTGTCATTTCGAGCACTCTTTTCTAAAAAAAAAGGATGATTCCAAGACACCTGACTCCCTCAACAACTTCTCCTAGAAGAAATATCTCATTGACCAATTTCTCAAGCCAACAAAAAAGATATGGGTGTATTCTTTCCAGCACTGTTCATACGTCTTCTTCACTTATGTGCCAAATAAGCAGTTAGGTCAGAAGGAGATAAGTAGGTCTGGTCAGAGCAAAAGCAGGATGGGGAGCAGAGGAAGTGAAGATGTCAGCATCATAATGACCACACAGTGTAGTGAAGAACATGCAAAGAGACATCCAGACTGCTTTTAAATATGTATTTTTATAAAGATTTTTGAGAAGGGATTCCACAAGCACGTGAAACTTCATGGTCATTTTCCATTCTTCATTAAGTACAGGAATGTTTTATATATCTCAAGTTGGAAATATATTTCTTCAGAAGTCAAATCCACAAAGAGACTCAGCTGCTCTAAAACTGCTAGGGATTTGACAAATATTGAAAAAGAGTGAAATCAGGAAGATGGTAGTGAGCTACCCTGTTTCCATCTCAGAACTCATTTCTGTTTTGTAAAACATGACCATCGAGTGAACAGTAGTGTCTAATACCTTTGTCAGGGATACAGACTGAGATCAAGTGCACCCTCAGCAAATTTGCAGGTGACGCCAAGCTGTGTGGTGCAGCTGACACACCTGAAGGACAGGATCCCATCCAAAGGGACCTGAATAAGCTCAGGAAGTGGGTCTGTGGGAACCTCACTTTGTTCACCGTGAAAAAGTACAAGGTCCTGCACCTGGGTTGAGACAACCTCCAGTATCAATATAGGCTGGGAGATGAAGGAACTGAGAGCAGCCCAGCTGAGAAGGATTTTAGGGTACTGGCGGATGAGAGGCAGGACATGAGCCAGCAATGTGTGCTCACAGCCCATCATACCCTGGGCTGCGTCACCAGAAGTGTGTCCAGCAGGTCGAGGTAGGTGATTCTCTCCCTCTGCTCTGATGAGACCCCATCTGGAGTGCTGCATCCAGCTCTGGGATCATCAGCACAGGAAAGACATAGACCTGTTGAAGCGGGTCTAGAGGAGGGCCAGTAAGATGATCAAAGGGCTGGAGCAGCTCTGCTGTGAAGACAGACTAAGTGAGTTGGGGTTGTTCGGCCTGGACAAAAAAAGATTCTGGGGAGACATTATAGCAGCCTTCTAGCACCTAAGGGGGGGCCTATAAGAAAGATGAGGACAAACTTTTTAGCAAGGTCTTTGCAATAGGACATGGGCTAATGGTTTTAAGCTAAAAGAGGGTAGGTGCAAACTAGACATAAGGAATCAATGTTGCACAATGAAGGTGGTGAAGCATGTTGACCAGAGCAGTGGCAGATGCCCTATCCCTGGAAACATTCAAGGTCAGGTTGGAGAGAGCTCCGAGCAACATGATCTAGCTGAAGATGTCCCTGCACATGGAAGGGGAGGTGGACTAGATGCCTTTTAACAATTACTTCCAGCCCAAACCATTCTATGATTCTATGTACAACAAAACAATGAAGTAGTTGGAGAGCATGGTCAAAGAGGAAGGATCCAAAGCTTAACTACATGGGGTGGTTCTCTGAGCAACGACAAGATCTGCAGACAGTGAGCTATGGTTAGGCATTTAATACCTGCTCAGAGTGGACTCACTAGGGTGTACTTTTAATATCACTTTGGGACTGACTTTCTGTTTCCTAGTTTTTGATGCAAAATGTGGGATGGCCAAAGTAGCTGCATCAATGTTCAGTTATTGCCTGGAGTAGCTAACAAATACGCTTTTTTGGGGTTTTCTCAAGTGCATATGTTATGGTAAGAGCAGCAATATTTCTTCAGTCTTCTCAAAGCAAAATGGAAAACACAGCACAATTAAGATCATCATCCTCAAATAAGAATAGCTACACTGCAAAGCATTGAAGAAAATCTCACCTATTCAATATTTTTAATATGCACATGTATTTGGCACTTCAGTTGTGAATCTTTGAGATTTGGGCTGTTTATCTTTTCAGTTTTTAGTGAACAAAATACAGCTGGAATAAGCTGCAAGAAACCACTTCGTGCAAAATCGTTTGTGGAAGATTAGAATAGCATCTTGAAATAGCAGTTCACCTGCTGGTGCTGTAGAGACAGATGATATCCTAAAAATAACATAAAAAAAAATTCAAACTGCAGCCTTTACTAGTTTCCTGACCAGGCTTACCAGTGGGAACCACACTACTGGGCCCATTGGCACAGCAGCGGGGGAGGCACACAACAGGGCAAATGGCTTGAAGTGAACAGTGGTGACAGAGAAGATAAGAGTGCTACTGAAAGAAATTTACATTAAATATGGCAAGTAAAATAAATCTTGGGTGAGTTTTATGTCTTTTTAGGACTGCACATCTGTGTAACTGCTTAGAACACAGCAATATTTTTTCCTCATGCTTCATTGGAGACGACCCACAGGAATACATTGTACATGTGCTTGGTGGTCACTAGTAGTGGTATGAGAAATGAAACCTTGCATGAAGTTTTGAAGGATGGCCACAGATATTTGAAGGATACGAAGAACAGTTTCTCAGGATAATCTAGAACAAAGATATTCAAAGTCTGGTAAAATATGGAACCAATAGTAGAAATCTGCTAATGATCTTAAGGATTTAGAATAGACACAGGAAAGCAGTAATGGCTTTGCTGTCATGGAGTTCCATTACAATAAGACCAGATCACTGGAGAATAGCAATGATGAAACAAGACTTAATTTCTATGATTTGGGTGTTCTCTTTCATCACTTCATCAATTTCTACATTGTCTGTAGAAAAAACAGAGATATAAAAAGAAAAAATGCAAAAGGCACTACAGACTACGCTAAAATACAGATAGAATTTAATAAATCTAAAAGTCTTTTATCTTCATGCAAAAAAATTTCTCACTTTTCTGTTTCTTGGATCCATCACATTTGCTGTTTTTTGATGCATTTCACATGATGTAGCAATTTTCTAACAAACTCTCTGGGACAAGGCTTGTCTCCTATATTTGTTAATACAGTGCACAGAATACTGAAACTTTTGTCCCTTTTTAGGTCCCCAAGCAGTGGTACTGAAAAAAAAAAAGAAAAATTAAAAAAGGGTATTATCTTGCACATTTTAAAGCTGCAGATGATATGTATTATATTTTTGTTGCTGCTCTTCCTGTGAAGGCAAATCTTTATCTTGAGAGGTCAACTAATGCATAATAGCAGAAGGTATCCCACACAGTACAGTGCTTCACCAAGAACTTCTTCAAAATCCTCTTTTAAAGGTTATTTACTGTCCTTGACCTTGACTGTCCTTTGGGAAGGAGAGAAAAATTGGTCTTAGCTTTGCAAAGCAGTAGCAAAAGCTAATCAAACTCACTTTCACTTCCATTTCCAGCATGTGTGTTGCCTTCTGATGAAGACTGCTGCACACTGAGAGCTTAACCCAAATCAAAGACATTTCCCACAGGACCTCCAGGTGTACTGACATAGTAAATAACTCCATGTCAACTTCAACAAGTTCTTAGCTAATCTGGGGTCCTCCAGAATTTACCTTCAGCATCCCAATTATATTTTGACCTGGTTAGCCTGGCATTTTATGATAAACTTTTGACAGTAAAGAATAATCAAATTCCTTTAGTCTAAGGGGAAATTTTCCAAAAGGAAAGAGGGGTTTTATCCCATTCTAGCTTCTTCTTAAATAGAAACACTGTATATTGCACAGCTTGTAGCTCCACAGTGACATACTTGTGAAAAGACAAAAATAATTTCCTCCTAATAGATATAATTTTTTTAAGTGAATCTCTTCTATAAAGGTAAAGCAACAACAGCAACAACAGAGGCTGAGCTCTACCACTGGCTTGCGTGATATAAGAATAAATGGGTTGAACACATTTCACATCTATAAAATCAAGATATTTAATGTATAAAAATCAAGATAGTGCTCTTAAAAATGAAACATTACAGTTGCATGATGTTTCCAAGAAAAAAGCTTGCAATAAAACATATTTACATCTAGCTGACCCGTACCCAAAGGTATCCTCATAAACATTTTGCAGTCAAGCAAGCTAGAGCTACTTTAAAAAGAAACTGTCAATAATTTCTAAAACAGAGCATAAAAATAGCTAAGGTGTCATTTTGATCCTTCTGAGTATACTTTATTTGTCCTTGAAAAAAATATATCCAATGTACCTTTCAAAATGATTTATTATGTGTTATTGTTACAGTGTTCAATATTGTTCAATACTGAACTACTGTACTGATTACCACTCTCCCAGTCTGCTTTAGTTCTATCATGTGCTTTTATTTACCACCTGAGGCAAAAACATTTTAATTGGTTTAGGGAAGCTTGAACTCTCTTTTATCAATGACACATTTCATCAAAATAGAACAAAGCCAGGAGTTGTACATACTCTCCCAGTGTTGCAAAAGAATGGGTTTGTTTGAGGGCTTAAGTTTGGAAATGGATCTCTGCAGTGTAAATTACTTAATCACCTGAATAGCAATAGCAGAACATCTTGATTTTGTTCTTCTTCCTTTTTTTTTTAATAGTAAGAAAATTTATAAACAGGTTGCACTAAATTTCCATATCTTAACTTTATTCTAGACAAACACATTCTGCAAATTGATACAAAATCTACCAAAGATCTAGAATATAACATTATATGGTTCATAGTATTGCAAGTGAGTGACAGAGCTAAATTAGGTACTAATGCCTGATTTAAGAAGTTTCTGTTAAAACAATCGTTGTGCAAAACAGAGAACTGTAGTCATGTTTGAAGTAAGTTTCATTGTTTGCACTGATTTGAAAAAAAAAGACCTCATTTTTCCAGATTAAAAATGCACCTTTAAGAAAGTATATGAATTTCTTAAGGAAGATATCATATGTCTTGTGAACAAGTAAAAGAAGCTGTCTTTCTATTTTTTTAAAAGCACTTACTTGACTAGGCCAGAACCCCCTGGAAGCCTCATATTTTTAAAAGTTGTTGAAAACAAAAATATATGTATAACTACATATTAGTTAAAATTAATTATAAAACAAGGAATAAATCTATTAGTTTGTTTCTATCAATATTTTCAACTAAGATAATAAACATTTTACTTTGAAATTTACAAGAATTATACAACATAAATATTTTTTCATGAACAACAGAGTTAATCAGCCCCTTTCTCCTAACATGTAGCATACTACACCCCTCACAAAGCTTGTTGCCAAAGCTCCTGCTTTTGTCCCAGCTGTCTGTCTGGGCAAAAGGTGCAATAGCTGTCTGTTATCATACACATGGTGACTGATCAGCCAGTTTCTGTTTCAGCACGTTACCAGTTCCACGTGTACTTGTCTTTTCCCCAATGACATAGATATTAGCTATCCAAATACCAATTTTCACAAAACATCTCAAAATTCATTACCCTTATGTTCTCAGATCCACCCTGTCCATATTGTTTGAAATTAGTTTTAGGATTCAAAAGTTTTTAGGTATAGCTGGAAGGAAAGATGCACAGACAGCCCGAAAGAATAATTATATATGCTTTGTTTGCTTTAGGAATTCAAGCTCTAAAAAACAGAATTAAGACACACTGATGATTATATTTACCTTCTGGCTTGCACAGCAGTACTTTATTGCATGTCAGAGACCCTTCAGTGTTACTGTAAAAGATTTCTGCTTCCCCCAACATCTGTGGTGCTTGCTTTCTGCCTGTTTGCTGCAGAGGGAACAAAGGGAACAAGTCTGCAAACTTCAGACACTGCGGAGGATGTGCCAGGCATCCAGGGCACTTGTTATGATGTCCAATGGCCCTGCTTCACAGATGCTTTACAGGCTGGGGTGAGGAATGCCTTTTTAACCCTAAATCACACTTAAGACTGGTTGAGAAAAAAATGGGGAAAAAAAGCATGACCTCCAGAACAAATAACACATTTAAAAACATTTACAGAATACATTGACATAACTTTCTGTATTGGGGTTGTGTGACAAGGTTTTGGTAGTGGGGGGGCCACAGAGATGGCTACTGTGAGAATCTGCCAAAAGCTTCCCCCATATCTGACAAATCCAATGCCAGTAAAATGGCCAGAGCCGAGTCCATTGGTAACGGCAGTAGTGCCTCTGGGATAACAGATTTAAGAAGAGGAAAAAAAGTGCTGCAAAACAACAGTTGCCAGAAGAGACGAGTGAGAATATGTGAGAAAAACAACTCAGATGCCAAAGGCAGTGAGTGGCAGGAGGAGGTGCTCCAGGCACTGGAGCAGAGATCCACCTGCAGCCTGTGGTGGACCCCATGTCAGAGCAGGTGGATGACTGAAGGAGTCTGTGACCCCACGAGAAGCCCATGCTGGAGCAGGCAGCTGGCAGGACTTTTGGCCCAGTGAAGGCAGGAGCTCAGGCTAGAGCAGGTTTGCTGGCAGGACTTGTGACCCCATGTGGGACCCACACTAGTGCAGCCTGTTCCTGAAAGACTGCAGCTCATGGAAGGGACCCAAGCTGGAGCTTTTCCCACGGGAAGAACTCACATTTTAATACAGTTTTTTTCCCTTTCTGTTTCAGTTTGAAGAGACTGGAATTTTTGCTAAAGAGGATGAGTTATGAGACAAACCAAACTCCTCTCAGCAATTGTAAATTCAAAATTAAGGGGCCTTTGATAGAGGAAGTGTGGAAAAAAAACCAAAAGAAATAACAACCCTTTATTAAAAGATATATGTATGTTGGCAAGAACAGTAACAGAACACCAAAAAATAACTAGAAAATAGTCCTGTACCCAAAAGTCCCCTTCAAACTAAAGAAAAGGTCTGAACACTTCTCTGTCTTCAGCGCAGTTCTAATCACGGCCGGCAGGGGGCGCTGTTGGGTCACTGGAGGTGCAGAGTCTGCAGTTCTCTGTGTTGGCCTGCAGGGGGCGCTGTCGGGCTCTGGCGGTCACCACACAGGGAGGGGTCTGGGGGTGATCTCGGGTCACGGGAGAAGCCGAAAAGAAAATGGGGACCCTTCCCCCAATGGAAGAAGGGGGAAAGGAAAGCAGTCCACCCCCACGGAACTCACTGTTGTCCTCAGATGATGGTGTCTCAAGACTCCTTCTTTTTGCTCCCAGTGAGCACAAAAACTCTCCTATGAAAACGCAGCAGGTCCGAGCTGGAGAAAAAGACAGCTACCCCACCTCCGTCCCAGAGAGAGAACCCAGAAAAACTGACTTCTCCCCCCACCCCCCCCCCCCCCCCCCCGTGAGCTGTCCAGCTACCCAAAAAATCCCAAACTCCATCCCCCACTCCAGCCTTCGATGGGCCACTACCTAGGAATTCAGCTTTGCTGGCCAGACCTTTTGTAAAGCTAATTGACCCCCTTCCCCCTTGAACTCGGTTTTTCTTACAGTGGAGCAGGGGAAGGAAAAAAATTCCCTCCTGGGATTTATAGCCTATAACACTTTCACAGTTTCATAACAGTTTCTCTCACAGCTAGTAAGGAACTTAGAAAAATGAAGTGTTATGAGGATTGTATTTTTCAGTGGACTCCTATACTCTTTATCCATTTCTGCATTAGAAACATACATGAATCAAATATCTAAGGAAGCTAGCTTAAGAAGACACAAATATTTAAGGAAACTAGTACTGAGTAGCTTATTGTTTTTTTCATCTTGAAACCTGATATTGGCAGTTATTAACCACTTCAGGGTCCTGGGTGACCGATCTTCAAGCTTTTCCTTTTAGGCCTACCATAGCAATATGGCTTAGAGAAGCTTTTGAGTGCTCTAGTTGGAGATGAATATATCATTATATTGAATATATCATTATTTTGGTGAAGCTTTTCAGTTAGCTTTAGTTGCAAAATAAAACTGATCTCTCTCTCCCATTTTTTCAACTGTTCATGATTCTGAAGAAACATTTTTATCCAAAACCTCCACAGATGAAGACAGCATTCCGTACTGGGAATCCGTACTGAGATACGGGGAACAGGATTTATATTTCAAAAGACCAAGCAGACTTTCTATTGCCTTCAGTGTTCCAGGTGAGTGGCTGGAAGACCATCTGGCAAAACTCTACCAGACTCTTAAGCTAACACAAAGTTGAAGGTCTGGCACCAGCATTTGTGCTAAGTTTCAAACTAACAGAAATTTGGGCAGATATTGAACATGACTTTTATGATGTACTTGGCATCCAACATCAAAATATTTCCAACACCATACCAAGCAAGATTTTTATATAATTTATTCAGAAAAAGGAAAGAGACCATCTTCTATCTAGGGAACTAATATCAGTATTGGTGTGATTATTAAAAAAAGTGAATATATAATTTTAAATAACTTCCCCTGTGAAAGCTGTTTTGCTTTGGTTCTTGAATTATGTTTTATAACACAGTTTTGTTGACAAATCATAGGTAAGTACAGAAAAATGACAGCTCTTAAAAACCATTTGTTGAAAATCCATCCAAATTTGGGCCTTTTTGACCTTAAGGTTCTGATCTGATAGTTGACATTCATGTATTTCTTTACAGTTATATGTAGAGGATAATATATTTTCATGCTTATTAAAAACTTGCTGGCAAAAATGTTAGTAAGATATTATTTATTGAAAATACTCCAAAATCATACTGCAGGAGACAATGCTTACAGACCTCACCTAGTTTCCAACAAGTCAATAACAAATTTTTCCACTGAATCCTAATTCTGTTTAGTAATTTAAAATAATGATTTTGACATATCAAAACATAGAGTCAAGAAGGGAAGCCAAATACTGCAGACCATGACTATTAAGAAGCGCCAAGACAGCAAAAGACCCAGCTATAGCAGAATCTATATGCAAACAGCAAGGTTGCTATAACATTTGGTAATATGGGAAACATTTGACACATTATTATTTCAGTCTTTACTTACACAAACACAGTTCAAAAGAGTGCACTGCAAAACTACATTCTGTGGTTTTCTATAAGGCCTGGTTGATCTTACATAAAACAACAATATGAGGAAACTAAACTAGGTCTTATGATTTACAATATTCTTTCCATGTTATTTATTACACTGAATTACTTTGGATATATAGTGTATATATTTAATATTAATCTCTGGATTGTTTTGAGTTAGCACATTATTTCTTAAATTCTATTCCCTTTCTTTTCTTTTGTTTATGGGGTGCAATAAATTCTTACTGTTTCCCTTTTTTCATTTTACAAGGTAAAAACTGTTCCTAAGGCCTCATCTTATGGGTATAAAAATGGAAGTTGATGGAGTACACGCTTATGATTTATACAACTTCACCCAGAACTGTCCATGTATTTAACCCCATAGTGAAACTATAATGTCTCTGTAACTACCATTTACCATTTATTTCTGAATAAAATTATTGGATACTATGAATAAATATATAACTTTGGCAGGGGGGAAAACATTACAAGAGAGAAAGCCAAGAAAAACTAGAAACAGATCCATTTCTAACATGCAACAGTCAACCTATCTGAAATCAGACTTTAGACTTGAGTATATGTTGCACACTGGTTTTGTCTTGGTGCTTTTCCTCTCTGGAGCATTGGCCTGAGAGAACAAAGATGATCCCATAACTAATTACTATCCGCATACAAACCTTTCTCTTTCAAGCTTTCAAATACTGGACTGCCAGTGGGGGAAATCTCAAAGCCTGTAAATTTTCTAGCTAGTAGTGGGGTGGGAAGGCACTAGGATACTTCAGTCAAGTAGGAAACCGTTAAGCTGTTAATCAAAGCACTTGAGATATACAACTGTATATGTCTCTGTGTGTAGTTGCTGACTCCAGAGAACTTAGTTTCAATGAAATTACTTCACCTCTCCACTGAAGATGAGACTTCAAAAAATACTAGTAAACTTCTCTCAGCAGAAGGAATACACATCATCATCTTTGTCATCATAATTACAATTAGCCTGGGAATCAGAAGCTACAGAAAAAAACCAACAGACCAGTAGGAGCAAAAAGTCTAGGTTTCAGATGGATCACTATCGGTGTGTGCAAAGTTACATGACGTGATTTTCTCCAACATGAAAGTGAATGCAATTACTAGAAAGTTCTTATGAGAAAAAAAGAAGTTATGAAATTAAGTATCAAAAAGACACAGAGAAGATGAAATACATATAACATTGTTTATGCACTTCTAAAACTCAAGTAACATATTATACAAATGAAAATTCACAATTAATTTCTTCTTCTTTCATTTTAATTGTTTCATTTTTATATTGTCCCTTGAAAAACAAAAATCCATTGACCTGTACTTTCCACTTCAAGAATAGGAATGAAGAGAGATAGATGTCTCTTAGTGGCATCAGTCCATATGCATTCAATGACTACCACGTAATGAATCCCTTAGACAGAATCAGGTCATTTGGAAGGAACCATGGGAAAACACACCAACGTCCTACTCAGCGTAGACTATTTAGATCCATACGCTGAACACAGTGGCTAGTCAAGTGTCAAGTATGTCCTGGTTACAAGCCAGGACAAGTTTATCACTATGTGGACATAACCAAAACTGTATATTCTACACCCTCTGTGTAATTTCTGATGGACTGTTAATAACGGATCGTTTTCAGCAGGTGACCAGGGCACACCTGACACCTTAGGCTACAAGCTGGGTGTTAAAGAAATCTGCGAGGCAGAGGAGTGTTTCTTTGTCTTCACACCAATGACTCAGCTGTGACAACTTCCCTCTGGGGAGGTATTTGCACCTTCACGCCCACCCTGAGGGCTCATCTTTGCTTATGGGCCGTAATGGACTGTCATAATATATCTGGACCATCAAAGGTTCCAAAAATTTCCCATGACTCACAGAGTTAAACCAAACATTGTGAAATTCTCTGCCCTGAGGGGAGGTACTGGGCATTCCTACCTGAACCTGAGCATATATCATCTTCAGGTTTTAGGACTTCTGGTACCACTCGTCAGATCCAGAGGAGGGCCAGAACTTCCATGAGACTGCGACTGCCACTCTCAACAAGACTGTGATCATTACCGCAACAGAACTGCCACCATCATCTGAACCAACAAGTTTCCTTTCCTTTTACTTTGCACCCAGGGGGGCCACATGGTTCTCAGCACAGGGGCTAACAAACACCATTCTGTTCTTGTCCCAGGGTGCTGGGTTATACATCTATATTTATAGATTAAAACCAGTTTTCTGTGTATCATTTTATTTATTGTAATATTTTTTAGTGAATTTTAACTCTGACTTGCAATCTCTCAAGTCGTGTTCATTTCATTTAAACTTTTAAACCAGCACAAAGTATCTCCTTGAATAGATATTCCACAACTATAATGGCAACCTGTTGCAGCATACTCTCAGGGCAAAGGTTTTCCACTTGCACTGAGATGGGTTTCCCATGCTCTAACTTCTGGTCACAGCCTCTTGTCCTTCCACTGCTCCTCTGAGAAGAGTTGCCCTCTGTCTCCTCAAAACTGGTAAGGTAGTCATAGAGTAGTAAGTTTCCCCCCGCCCATCATTAGCTTTTTCTTCTTAGGAAAGAATCACAGAATCACTGAATCAACTAGGTTGGAAAAGACCTCTGAGATCACAAAGTCCAACCTTTGATCCATCATCAGCTTGTCTACTAGACCATGGCACTAAGTGCCACATCCAGTTTATTCTTAAATACCTCCAGGGACGGAGACTCCACCACCTCCCTGGGCAGCCCATTCCAATGCCAAATCACTCTCTCCATAAAGAACTTCTTCTTAATGTCCAACCTAAACCTCCCCTGGCACAGCTTAAGACTGTGCCCTCTTGTCCTATTGCTGGTTGCCTGGGAGAAGGATGGAACATGTCTCTCAGTCTCTCCCTGTACATCATGTGCTAGAGCCCCATAACATCAAAATGTCCCTCTGACGCACTCGCTCCACTGTGTCTATGTCTTTTCTGTGTTGGGGAGCCCACAACTGGACACACCACTTTTGAGATCATGCCAAAAGTGCCAGATAGAAGGGAAAAAACACCACTTCCCTCCAGCTGCTGTCTACCCTCCTCCCAGTGCAGCCCATGGTGCAGCTGCCTTTCTTTGCCAGAAAGGCACACTGGTGACTGTGCAACTCACTGCCCACAAGGGCCTTGAGTCCTTTCCCACAAAGCTGCTTCCTAGCCAGCCAGTGCTGCCCTGTCCTGTTGCATGGGCATATTCCATCCCATGTGCAGAACTTTTATTTGCCTTTGGCAATTTTCATGTGGTTCCTGACAGCCCATTTCTGGAGCCTAAGTTCCCCAAACAGCAACCCCGCACTTCAGTGTACTGCACACCCTTCCCAGTACATATATCTCCAAACCGGCAAGGGATGCACTTAATCCAGTCATCCAAGTTGTTACGGAGAACAAGCATATTTGGCATCAATTTCTGGGTCAAGTCACTCATAACCAGCTTTGTACCAGTAATCACTACCCTTAGAGTTCAATGGTTCAGATAATTTTCCACCCATCTTACTGTCTATTTATCCAGTCCATGGTTCACCAGTTTGGCTGTAAAAACACTAGGTACAATGCTAAAGGCCTTGCTAAATTCAAGGTATACAACATCCTCTGCTCTACTCTTATGGGTTTAGCCAGTCATCTCAACACAAAACAGAAGGCAGACGACCCTCCCAGACCACATAGCACAGAGGATATACAGGTAACCTAAAGAAAGTTGTCACACATGAGAAGCAGCCAGAGTACACAGGAGGGAGTTGCTCAGCAACTGTTTCCAACTGGTGGAAATTAGAAAATAAAAATCCAGAAATCTGGGAAGCCATAGCCAGTTCCTTGCTGGCTTTGCATTTTCTTCTGAAATTTTGTTGGGAAACTTCTCTGTTCCCAAGGGTTCTGCTCATTGCAAACATGATGACTCCTGAAATTCAAAAAAAGGAGTTAGGATTTTAATTTTCTCTGACAGTGTGGCAACTTCTCATGCAAATGCAACAACAAAGGAAGCTCAGAAGTGCAAGATTCCTAGGGTATACATCCTCATCACTTATTGACTGAAATGAATGTATTTCTTCACTAAAATACACAAAGCTTGTTGAAAATTTTGCCGTGCTAAGCTGCATTTCTTTTCAATGTCATATGAAAAAGGTTCCAAGGCAAAAATGTTTCTCTGCTGTCATGCAATTCATCATAGGACTAACTTACATTCACATCTCCTGATGAGCTCCTGAGTTTTGTTTTCAGTTACACTGCTCCAGGATGAAGCTATCACAGAAAGAGGAGAGGAAAGCTTCACTGGGACTTCTCTGTATATATGTGATGTTGCTGAAAGTATATCCAAGCTAACTGCTTATGAAGATTTTTAAAACAAAAAAATTAGTGAAATATTAGGAGAGAAAAATGGATTTTGAAACTCATCCATACACACTGCAAGCAATGCTAAGTTTTGTATAACACTATGCAAGGATGTACCATATGTCGAATTGCAGAACAGGCTCTGACGCTACCAGTTTCATACAATTTAATAACAAGCATTTAAACTTCAACCATTTCTAGTGACTCAAGTGACAAGATGTTTGAATATCTGACTGTCTCCTCTGTTTTCTACAGCCAGCCACCTTAAGATGAAAATTGCCATAATACTTAAGATTTATCTGCTGATTATTTTTTTGTACCAGCAGTGTTAGCAGCAGTCCCAATGTTGTGTTGAATGAGTTTTCTTTTTAACCTTGATTTTCAGGAGTTCATATATTTTTTTCAAAGCATATGTAATACTTAAAGCTACTTAGTATATTTCAAAGAAGCAGGAGGGAAGCAAGAAGAGAAAAAACTCCACCTCTTAAAAGGCTCAGGCCATTCTGGAATTGAGAGTTTCACAAAACCCAAAGAAAACTGAATTTGTACATAACAGGGAAACTTGTTTATTTCCATCTAATGGCAAAATTTCAAAAAAACCCCTAATACTTGCAATTATGGTCCATAAGGACCATAAATCATTCCAAATATTTTATTTCAGGAATAGATGGTTTTAACTAACAAGGAATGGAGTGTTGAGGAAATGCTCCTATTCATCTACACAGTTTTTAACTGAGAGAGGAATGTGGTACTGAGGATATGTTCCTAATTAATCTAGACAGTTCTAGATCACAATTATCTCTTGAAGCTTTGATGTCTATCAGCTGCTACTTAGAATGATAGGAGAGAGGTCACTAGATTTTACTAGTCTTTATTCTCCTGTTTTTTAAAAAAATAAAAGAATGGGAAGAAAACAAAAATATCAGCATAATTTTCTTTGGGGAGAAATTAAAAAAAAAATAAACCTCAAACCAAATCCTAAAACGATTTACATGTTTAAGAATAAAAGTTGTCAGTAAAAATGCCAACAGTTTGTAAAACAGAGAAAAGTCATGGTTGTTATGGGGAACTGTAAATTTGAATCCTTCCCTTTGTGTGTTCCAAAGCAGATGTTCAGCTGCTATAAATCAGCAAAACTCCTTGACCCTTAATTTCTTAACCACAGGAATGCGCCAAGGATTTTTTTTTTTCACTGAATTTAGTTAGACTAAGTAGCAGTATTCTAGCTATTCTAAGAACTACAACACCCTCTATTGGGCAAAGAATTTTCATGCAGATATGGTAAACCAATTAATTTCAATGAACTGAAGCAACCACTGGTTGCATTCTTCCAAAGGCTGAGCTTGAGTGCATGATGTGCTCATATACAGCCGATACAAATGAGCTACATATAACTACAATGAAGTATAAATTCCTATTATTTGTTTTGGTGTGATGATAACATTCCATAAAGAGGAAGTAGGAATTCATCTTCTGATGAAAGAAAAGACCCATCTCAATTCTGAGGTTACTCATGACATCCTTTTCCTTGAGGTTTCTCATCTGATGGGTGCTTTTTCCGGTACTGCCCAGCATCTCCTCTGAAAAAATAATTGTTCCCAACATGGTTGCTTCCTTTGAATTTGATCTTTGCATTCTTACCTATGTATTCTTAAAATGTCACAAGTATGTGATACTTTTGCAGGTTGCATTGCAGACATAAATATGTCACAGGCCCAAGGAACTCACAGACTTGCAGAAAAGGTATCAGTATGAAAGTAGATAGGATTTTCAGCTACGTCTGTGAAAAGAGATGAAATAATGAATTTTCATCACAGATCTGGGGGACAAAATGTCATACAGGAAGAAGTAGAATGTTGCAAGAATAAAAAAAGCAGTAACATTTAGATTAATGCTTAGGAGACAGAAAAATGGTTAAGGATGGAAAATTATAGAAAGGCAAGTATCATTAAATATAAGTATTGTAGATGAAAAGGAGATGAGAACCAGTGTGTCAGGCTTTTAGAAAAGAGGAGTTTGAAACAGAAAACCTGTAAGAGTAAGAAAAAGAATTTAGAGAGCAAGATACTTAAATGGTTTTGGACCTCCTTAGAGAAGGAGGTTCCTGCCCCTCTAGTACAGACCACTTTCTGAGTGTCTTTGTGTTCTCCTACGAGCAATCTGAACCACCTCATCGTTCTGCCTTTTCCAACACATTACCTGCTTGGAAACAAAACTTCCCTACTAAAACCAACTTTTTTCAATCTCTCCAAGATAAGAATTAAAGCTAGTCTAAATAATTTGATGGCACTTTCTGCAGGAAATCAGTCCTTTTAGAAGATTGGAACTTTCCTGTTCAATATTGAGTAAATTATGCATATTTAATTCTTTTAACATTTCAATGCAATTAATACATTTCAATTCAGGTTTATTGAAATCAAACAATTCAGTCTTTTGCATCAAATAACTTTTTAGCTTGGAATGTAGTTCACGTAACTAAAATTGATGACTCTACATACCTCTTATGTTTTCTTCTGTGCAATATCATTGCTAGGTAAACTCTGCAATTAACCAGAGGGTATTGACAGCACAGTAAGCTGTTAGCCCATTCATGTTGTACTGAGCTTGTCTGAGCCACTTCTTACTAATAATGCTAGAGATATAGTATTAGCATCACTGTGCTGGAACTTGACAGTCTTAATTTAATCATACTCCTAATAGTCTTAATAATTACAGGCTTTTTCTTGCTAATTACAATGCCATTTTTTTAATTTTTTTCAAAAAATTTGCAGTCCATAATCCAAAGACATTTGCTGTGAGCCACACACTGACTGACCATATAAAAATAATAGTATTTAAATTTACCTCTCTCTGTAAGATCATTTTATTTGAAAATAATAGAAAACCTCTGTATACTTTGGAAGAGAGAAGACAACTCTTGTCTTTAAACAACGTGAAAATGCCATGGTAACTTGCAAAAAGTGAATAAATGACTGTTTCTAAAATAGTCCATTTTCTGTCATACTTTTTTTACCACACACTTATGAATCTTAAATGAAACGCAACAGTGAGTAGAATTGTTATCTTCTGGTGTAGCTTGTACTGTGAATACAGGGGTATTCGTTCATTGGTGTTTCTGCAAATGATGGAGTTTAAGCTCCAGCAGTTTTAAACAGCTCACCTGAAACAAATCTATTGTCTATAGTATTAAGACGCGATATATAAGTTATATACACAAGAAATAACTCCTTTTTACCTTGCTATAGGGGCTATCACAGAAAGCTGTGATTCTCCAGAAATTCCTTCCCATTCCATATGGATGTCAATCCCAAACACTCACATGCAGAGGACAATCACTGGCTTGTTTAGTCTCATCAACAGATTCTGAGGGCAAATACCTACCAAGAAATTACCCATTTTCTCTTTTCTATAATTTCAGTAGGAGTCAGTCACCTAAGAACTTTTTCAAATTCAGCACTAATTCATCATTTCAAAACAGAAAATGAGACACATGAGAGCTTTCTGTTTCTTAGACTTGGACTTTAACTTCTCAGAGAATCTGGTGCTGATACACAGGTCAAAATATAATTTTTACCCTATTCTTAAATAAGGAGGCCTAAGGAGAGACAAAAGGGACCATGCAAGTGTCAGGGCCGTAGTATGTCCCTTGACAGCTGAAGAATTTAATTTTTGTGCCCCAGTTTCCCTCCCCGTATTCCTGCTGGCAGAAAGAAACTTACTCTGCCCATTCTCTGGATTGTAGGGTCTTTTCCTTTGCCAGACAAAAAAACCCTGCGGAGCTATCCCAGTTCAGGATGGGGACACTAAGCAGATGAGCTTAGAACACCATGTTCTTATCTCTTCCACATAGTGCCTCACTGTCCAACCTAAGCAAAAAACAGGGATCAGCATCTCTGCCATCACTGCTACTACAATTATCTTTATCTCTTAACCAAGAACTAGCTGGAAGAATCAATGTCAGCCACAGTCCAGAAGTTACCTCTGCTGCAGGGGACGGACTAATCAGCACTTTGTAAGCTGGTGACATTCTTTATTCCCCAGACACAAATGTGCACACAATGGAATTTTGAGTATGACTTTTGATACTAAAATTTCTTCTCAAAGATCACCCTGAGAGCAAATAGGTATGTAACACTTCATGTTGCACTATAAATGAAGTCCAGATACATTCACGTCAGTAGTAAATAGACATCCAAACAACAGGTAGACAACTAAACACTTTTATGATTTGGTTCAACAGCCTTTTCTTGTCCACTACAACGTTTCAAATTCTTAATAACATTTTGTCTCTACAGACTTGATAGTTTGATTTTTGTTTTGTTAGGGTAAGGGGACAGAGGGACAGAATGATATAATTAAAAGATAGGAGCAAACAGAAAAGGGAACTGGAGAAAACTTTAATTTTAAAAATTATTTCTACCTCCTCAGAAAAATTTAGTAACACACCACCACTGTGATTTCCTTTGGAGCTGTACGGACTAAGTACCCTTGCATTTATTAATGTTTTTCCTACTACCCAGGCCAGTACTTTTAAAGACAAGTAAGGCAAAGCTATTTCAGTGTAGATGAACTTTACTGAGATTTGTCTGGCAAACATGTACAATGTCTATAAGTTGTACTGCTGTCTGTCAACAGTTCATAGCAGTAAACCCATAATTCTCAATTAACCCAAAAACTTTTCTCATGAAGGGACTTAACACTTAAAACATAAATTAAGTAAACCTAAAGGGATTGCACACATACGGAGTATATGCTTATGTTCTTTACCTTCTCCTTCTGTCTAGTGGAGAAGTGTTCTAAGATGCAACCAACAGAATCAAGTTAATCTGAGCGAAGTTGGATTAGAGGTTAGAAGGGAGACAACAGCAGCTGCTGTGTTTTCCTAAAACCTCAGCCCCACCACACCACCCTGCAGAGGGAATTAACAGCATTTCACACACACACACACACACACACAAAGTGAATAGTGCATAATGTTTAAAAGAAAAAACACGATGCGTGTATTTTTAAAAGTGCACGTTAAGTCACCAAACCAACCACATGGTGGCAGTCTAACATAAAAGAAAAAAAAAAAAGGAAAAATGCATGCAATAGAAACTATTTGAAAAAGTAGTTAAAAATCTATGCATACTACTCAGAATATAATCAAACAATGCTGTAGAGCAGTAATTTTGAATCTTTTTTGATTTGCATACCTCTAAATATTTTAAGCAGCTAAAGGCCCAATATGCAGACAAGTCTTATGTTTATCTTCCATGAAGGCCTGTACCTTTATGGTACAGTTTGTACATCCCAGAGTCCACAGAAACAAGATTTAAAGACCAGTTTCATCATTCTAGAAAATACTATTTTCATGCATTTGTATGCAGATTTGCACTCTCTTTGTTCAGAGTTCTGACTCCAGTTCACTTACATTTATTTCTGAAATACAGCGTAGATGCCAACCTGGTATTAGATACAAGTGACCTTATAGTTTCTCCTAATCCTTCTTTTTAGTTTCCTCCTCACTAACTGCAACTCAACTGCCTACATAAATTCACACACAAATCTTTCTGTCCAAATCTTTGGTATGCATATGCAACATATCACTAATTGATGAATGCCCAACACTTAAAACATGGACAGTGAGAGATCAAAAAGCATAACTGATGTTATCCACAGCCTTGTTTGCTCGGATTTGGTTGTTATTGCTACAGCTGACTGTACAGTTTGCCTTTTCCCATTTGTATTAGTGAGGCTAATAATTCCAGTGCTATTTTGTGGTATTTCCAAAATAATTTCCTATTGCTTTTCCTAACCAGCACATGGCAGATTGTTCCAGCTGGCATGCATCCCCAAAATTGCTCCCTTGTTCCTAGATTCATTACTTTTTATTTTTCTATATTGAACTCTATGTGCTGTATGCCAGCCAAATCAAGATGGGTCAAATCACTTTACATCTTGTGTCTCTCATTACTGTCTTTGCTTTTGTCAGTATTGTGACTAATTCTGAAGAAGTGTTTTCTCATATGAAGTTATATGGAGCAAATTAGCAATATTAGTTATACATCAGTTGCTGGTGAAAGCATTTTTACACAACACAAGGCATTAGATTCAAGCTTGTCACTGCTACACAAAAATACTGCTACTGCACCAAAATGTGGCTATTCATCCTTATAATTCAGGTTAGAAATATAGATCTAATTTTATATTGTGACTTTACAGGAGTGTTAGCTGCTAGCTCACCTGCAGGTCTGTATTCACAGATTTGCAGCTGATAAGCATTCTTCCACTCTATGATGAGAAAGTAAAACTGTTGCACTTTAATTTAGAGTGCATTAAACTGCAGGACCTCTTCTTGCTCACAGCTCTCCAGGTTGTGACTGAGCTTTTACTTACATATGTTTCATTGTGGATATCTGTTTGCACCCATGAAATCAAAGGGCACTCTCATTCTAATTAACTTGCTTTCCACAATCATCACAGACTCATAGAATCATTTAGGTTGGAAAAGACCTCCAAGATCATCAAGTCCAAACTTGGACTGATCACCACCATGTCAACTAAACTGTAGCACTAAGTGCCACATTCAGTCATTTCTTGAACTCCTCTAGGGATGGTGACTTCACCACCTCCCTGGGCAGCCCATTCCATTGCTTGACAACCCTTTCTGTGAAGAAATTCTTGATGTCCAACCTGAACCTCCCCTGGTGCAGCTTTAGAGTATGTCTTCTCGTTCTGTCACTAGTTGCCTGGGAGAAGAGGCCAATCCCCACCTGATTACAACCTCCTTTCAGGTCATTGTAGAGAGTGACAAGATCTCCCCTCTGTCTCCTTTTCTCCAGGCTAAACAACCCCAGCTCCCCCAGCTGCTCTTCATATGACTTACTCTCTAAACCCTTCACCAGCTTTGTTGCCTTTCTCTGGACACACACAATGTTTTTCTGGAACTGATGATTCAATGCATCAGAGATGGAAGTGGAGGAGGAGCTTTTACAGACTTTTGGTTCCTCTGGGTGGTGCCACACAACTCCTCTGCCATACAGCAGTGGGTGTCATCCAATTGTAGGTTCAGCATCCTTGTTTTACAGTGCCTTCTCCTCTCCATTCTCCACTTGTTTACTGAATTGATTTTCAGATTGCACCCTGAGTATCCATGACAATGTAAATTTGCTTCCTTAGAACAAGCCCAGGAACTTAAAGAAATGGGCTAAAACTTGCACTTCTTTCCTCCACCTCATAAAGCCTTCCTATCAATGGATAGTCTGAACTTTGTTGAGCTAGCTGACTTAGACTTGCACCATCAGACCATTTTGATATGTACTTCTCTGGAATATTTCAAGTGTATATACAACACCACACTTTAAAATAAATTTACTTTGTTATTTTCCTCTTGCTCGTGGAATGTTTACAATTTCAAGTCTGGTATACCCAGTATTAAACTCAAAGTACTACAAAAAAATTTGTATTTTACTGCACTATTGATTCAAAATGCACAAAAAACTAGCAACATGATGGCCTTTATTATAGTATGTAAAGAACACAATTTTGCTGTTATGATGCCTTTAATTCTAAATAAATTCCTTCCCGTTGTTTCAGAGTTCTTTCTTTATGCTAAAAATGAAAATGTGTCCTTATAATTGCATTAGTTATGCAAGTCCAGATCCATTCTGTTAAATCAATATTGAAGGAAAGTGATGACTTCTCAGTAATTATTTAAAAAATGCTTAATTGTACACATAACTGAAAAAGTTTAAAAATCAGAAGTACAACCACCCCACCTTCTGATGAATTAGTGGTATGACATGTCAGAAAACTTATAAACACCCTTGATGTTGGCTGCTCTCATACTTAATTCAGAATGATTGCCTTAGTATGTGCTCAATCTCCATAAAAGCACTAATTGTATGATGAAAGACAAGGAACTATTGGAGAGGGTCCAGAGGAGGGCCACAAAAACGATTAAGGGGTTGGAGGACCTCTTATGAGGCAAGACTAAGGGAGCTGGACCTGTTCAGTCTAGAGAAGACTGTGAGAGGGGATCTCATGAATGCATATAAATATCTCAAGAGCATGTGAAGAGGACAGTGACAGCCTCTTTTTGGTGGTGTCCAGCAACACGACGAGGAGCAGTGGCCATAAACTGAACAAGAGGTTCTGCTTCACCTCGAGGAACAACTTCTGTACATTGAGGGTGGTAGAGGACTGGAACAGGATGCCCAGGGAGCTTGTGGAGCCTCCCTCTCTGGAGACACTCAAAACCCACCTGGATGCATTGTTGTCACCTGCTCTAGGTGACCCTGCCTTGGAATAGATGAAGATCATCACAGGGGAGATTCAGATTGGGTATTAGAAAACGATTTTCACTGTTAGGGCCGTCAGGCATTGGAATATGTTGCCCAGGGAGGTGGTGGAGTCACCGTCCCTGAAGTGTTTAAGAGGCGTCTGGCTGTGGCGCTGAGTGATGTGGTTTAGTGGTTTAAGGGTTACAGTGGTAGTGCAGGGTTTATGGCTGGACTTGATGATAATAAAGGTCTTTTCGAACCTTGATGACTCCAGGATTCTATGTCCAGAGGTCCCTTCCAACCCGAACGATTCCGCGATTCTGTGAAGTGGGTGGGCGCACGAAGAATTCCAAGTGTGGAGACACAATCGTTTCACCAGGGGAACCTTCCCCTCGAAAGGCTCTTTCCTAAGAGCACAACTTTGCCCCGGCTTTGTCAGGGGCAAAGCTTGATCACAAACGCCCCTCACGGAGCAGCCGCTCCCCAACCCCCCCAGACCCGCGG